>NC_056077.1:31554090-31857121 GCF_016772045.2 Ovis aries | reverse complement strand
CAATCATAGTTTCTAAGTCTGTTTTATTCTACAATGTACACCAAGCTTCTGGCATAACTTATAGGCTGTGTTGAAGAGATTTTGAAGCAAATGAAAGAAGAAGGAAAGTCTGGAAAGAAGAATGGAAGAAAGGAAGGAAATGAGTTCCGCAAGTACTTTTAGACCAGATAAAAAGTTTATCTTTCCCCATCATAATACAACCCACCATGTATCCCAGATTCCCTATCTCATCAATGGCATCATTAGTCACTATGCTGCCCAGGTTAAACATCCCAAAATCAGTTCATCAGTTCATTCATCTCTGCCATCCAGTAGACCACCAAAAGTTATCATCTCTGCCTCTAAAACATACCTCAGATTCCCTCCTCATCTCCATCTCTTCTTCTTAGTAACTTGGATAAAGGTTTCATGATGTCCCATCTCATCTCCAGGCTTTAAACTACATGAGCTTCCTGGCTGGTCCCTGCTCCAGACTAGATCTTCTGCCAAGACCCAAACTCTAAAAGAGAAATGTGAGGTCATTTCCCTTAAAATCTTTCAATGGCTCGCCATTGACCGAAGAATTATTTCCCATGGTATTCAAAGCTGTTGAGATTCTGACTCTATCCTATGTCTCCTATCATATTTCCAAGGGATACCAGAGATTCTCTTTCTCTCTCCATTTTCACAGGTACCGTATCCTCCCCCAGTGATATGCATGCTGCCAACCTTTATCTTAACCACATCATCAGTCTAGAATTCAATTTCAACCCCTTTCCTCTCTACAAGACCCCAAATCATAACCAAGCCCAGTAATCTTCACATAAAGTAAGTAAATGTCATTTTCCTATAAATTCAGGACCGTAAGTCCCCTATATAGGAACCTTCATGTTGTGAACTTTCAAAGATGCAAATGTGTCCGCATGTTTGGTAATGTTCACACATCCGGCATACACTGTCACATTTTGTGAGACCTCTACAAGTGGTTGTGCTTTTGTGTACTTTATTGTGTACTATTATATGGAATACAATACCTTTATTTCAAGCCCTGGATGTCCAGAAGCAAGCGTAAAAAGCAGTGGTGGCATAGCTGCTGCTACTGTACTTTTCAAGGTACTGTACTGTAAGATTAAAAATATATTCTTTATTTTTTTGTATATTATTTGTGTGAACAGTATTACAAACCTATTACAGCATAGTACTAGATAGTCAATTGTGTTAGCTGAGTACCTAGGCTAACTTTGTTGGACTTACAAACAAATTGGGCCTATGAATGTGCTCTAGAAACAGAACTTATATGTAGGGGACTTATTTTAAAAGCTAAGCATTTTTACATAAAATTTAAATCAATTATTGGATTTCACGAGCAACTATACTCTCTCTACACTGAGCACCTACTATGCGCCGGGCTTTATATATTGTCTTTACACACACCATCTGAAATAGATAGTACTATAATCCTTACTTGTATAGCGCAACAGAATAAACTTAGGTAAATGGAATTACTGTACCCAGATCGCCAGTTAGCAAATAGGAGAGGCAGAAATCTCACCCAGGTTAAGACTGTTTTCTTTAAAGCAGTATTTGGTACACCCTCAAAAGACTGAGGTCCCATTTGATTTATATCTACTGCTCAATATCTAGCCTACAGTAGGCAATCAATAAACATTTGTTGATTGAAGGAAAAAGAGTGGAAAATCATCAGGCTTCCCAAGGTTCACAAGGGAAACCAGGAGCCTCCTTTGTAATTTGGCTGAAGTAACTATTCAGTCAACATTGAATCAAATGTGAATTGAATTGAGTTAACCCAAGTAATAGAGGTAGATATGTCTCCTGAATTGAAGACAGAAAACTCCCTTCTATATGACTTTGCAACTTATCACTGTCAGAAAGGCTGAGAGCGGAGAGAGCTGGGGCTGAGCGGGCATACACGGAAGAGTCTGGAAAATAATCAATTGAATTCAAACCACCATACATCATGGATGCTTAGAGCCAGACAGGACCTGGGAGATCATCAGCTTCTCTTCCTTCATTTCACAGAAGAAGAAAATAAAGCCCAGCAGGGGATGTAGCATTGTCTAAACCACCCAGGCTAGAGGAACACGGGGACTGGGAACATACTAGACAGGGTCCCTGTCTGCTCCACTGACTTGTGCATTGCTTGTCAGAATGAGCCCTCAGTTGTCAAAATGACTTCATTATTCTCTTTCTTTCTAAATAACTTTAAGATAAATATCCTAATTTTTTCTTGCCTTACATGCCTATTTAAAACTTTTACGTGTTCTTTAATTAATAGTTATATTGTTTTCCTTGAAAGGAACATCTGCTTCAATGTTTTGCTTAAACTTGGGGTGAGGAGGAGGAGAGGAAGGAATAAGGTAATTTATAGCATCAGTCAGGAAAAAAGAAAAAAGCCATACATTTAGAGAACTTCCACTTTCAGGTATGGAATGAGGTCTTTCTAGCCACCAGCCCTTAAAAACCATAACCTTAAACCTCTCACTGTTAAGATAAGGGAGACCAGGTCAAACCCAGGCTAGAAAGGCTAGGGTTCAGATGGACGGAAGATAGTGCTGAAATTCCACATCGGGCAGGATGCTCAAAACTGCAGTTGACACAGAACACCGCTCAAACAATAAACAGAATGCTTGTCAGCTCTCGCAATTGCAAAGTCCACTGGGAGGGCTGGCATCAGCTGAGGACTACTCTAGTAGGATCAATGGTACATTCATGACTCAAAGTCACTTAGTTCAAAACTGAGGTTACAAAGATGAAGAAAACTCCCTGCCCATTGAGGGAGACAGAATATCTGTGCATGCTGCATCTACCCCCTCACCACCTACTGTTCAGCTCATTATACATGCATAATGAGAGGTATGCATAGAATACCTGAGGCCACAGAAGGAGGAACATCCCCAGACTGGGCTTAGCACTCAGTTTTCTTCCTTAGAGGGGTCAGGAGGTGTGTCTGAATCCTTAAAGAACTAGCTAAATTAGTCTTGGAGGTGACGTGGAAGAGGAAACACAAACACAGAGATTCTATTTGTATGTCATGGTAGAGGATCACTGGGCATTCAGTGCTCACAGAGAACAATACAGAAAGGGAAAGGAAGGACCAAGAAGTAGAGACTTCCCTGGTGGTCCAGTGGCTAAGACTCCATGCTCCCAAAGCAGGGGACCTAGACTTGCTTCCTGGTCAGGGAGTTAAAGGGCTTCCCAGGTGGTGCTAGTAGTAAAGAACCCAGCTGCCAATGCAGGAGACTTAAGAGACTCGGGTTCAATCCCTGGGTTGCGAAGATCCCCTGGAGGATGGCATGGCAACCCATCCCAGTATCCTTGCCTGGAGAATCCCATGGACAGAGGAGCCTGGCGGGCTAGAGTCTACAGGGTCACAAAGAGTTGTGTGAAGCGATTTAGCACACATGTAGGGAACTAGATCCCACACCTGGCAGCCAAGAGTTCACATGCAGTAACTAAAGATTCCACAAATTGCAACAGAGTCTGAAGATCTCATGTGAGGCAACTAAGACCTAGTGCAACCAAATAAACAAATGTATAAGTGTTAAAAAAAAAAAAAAAAAAAGACCAAGACGTATGTAGCCTCAGATAACAGAGGAGATTCACACAGGATGGAGAGTAAGATTCTGGTCCCAATTTCAATGTGTGTGGGGTTTTCCCCATACATTCAAACAAGTCTCTAACAACAGATGTGTGTCTTACAGTTCAACTCAATTCAACACTATCTACCCAGAGACAGGATCAGATTCTACAGGTTAAGGTCTCAGTGCTCTAAGACTGTCCCCCCCACCCCCTCCTACTTCAGATGCCAGTCACAAGCTCAGGGCTCACCAGTGCTTCTGACCAACCAGCTATAGATTGAAGTTTCCCATGACTTCCTCCATGCATGCATGCTAAGTCACTTCAGTCGTGTCCGACTCTCTGCAAACCCATGGGGTGTAGCCCGCCAGGCTCCTCTGTCCATGGGATTTTCCAGGCAAGAATACTGGAGTAGGTCACCCTGCCCTCCTCCAGGGAATCTTCCCAACCCAGGGATCAAACCCTCATCTTCTGAGGCTCCTGCATTGCAGGCAGGTTCTTTGCCAATGAGCCACTGGGGAAGCCCACCTTCTTCTTATGTTTGATCAACTTGCTAGAGAAGCTCACAGAATTCAGAGTAACATAATTTACTAGATTATAGGTTTATTATGAAAGGATATAACTCAGGAACAGCCAGATAGAAGAGATGCACAGGGCAAATTCTGCAAAAGGGAGATAGGGTTTCCTTGCTTTTTGAGCACACTACTCTCCTAGAAATTTCATGTGTTCACCAACCAGGAAGTTCACTGAACTCCCATCTTTTTAAGTTTTTATGGAGACTCCATTATATAGGCACCATTGATTAAATCCTTGGCCACTGGTGATCAATTCAACCTCCAATTCCTCTCCTTTCCCCAGAAGTCAGGGAGTGGGACTAAAAGTTCTAACCTTCTAAATGCTTTGTTGGTTGCCCTGGCAACCAGCCCCTATCCTCAGATGTGATCCAAATGTCACCTCCTTAATATAACAAAAAATACCTTTACTTCTCTTTTCATAGGAAATTCAAGAATTTTAGGAGCTCTATGCCAGAAACAATGGGTGAAGACCAGTCATATATTTCCTAGTATAAATCACTATATTACAAAGAGATACCGAGGAGATGACTGGCCACCATTTAAGAAATTAAAACAAATGTAGATTGGGGCATTTTCAACATACAGAACCTGAGAGTGGAGGAGGGAATTCCACAGGTAGTTTATGATAGGAGAGAAGATGGAAATGGTCTGATCCCTGAAAAAAAATAGCCATATTCAGCCTAGGCATGGGAGGGAGACCATGACAGAGCTAAAGAACCAATTTAAGCAGTTGTTAGTTGTCATAGAAAATCAAAAGGATCCTTAACTATGAACTGACTTTCTCTGAAAAAGTATTCAAGTTTTTGTTTATCAATAGGAAGCTTTTCATGGAGAAGAAATCCATAGATTTCATCAGAAACTCAAAGATAACTATGACCCCAAACTGACAAAGAATCACGAAATCAATGGCAGTAGAAAATAAAAAAGGAAGTTATAGCTTCCCCACTGGCTCAGTGGTAAAGAATCCACTTGCCAGTGCAGAAGACGTAAGAAACTTGGGTTCAGTCCCTGGGTCGGGAAGATCCCTCGGAGAAGGAGAATTCCGTGGGCAGAGGAGCCTGGAGGGCTACCGTACGTGGGGTCGCAAAGAGTCTGACACGACTAAGTGATGAACAATTTCACTCTTATCTTAAAAAACACATTTTTTTAAAGGGTGGGGTATGAACTTCAAAGGAATATTCTAACATTGGATGAAGAACTAGCAGAATTCTCAAGCGTGGTTCCATGAGGGAATCCCTAACACCTAAGGCAGAGGTCCCCAACCTTTTTGACACCAGGGACCAGTTTCATGGAAGACAATTTTCCCGCAGATCAGCAGAGAGGGGGTGGTTTCAGGATGACTCAAGCACATTGCATTTACTATGCACTTTATCTCTATTATACTACATCAGCTTCACCTCAGATCATCAGACATTATTAGACCCCGGAGGTTGGAGACCCCTACCCTCAGGCATCCACTGCACGCAACAAATCAAACTCTCTCTCTCTGCGACCTAGAGACGCACTAGTCATATTCTGCTCTTGGAAGAACTGATCAAAAAAATGGTCAGTCAAATCAGTTTCCGTGTCCTGTGGTTCCAGTGAAGAGCCCGGTGGAAAATAACTACATGATTGATTGCTGTTTACGTCAATGGATTCTAACATTCTTTAGGGGAAAAGAAAAACTAGCTGTTTGTCAAATAGACACCACTTAGTTCAAATACCTAATTTAAGAAAATAAACACCGCACCAATATAGATGTATGCGGGGATCGCATGAATGCTATTACTCTCCTCAATGGTTTGACATTTCCTGCTGATGTTTTCTTTTATCTGATATGGGCAAATGGGACTCTCATTTCTACTGGAAAAGAATAGGGAGGGGAAGTGTCCCAGAAGGGGCAGTGGCTAACCTCATCACACCAGTTACTCACAGAGATGGACTGAAACCAGGGTCATGTGAGGCCCCTCTTCCTTTCTTCTCGCCTTTCCTTTCCTCTTTTTCTGTCAAAAGCACGTTCTCTGATTATTTTCCGTTAAATGCGTCATTCACATTCACTCTCCAGAGAGCACTTTGGAAGTGTTTTTATTCTTTAACTCAATCACTTAGCATGGTTGCTCTGTGAAATCTGTGGTTTGGAAACCTTCTTGTTGCTCCTAATTATTCCACTTCTTAGATTCCTAGGATGTGTGCACCTGATAATCAAGAGTTATTCATTGGAAGTCTTCATTACGTTTGATACGGATAATACAAATTTTACTCGTGAAATGCTACTCGGGGTCTCCTTTTTGAATGAAGACATTGATTTACTTACATTTTCAGAACACACACAATAGGTGGAGAATTAAAATAATGGACAAGAACTGATAGAAAACAGGTGTGACTGAAACTTCAGTGGTGCATTCTTCAGGCTTGGAGCAATGCTGGGAGAAGAATGTTTACTATACAACAATAGAGACAGCAAAAAAAATAATGAAACAAAATAAACAATAAATTCTCATTGCAATGAGTGCAGTTTCCCAGCTGGAGCCTATTTCAGCATTGAGAAGTGCAACCAAAAATGAACACACAAAGACTGCTAAACTAGGTTGGTTTTATTTCCCCTGGAGACTGGGAAGAACATAGCAAGAGTGTAATTTAATTTCTGCAAAATGTTTTCTAAACAAGTTCAGGGGCTGTATCATTTGGGTTGACAAATTGAATACCAGGTCTGAAGTCCTTGTAATAAGGTATATGCCCTGACTTCATAAGAGAAACTCATCACTCAAATCCACAGCTGAGAAGGCAACAGAATTTAAGGGGGATATACACAGAACCACTAAAGGCCAAACCTGCCTGCAACTCCTGGTGCCTGACATGTGAAGGGCAGAGCATTTAATCTGCTGACCCTCAGCATCCAGAAGAAACTGCAAGTGGTCAAGACTAATTTCAAGTGGTTATTTTTGGCAGCCTGGGTCTATGTGGCAACACTGAATTAGTTCCACCGGCCAGTTTTGGTGGAGTGGCCATCACATTTGAAGAACCTCTTTTTCCCCCTACTCTGAGCTCTGAAATAAACAGTGCTGATTTAACCCAATTTGATTCTTGGTGCATTTTTGTAGATCTCATTGCACAGATGGATTGAGATAATTTAGGGGAACTGAGATGGACAAAAATCAGTCTTTTTTGTTGTTGCTGTTCTTTTTGTTCTCAAAGTGAAAGTAAAGTGAAAGTATTAGTCACTCAGTCGTGTCCAACTCTTTACAACCCTAAGGGCTATAATAGCCCACCGGCTCCTCCGTCCATGGAATTCTCCAGGCAAGAATACTGGAGCGGGTTGCCATTTCCTTCTCCAGGGGATCTTCCCAACTCTGGGATCGAACCCAGGTCTCCTGCATTGCAGGCAGATTCTTTACCATCTGAGTCACCAGGGAAGCCAGAAAAAAGAGGCTCGTGGTGACCCTTACGAGGCTCAAACCCACATCCTTAGTGTTGTTAGCACCATGCTCTAACCAACTGTGCTTACCAGCCAACTTGAAGGCTGGCCGCCTAAAAACCTAGGCTAAGGGGAGTGCTATAGACTGAATTCTTGTGCCCCTCTACTGTGGAAACCTAATTCCAAACAGTGTGATGGTATTGGGAAGTGAGGGGCCTTTGGGGCAGTGATTAAATCACAAGGTCAACACCCTTCAAGTTCACACAGTAGCTGGTCCAGAAATATAGTGTCTGATCCCCTGTAGTGGATACTGTTATGTGTTGCCCGGGTCACGCTTGCAGTCCTGCAGCAGGGAGAACTGGGCAGAAAACAGCCTCCAGCTGTCAGTACTTCAGGTCACAGAGAGCCATGAGCTCCTGGTTACACCACGTAGGCAGCTCACATCCTGATCCAACGAGAGCAGAAAGGCTGGGACATTTCCATCTGACATAGGATTCTGGCAGACAGATTCCAGAGCAGTGGCCACTCTGGCCAAAGATTTACAGGGGCTGCTCCTTGATTCCACTTCTTTCCCAGCCCCTTCCCTTCACAAGGGATCCCTAATAAATATCTTGTACCCCAAGCTGTAGTGAAGGACAGGGAAGCCTGGCATGCTACAATTCATGGGGTCACAAAGAGTCAAACATGACTGAACAGCAAGCTTTGTCCCAGCATCTCCTCCCACAGTGCCCGACCTGCGACACCCCAGTCTCTTGACTACAGATCCGCTGTTTACTTTCGTAAGAATCACAGATAATGCTTCTTTAAAGCCTGAAGAACAGCCCCTCAGCACAGCAATGCCTGAGGCAAACAGGGCAGTGGATCAGAAGGTTTATGTTAAGCCAAAATCTCTCCAAGGTGAGCGCTGCGTACAGACATCTAAGCCTCCGGAGTTACCTCGATTTATATTTAATGTGCAAATGCTCCAAGGAGGCCTCCGCCCGGAAGCCAGATCAAAGCATTTATCCTCACAGTGTCTTAGAAAAACTTATTAGCTGACTGTATACCATATTCGGGAGGAGCAGGGGAAAAGGCGGGAAAGAAAAAGAAAAAAAAAATCTGTAGCCACCAGATAAATGGAGAAAGCCAGGGGCTGGCAGGCGGCGGTGGTGACTGTAATGCATTGTGATGCATCGCCAGCGAGCACTTGTAGAGCAACCGTGGACCGTGTCTGACATCGCCTCTGCTGACCTTTTCAATATTGCCCACGCGCTGCGGAGCCCGTGTTTCTAGAGGAATTCAAATCGAATGTACTCAGGCAGAAAGGATTTGGCTGTGGGCAAACCCTATCAGTCTCTTCACGTTTCGCCTTGTCATTCTCATGTAAATTGTAATTCTTTATTAGCATGGCCAGCCTTCCGCCCAGGTGCAGGAGGCCACGTGTGTCTGCGCGGAGAGCCACCCAGCCAGCGAAGACGCCAGTGCGATCGCCTCCCAGGGCAGGGAGAGGAGCTGAGCCCACAGGCCACTGAAAGCACAAAAGCGGCAACATCAAGTTCAAAGAAAAAATGATCTACTCTCTTTAGCAAATTTTTGTTTTCATCTCTGTTGCTGCTTATTATTTTGTTTGGTTTCGTTTTTAACTGGGGATATAGTTGCTTTACAAGCTTGTATTAGTTTCTGCTGTAGGACACGTGAGTCAGCTGTATGTATACCTATATCCCCTCTCTCCCTTAGGGGTGGGATCACCCCTCTAGGTCACCCCAGAGCACTGAGCTGAACTCTTGCTATACAGCAGGTTCCTGCTAGCTGTTTTATGCCTGACAGTACACGTACGTCAGTCCCAACCTCCCAAGTCATCCTGCCCATCCCCGTGGCCACATGCCCCTTCCCTACGTCTGTGTCTCTATTCCTGCCCTGCAAGGAGGTTCATCTGTACCATTTTTCTAGAGGCCACATATTGGTTTGGATAAAAAGTTTTGTCCAGGGTTTTCCGTAACATGTTATGGAAAAACCCAAATGAATTTTTTGACCAACCCAAAAATGCGCTCAACAAATTTTTAAGTATACAATACCATATGTTAACTACACCCGCATGAACAGGAGCTCTCTAGATGGTATTCATCTCACATACCTGCAACTCTATACCCACCAAACAGAAACTCCCCATCACCCTCTTCCCCAGTTCATTTTCTATACATTTAACTTTGTGTCCTTATAATAGACACACACACAGAGGCATGAAGAAATTCTTGGAGGAGATAGATAACGGATACATTTATTATCTTGATAGTGGTACAGGTTTCACGATTATGAAATTATGAAACCATACGTCCTCACTTAGCAACTAGTGTACTACTTTTTGTATATCAATTATATGTCAATAAAGCCATTAAGAAAAACAAACTCGTGTATAAATGATGATGCTAAGAATACTAGGTGTACATGTGAATAAGGACGTGTATTAAGTGAGAGAATGTGTTCATTACAATGGGGAGCATGGCATACATTGCAAACACACCTGCATAAAATCTATCTCTAAGAGTGCTTGAAAAATAAAAAACGAAAGTACTACTACAAAAGGAGGGAGGGAGAGAGAGGGAAGGAAGGAGGGGAAAAAAGAAGAGATGAAAACTTGCCATGTGGTCAGCTCTTGGATTTCCTTTTATAAATACCCCTGAGTAGGCCATCATCCCCATCGCTCAGTTCCATGCATTCCTCAGCTGCCTTAGGGGAGCCCGGGAGAAGGACAATGAGGATGACTGGTGATAGGAGGCGGCAACAGTGGAGATTACATAATGCTGCTCTGCTCTCACTTCAGCTAAGAGCAAAGTCAGAAGGGCAAGGGAAGTCAGCTCGGTAGGACCCATTTAAGGCCTGGTGTGCATGGCCATTGGCCCAGTCGTGTCCAACACTTTGTGATCTCATGGACTGTAACCCACCAAGCTCCTCTGTCCATAGAATTTTCCAGGCAAGAATACTGGAGTGGGTTGCCACTTCCTACTCCAGGGGATCTTCCTGATCCAGGGATCGAACCTGCATCTCTCGCATTTCCTGCATTGGTCTTTACCACTGTGCCACCCAGAAGTCCAGAGCAGGCTCAAAATTCATGGTTTCAGTCCTTCCAAATCCTTTCCCTTACTCCTGCTCACCACTTACCTTGCTTACATATGATGGTTCTGAAAATGTGGTCCCAAGATGAGAAGTATCAGCATCACCTGGGAACTTGCAAACTCCCAGCCTTCATCCCATTGCAAAGAGTCGGACATGACTTAGCAACTGAACAGCAGCAAGGCCTCATCCCAGACCTGGGATCAGACTCTCTGGGATGGATCCAGCAATCTGAGTTTTGACAAGTTTTCCAGAGGATTCTGATACAAAGTGTGAGAACCATTTCTCTAATATCGGCTTTGCTTATCTTTTGAGCCTTATCTGCATCCAACCCAAGGACATTTAACCAGTGGAGGGAGGGAAGAGGAGAGTCATCTCACCACTGTCACCCCCTGAGGGGCATTTCTAGCTGGGAGGAGCTGGTGGATTTTGGAAAACAGAGTCAACGCTTTAATAAAAGGTCCACAAACGTGGAACAGAAGAATCAGAAGACAAGGATTTAATGGATTAACTCCTTCCCAGAGTGAGTCAGAGCTTCCAAAAGAACAGTAACTGGAGGTTGTAATGGGGAAGCAACTAAAATCACCTCTTATCTGGCAACCCTGGAAACAGGTAAGCCTCGTGGGGAAGCAGCCATGTGAGGGAATCTAAGAGCTGCTTGGTTGAGAGCCCAGGTGTGATTCAGCATGGAACATTCTTGGCTGGGCCATCACGCACCTGGCAGTCTGCCGGAGGTGGGTGCACCCAGGCACTTACAGGAGACATTGGGCAGCACCCTTTCCAGGTGCCTGGGACAGGGCTCCAAGCATCGGAAATGCCAGGCAGGGTAGCGGAGACAGCAGTCCAACCTCAGAACAGGACACAGAGGACGATGGAAGTCTTCTACCCAGCACACGGATTGTGCATCCCATCCCAGTTAGGGCTGGGTCAGGAGCTGGTGAGCCTCACTTGGATAGAAAAAGCATCAGACACTTCTGTGAGGAGACACTGGAAAGACAAGAGCTGATGGATCCAATCCAACCTTGCAGGTTTAGGAGTTCAAATGAATCCAAGGACTTTTCTTTTTTTCCCTAGATGTGGGATTTCAGGGGGTTACTGGGGCAAATACAACTGTGTGCTAAAGAAGAAAGAGCTTACGAAGAAGGCAGAAGAGGTTTGCAAGACATCAGCAAGCTCTGAGAAAACAATATTTTGTCATGTTAGGTGTAAATTAATTTTTAAAAATGGATTATATTTCTCTAAAAATACATACAACTCTGAAAATCAAGGCAGGGGAAGGAAACTGATAAAATCTGTTTCGGGTTTGGCAGAGCAGAGTCCAGTGTATTTGGGAGTGAGGCACAGCACTTCAGGCAACAGGCTTTACCTATCGTCCTTCTTTCTCTCTACCCATAATAATCAGTTTCTCTGGTGGCTCAGTTTAGTAAGGAATCTGCCTGCCACGCAGGAGACTTAGGTTCAATCCCTGGTTGGGGAAGATCCCCTGGAGAAGGAAATAGCAACCCACTCTAGTATTCCTGCCTGGAAAATCCCATGGACAGAGGAGCCTGGCAGGCCATAGTCCATGGGGTTACAAAGAGTCGGTCATGACTTAGCAACTAAACCACACCCATAATCTTAATGATGCTAAAGGTTTTCAGAGGGGAAAACACCTTAAAAGTCATCCACTGGACTCCCTTGATGGACACATGAGAAATCTTCAGCTTAAGGAAGTTAAATAATGGTGTACGGTTCCACAAGCCAACAATGGCAAACTTTAGAGTACTTAAGGACCAGATCAGGGTCAAAGTCCAGGAGTGAGGATCATTAACAAGTCACACAGAAGCCAGCAATAAGACACTCATGCTCCATTATCCATTGAGAGAAACACACATGATTACGTAATGAGACCAATCCACCAAGAAGTCACAACAACCCTAAACATGGACACACCAAACAACATAGTCTCAAAGTAAGTGAATCAAAACAGATAGAGATGAACAGAGAATTAGACTAATTCTCCATTATTGTTGGAGACTTCCCTACCCCATTTCTCAGCACTCTGCTAACACTTGAAGGCGATGCCTGCAAGTCTCCAGGGTTATCTCTTCGGGCAGCTCTCTCCCTTCCTGTGCTCTGCCCTATGAACTCTGGCTACCTTGATCTCCCTGGACTCCCAGCCCCACCTTGTCAATTCAAGGAGACTGCTGGGCTCCTCCCGAGGTCTCACTCTCTGTTGCACAGCCTGTAAACCCAAAACAGTAAGTTTTCTTTAAAACACATACACACACACACAATTTTTATATATTTTGTCTGGATTTTTTTGTTATTGTTTCTGGCAGGGTGATGGGCTTCCCTGGTCACTCAGACAGTAAAGAATCTGCCTGCAATGCAGAAGACCTGGGGTCTATCCCTCGGTTGGGAAGATCCCCTGGAAGAGGGCATGGCAACCCACTCCAGTATTCTTGCCTGGAGAATCCCCATGGACAGAGGAATCTGGTGGGCTACAGTGCATGGTGATAAATTCCATGCCGGTCCCTCTTCCTTGGGTGAGCAAAAGTCCATATAGGAGTTTAAACTGGGGCTTGAGTCCAGTCACAGGGATCTTGGCAAAGAGGCCACAGCTGGGAATCTATCACACAGCATCCAGCAGGAATGTAGTCTCTAGAAGACTCTTGGGAGCCCATGATCAGCAGATTTATCAGCCATTTTTAATCCCAGTGGTAGAATGAAATTGTACACCACCATCTTCTCTGTGCCCATAGTGGCTAATATAGAAGAGTTCAAAATGAGTTTTATTGAATATAGAGTTTGTTCTTTTTTTAAAAATTGAAAACAGTTCATTGACCCAATTTTTTTAAAATTATAATTTAAACTTAATTCATTATAACCATCATGTAATAGAATGATAATGTTAACGGCTTTCCAAATAACTTTTAAATAATGGTATTAAAAATAAGTGAGATAATACAGCCCTTATAATTTAGAAAGCAATTTCATATGCATTATCTTTTTTAATCTTTTCTAATTTCTTTAATATAGATACATACACTAAAGCTCTTAATGATTATTTGACCTCAAATTTGATCATCTAGAGCTAGGACTCAAACTTAGATAATTATTTAACTGTAATTTACAACATATACTCTACCTTTTGAAAAAATTGATGTCCTTGGGGGAAAAATTAGGGTCTGTTCTAAACTAAGGAGACTGAAAAGACAAAATAACAAAGTGACAATCATAACTCTCGATTGGATCTCAGTCCAAAGAAACAATCATAAAATATATATAGGGATAAAATTGAAGAAATTTGAGTATGGATTGGATATTAGATATCAAAGTATTATAAAATTCACAGACTTGCTCATGACATCATCATTTGTAGGGGGAATATTCTTATTCCTGGGTTTCCCTGGAGTTTCAGGGGGTAGAGTCTGCCTGCAGGGCAGGAGTCACAGGAGACTTAGGTTCGATTCCTGGGTCAGGAAGATCTTCTGGAGGAGGGCATGGCAATGCACTCCAGTATTCTTGCCTGGAGAATCCCATGGATGGAGGATCCTGGTGGGCTACAGTCCACAGGGTCACAAAGAGTCAGACACAATTAAAGCAAATTAGCACACACATGGTAGTGCGTTCTTATTCCTTGGACATGTATGATAAAATAATTTGGGGCACGATGACTTATCTCTACAATTTAAAAATGATTCAGAAAAAGTTATATGTATATATTACACTCACATATAAATAAGCAAATATGACAAAATGCTAACCATCATTGAATCTAAGTGGTGGGTGTACAGGTATTCACCATATGATTCACTCAATGTTTTGTTATATTTGAAAGTTTTCATAATAAAAAGATGAAAGGAGATTGAAATGACAATATTAGACTCTAAAATGAAAGAAAAATAATCTACAAATGGACAAGGAATGGCTGTAGAACCATCTCCACTGGCCTATGAATTTTCCTTTCTTACATCTACCATACGTACAATTTCAGAGTCGTGCACGTGCGCACGCTAAGTTGCTTCAGTCGTGTCCAACTCTTTGCGACCCTATGGACTGTAGCCCGCCAGGCTCCTCTGTCCATGGAATTCTCCAGGCAAGAATACTGGAGTGGGTGCCATTTCCTTCTCCAGGGGATCTTCCTGACCCAGAGATGGAACCCACATCTCCTGCATTGCAGGCGGGATCTTTACCACTAGTGCCACTAGGAAGCCCTGGTAATTTTAGAATCACATAAGTGAAAAGAACTGCATTTAAACTAGAAGCCTTTTTAGATTTAAATATTGTTCAAGTGAATAAACTAGTATTTATGCAGATATATTTGAATGCTTTAAACCTTCTTTGTTATAGCAATACAAATTTAGATACTTTTATTAATATTATAGAAACCCATTTCCAAATAGCCTGACAAAAGTAGAGAAAAACACTACAAAGTTAATAATCTTATAACAACATATAATTTTCATGCTAAGACATACAGTCAATTCTCCTTTTCCTTGGTTGTTAAGTTCTATAATGTTGCCAGGAACACTAAATTAACAAATGTTGAATCATTACTCCTGGAGGAAATGTGGATGTATGTATAGATACATATCTTACATGAATTATATTCTTAAATCCACTAAACAACACATTCTCTAGATTCTATTGTCCTTGTCCTTATTTTTCAAAGAGAAAATGAGTTTCAGAGTGTTAAATGTTTAGAGTGTTGAATGTTCAGAGTGTTAAAAATGTTCAGAGTGTTAAGTCTGAGTCCATTCCACATACAAGTGCTAGAGTTGGGATTCAAACTCCTACCCAACTGGCCCCAGAGTGAGTTTCTTACGCTGCTCTGTGCTGCCCCTACCCTCTCCATCATCTGGTCATCTCTCTGTGCATGCATGCTCTGTCTCTCAGTCATGTCCAGCTCTTTGCAACACCATGGACTATAGCCTGCCAAGCTCCATGAGATTCTGCAGGCAAGAATACTGGATTGGGTCACCATGGCCTCCTCCTGGGGATCTTTCTGACCCAGGGACTGAACCTGTGTCTCCTATGTCTCCTGCACTGGCTGAAACAAGAAGGTAGAGAGTAGCCTTGCTTGACCTCTGCTAAGAAGTTGCCTGCTGGATGATTTTAAATTCTCACTGTTCCGTGCATGCCTGTGAATGACCAGAAAACATGGGAAATATCTATGTGAGGGTTATAAATAAATGTTAGCAAATTCACATAGAATCTGCAAACAATGCAGATCGGTGGTAATTTACAATTGTGAAACTTTCTACTGAATTGTAATGGGCAGTACCCATGTTAAATTCATTTCTGTTTGTCTGACAGTGCTTACCCCAGTGAAGGTGGCTGGTATATCTTTGATAAATAATTGAATGAATAAATGTAAAGTTAATATTCTAAACCCAATAGGTGGTGCTTCATCAGTAAGGTAACTCAGGACTAAGACAAGCAAGACCAGACAAAGATTACTTATAATTCTTCAATCATTTATATTTAAGATGAGCAAACAATTTGGGGAAAAGTTAAAGCTCAGGACACTGCCTCCAGACTTATGGGGGGGAGGGTGGGCAAGAATGCACCTACAAAATAGATTGTATATCTATCAAAACAAGAACTCATTCGTTAAAAATAAAGACAAGATTTTCTCAATAGTGCTAAGTTCCCAGTCCACAGGCTTCCCAGGTGGCTGCTAGTGGTACAGAACCCACCTGCCAACGCAGAAGACATGAGAGACTTGGGTTAGATCCATGGGTGGGGAAGATCCCCTAGAGAAAGAACTGGCAACCCAGTGTTCTTGTCTAGAGAATGCCATGGACACAGGAGCCTGATGGGATACAATCCATGTGGTCACAAAAAGCGTCAAACACGACTTAGGGATTAAGCAATTCTCTATAGCCCTTGAGAAAGAACTAAAGGTCCTTGACTATGCTTAATGACTCATGACTTTCAGTCCACAAAAAAAAAACAATAATAAACAGAATGTATCTTGTGACTGCAGTATATTAATATGAGTAAAGGCATAAAGTACAAACGTTAGTGCCAGCTCTTCGGTCCACAAACCTCATGATCAGTGAATGATCACATCCCTTCTTCCAAAGTCTGTTGGTGACTGGTCACTGTACAATCTGGATAACAATGAATAACAGTCTATGATTCAGATGACACGCAGACAGCAACATGTGCGCTTGTTTTGCTTCTTTATCTCCCAGGGATAAACCTGTGACACGTTATAAAAAGGGGTAAGTGGAAGCGGGAACTGGCTAAAAAAGATCACAGTGCAGCAGGAAACAAAAAGAGATACTTCCGGAGGTGGAACCTGATTCTAATGTTGCTGCTGCTGCTAAGTCGCTTCAGTCGTCCGACTCTGTGCGACCCCATAGACAGCAGCCCACCAGGCTCTCCCATCCCTGGGATTCTCCAGGCAAGAACACTGGAGTGGGTTGCCATTGCCTTCTCCAATGCATGAAAGTGAAAAGTGAAAGTGAAGTCGCTCAGTCGTGTCCGACTCTTCAAGACCCCATGGACTGCAGCCCACCAGGCTCCTCCATCCATGGGGTTTTCCAGGCAAGAGGACTGGAGTGGGGGGCCGTCACCTTCTCCAGACTCTAATGTTACTGGAGTCGTAGAGGATCACGGGATGTGGACACTCCTGCAGTCACCTTAGTTTGTTGCAGCCAGAAGTCAGCGAAGGCAAATGTATTGACTTCAGTGAGGAAGGATTTTTGAAAAAGGAGCTATGTCCTAGAGGAAGTGATGCTTGCAAGGGACTTCACATGAAAGGCACACTCAGAGATATTTGATGATTTTGAAAGCACACAGAATGAAATGTTGAAAAGCTGATTCAGACTCAGAAAGGAGTATGACAGTTCACCAAAATGCTCACTGTGTATCATAAATTAAACAAAGAGAAGTCAATCACTATTCAGACTACTCTTGATAAATTTTTTACAAAGAAGTAAGATGTCTTTATGCTCAGTGTTTCAAATGCTTTCAATTACTTTACCAAAGAAACATCGTTTTTCTACTATGTTTTAATTTTCCTACACATTTGTAACTGACAGCAAGAATTTTCTTAATGTTTTGACAAAAAAATTAAAGATCGTTGAACACTCATAATTTTCCCATTGATTATTAAGATCATTCTGCATGGTTTAAGCTTCTGGGGTCAATTTATGGTTCCCACTATTATGAGAAGCATCTAGGATCATCTGTATGGCAATGATGAAACAATATTATTAAATAAGACTGGTAAGTTAGCAAAACAAAGTAACAATGGAGTAAAAATTATATTTATTTTACCTTTCCATGAAAAGAAAATGCGCATTCCTATAAAACAAGCAACATACCAATGAAGTTCCAGAACTAAATTTTGTATGAGAATTGGACCTTTCTTAAACAAAAATTCATAGCTCTGACATTTTCAGTAAGAGGGAAAAAAATTTTTACCTGTTTACATTTGGAAAAGAGAGAAACTTATAATATCGGTCAGGGCTGTGAACAGAAGTGGGTAGAGGCTCAGAGCTGCCTCTGACAGTTAAAGCCTTGTGACACTCCAAGGTGTCTCCCTACCTAGGAAGTCAGAGCCTTGCTCTCCCAGCCAGGCCACCCCTCTTGGAGGCTGGGCTTCATTGCAATAGCCTTCTTCTGTAGCCTACATGGCATTTAACCAACCTAGGCAGCTAAGGTCAATCAGTGCTGGTCGATTTATTGTGAATTAATTTTTAGAAATATACACCCAACAGGGCTTCCCTGGTGGCTCAGTGGGAAAGATTCCACCTGCAGTGTAGGATATGCAGGTTCTATCCCTGGGTCAGGAAGACCCCCTGGAGGAGGAAACTCACTCCAGTATTCTTGCCTGGAGAATCCCACGGGCAGAGGAGCCTGGCGGGCTACAGTCAATAGGGTCACACAGAGTTGGACACAACTGAAGCAGCTTAGCACGCACACACCCATACACACAATGACTTGAGATAAGGCTGTCACTCTATTCAAGCCCAGCCTACTCACTGTCCCGAGTTGCAGATCAGATCAGGATGCTGTCTTTAAAATCCCTGACACCTCATACTTTATATCATGGGGAAGGGCAACAAACAAGAGGGTCTTACAGACCCTGTAGAAGTCAGCTGACAACACAAAGGCTGAGGATGAAAAGCCCAGCTGCCAAAGGGGAGAGGGATGGGGGAGGGAAGGACTGGGTGTTTGGGATTAGCAGATGTAAACTTTTATATTCAGAATGGATAAACAACAAGGTCTTACTGTATAACACAGGGAACTATATTCAATACCCTGGGATAAACAATGGGAAACAATGCTTAAAAAAAAAAAAAGAATGTCTGTAGGGATATAACTGAGTCACTTTGCTGTACAGCAGAGATTGGCACAACAGTGTAAATCAACTGCACTTCAATAAAAACAAATAAAAAATGTGAGAGTCCAGTTTATTTCCAAGTGCTTGTCTGCTGGGCACCTACTGCAGCAGGCACGATGCTGTGAGCCTGGGACACAGAGATGTGAGTAACTACCAGCCACGGAGCTCACCACGACCAGATGGACGTGTACATGAATGAAAACCTGTGAAGCTCTGCAGGAGCTTGACAAGGAGGTCATCCTCCTGCCAGGGATGTAAGGAAAAGCTACAGGGAAGATGAGGCAGCTCCAGGCCCACCGCAAGGGTGGAGGTGCCCATCAGGTAGAGCCTCAGAAGCAGGGCACAGATGCTGGAGGAAGGTGAGGGCGGTTCTGGGCAGCTGGCTCCATATGCAGGTGGAGCACAGGCCTGGTAGGAATGGCTGCAAATGGCCACTCCAAGGCAGGTAGCCACGGTCATTCCTGAAAATCTACTTTCTTCTCAGTCAAGGGAGATGCTTTAGATCCCTCAAGTAGAGCTGAAGGTTGGCCTTAGCTAATGATCACTGCACCCAAGCTTTGCTCAAGAGAGAGAATCATGGGAGAGAGGACAGGATTAGAAGGCCTAAGCCTGGATACAATAAAGACCATGCGTGTTTTTTCTGCTGCTCTGCCCCACCCCCCCCAGGAGGCCACGCAGCTCCTAATAGATGGTTGGCAGCCCATCAAGGCATGTAGACTTAGCCCCAGTACCCTTCAAAAGAGCCTTTGGTTGTGCAAGGGAAAATCTAAATGGAAGGGGCAGAAACAAAGAGTTTAAATCTCTCTTCCTTATTGAAAGGCATCTTCTTTGATGAAGGCATTTTGGCTAAGTTTTTTCCATTATATATTTTTCCTGTTGAGAGACTTAAAGTTTTCACTTGGCAGGCTCAAAGAGTTTTACTGGGGGCTGAGGCAGCTGCAAAAGATATTACCAGGTCTTTGCTCTAAGGAGGATTGGGCCTCCATGAAATAACATTCAGCCAAAACCGAGGAAAAATATAGCTTTTAAGGGACTTCCTGTGGCGAGAGCTAGCCAATAAATTTTAGGAACAGCAATATCTGGTGTCCATTTTTAACTTGTTTCCTGCCCCAGGCTGTCATTTCCCACTATTCCTCAACCTAGATTCTCTAGAGAAGTCAGTATGGGTGGGTGGGGCTGGGGGCTTGAAGGTGGGGTGCCTCTATTCATGTTTGATGTGAAATAGTAAGGAAGGCATCAAGGCACAGACATCCAGAAAATAAAAGACTTCAAAGAAAAGCTATGACAAACCTAGACAGCATATTAAAAAGCAGAGACATCACTTTGCTGATAAAAGTCCATATAGTCAAAGCTATGGCTTTTCCAGTAGTCATCTATGGATATGAGGGATGGTCCATAAAAAAACGCTGACAGCCAAGGAATTGATGCTTTCAAACTGTGGTGCTGGAGAAGACTCTTGAGAGACCCTTGGATAGCAAGGAGATCAAACAAGGCAATCCTGAAGGATATCAACCCTGAATATTCAATGAAAGCACTGATGCTGAAACTCCAATACTTTGGCCACTTGATGCAAAGAGCCAACTCCAATATTAGGCCACCCCACAGGAAAAGACCCTGATGCTGGGAAAGATTGAGGGCAGGAGGAGAAGTGGGTGACAGAGGATGAGATGGTTGGATGGCATCACTGATTCAATGGACATGAGTCTGAGCAAACTCTGGGAGACAGTGAAGGACAGGGAAGCCTGGCGTGCTACAGTGCATGGTGTTGCAAAGAGTCAGACATGACTTAGCAAGTGAACAACACAGACAACCAGAGAGTTCCGGAATATGGGGCCGTTGGAACTACTTAAAACATGCTGAAAGAGGAGTGGGAGAAACTCCAGACTTAGACCCATGAAGCAGGACAGAGCCTCTAGTTGTACAACCTGGTTAATAAAGGAAGGCTGGTGGGCCAGACACTCAGGTTACTTGCTCTGCTCCCTCCAGAAGGCTTCCCAGCTTTTAGATCATTGTGGGAGGCAGCAGCCACGTTTCAATTGAGCCTCTATGCTGGTTCTGTGAATCTACCTATGTGTAGGTCTTACCAGACTCACACCAGCTTTGCTGCTGCTTAAATATCCTACCTGCCACCTGCCAAGACCAACTGCCTCTTTCCTGAATGCTCGGCACAGTCAGCCCAATCCCCGGCTACAGGCAGCAAAAGCAACAATTGTTCTCAGCTCTTGGCTCCAGTAAGATCTCACTAATTGGTCTCACCACCAAAACACAGGTCATCCCAAATTGAGAGAGTAGTACTGGGGTGGGTGGGTGGGTGTGGATGTGGGTGTGGGTGTTGGTGTGTGTGTGTGTGTGTGTGTGTGTGTGTGTGTGTACCACCATGTGCAAAAGAGATAGCTAGTGGGAAGCTGCTATATAGCACAGGTCAGCTGGGTGCTCTGTGATGACCACAAGAGTGGGATGAAGAGGTGGGAGGGAGGCTCACGAGGGAGGGAATGTATGTGCACAATATAGCTAACTCACTTCATGGTCCAACAGAAACTAACACAGCATTCTAAAAGCAATTATACTCCAGTAAAAACAAAATAAAATGAAAGAATCCAGGTACAAAAGTAAAATAATACATCACCCTTATGGAGGCAACATCTCTGAAAATCCTAGCAGGTTGCTCTCTTTTCTCATTCCCTTGAGAAATCACTGATCCTCTGCGTTCAACCAATTGTCTTCTCCATGAGAAAGTTTGTTACCAAGAAGAAAAGGAAATGATCTTGATAGAGAAACCCTTTAAAGAGCATGGCAATCCAAAAAGGAAGGTCCATTCACTCATTTAACAAAGATTCCTGAGCTATGTGCTAAGTGTAGGGAACACGATATGGAGTTGTTGTTGTTGTTTTAATTAGATACACAGAATATAGTCGCTGTTCTCTGGAGCTCAGTCTTATCCAAGACGCCCTGTGGTTGATTTGAGCACAAACCACAGGTGGGGCTATGAAAGAAAGGAACTCATTTCTTTGAGAGCTTTTTAAAAATTTATTTATTTTTAACTGGATGATAATTACTTTACAAAATTGTGTTGGTTTCTGCCATACATCAACATGAATCAGCCGACGGTATATGTATGTCCCCTCCCTCTTGAACCTCCCTCCCACCTCCTACCCCCTCCCAACCCTCTAGGTTTTAGAAGAGGTGGCTGAGCCTACACAGCCAAAGTGTGAAATCTGGCAATAAGCCACCAGTAGTTAATTAGGCAAAGGGGCAGCGATGGGAAAGCAATGTAGCTGGGGGAGGCCGGCAGGTGCACATGGATCAAGGGAACAGAGCAAATCCTAGGAGCTGAAAGGACCCCTTCAGAGTGGGGTAAACACAGAGTGAGGCAAGCTCATGCTCAGCTACTGCAGAGCCCCATACAGGAGAAGAGGCCACTCCTAGTCCCACTCCAAAAGCAGCTCCAGAAGGGGGCCCAGCTCCCAGCACTCAAGACCTTATGGAATCCCCACCCCCTGAATCTCAGTAGGACCTGCATTACTGCAGCCAGCGCGGCTGGTAGGAGTCCAAAGTGGTCGCCACACAGTTTGGGAAAAAGAAACTAGAGACAGAATTAAAGTTTTAAGGATGGGACCAGGGAACTCAAGACCTCTTGGATCAAGAGCCCTATTCCTCAGAGCCACATCACTTCTATTTAGTGTCTTGGCAAGCAGAAAGTATCTGTTGTGTTACGAGGAAGTCAGTCTCCTGTGTCCCCGGTCACGTCTCCCATTTTACTGATTACTTTAAACTATCTTTGTTATTTGCTTGTACAAGGGCTATCACCTAGCTGGAGGTCATAGACCCTCATATACCTTGGGAAAACATCTTAGCATGCGCACAAGCAGTGTTCTGAACTTGTGCAGACCCAGCATTCCAAGGTCCACACTATGTTTCTCCTTAGCTTAGCAGGGCATGACAACCCCAACTGATCAACCCGATGTACTTTTATTTGGGTTATGCTGTATTGCTATATTTGCTTTTATTCTTTTCCCACGGTGATTTTCTCATGACTTGGGGCAACAGGCGGCTGACTACTAACCCCTGCACTGCATCTTAATTTTGACCAACAGACTGTGGTAAAAGTGACTCTGCTGACTTCTGAGGCAGGGTCATAAGAAGCTTTATGTCTTCCATCTGGCGATCTTGGAAAGCTGGCACTGCCTTAAAACCGCCATGCCATGAGAAAGCCCAAGTTAACCACCCAGAGAGACCACGTGAAAACAGAAAGACGCCCAGCCAGCACTTGGCCCGGGAACCCAGCTGAGGACCAGACACATGAGTGAAGACCTCATGTTAGACATTCATCCCAGCTGAACCTCCAGAAGACTCCAGCCCCACCCAATGACTGACTGCAACTGAGTGAGAACCACCCAGCTGAGCCCAGTCCATCCACAGAACTGAAAGAGTGGAATAAGCTGTGGTTTTAAGTCACTAACTATTGAGGTGGCTTGTTCTGCAGAAATGGAAAAATCTGTGCCTGGTCATTGGTGCTGCCAAATAAACAAGACAAACAAACAAAAAGATTAGATAAAACAAAGCCCAAGACCTGAAAATGTGGCGCTTCCCTCATGGTCCACTGGCTAAGATTCCTTGCTCCCAGTGCAGGGGGCCCAGGTTCAATCCCTGGTCGGGGAACTAGATTCCACATGCCACAGCTAAGAGTCTGCACACCCCGACTAAAGATCTCACATGCCTCAACCAAGATCAAAGATCCTGTGTGCTGCAATTAAGATCAGGTACAGACAGATAAATAAATATTTTTTTTAAATAATAACACTGAATTCTCAGTTTACACAATTGGAAAGACATTTAGTTACATTTATTAAAAAAAAAAAAAAAGAAAGAAAGAAAGTTTTCCATTGGACCAACAGAGTTGTGCATTTCACGTCCTGAGTAGCTAGTGCTGCCCAGACAGGCTTAAGGGAACCGCTTCTGCTGGACAGAAGTCAGCTCCTGTCTACCTGTTGAATTTCTACAGTCTCTAATTTGCATCATGTGCTATCCTGACGGACACTGATAGTTCAGTGTGTCCTTCTGGGCATAGTGCTGTAAAACTGTAACCGAGTTGATTAATAAGGTGTCTCTATTTCCCCTCTTTCATTCTCTGCCATTTACAAGAAAACAGCGAAAGTGGGTGGCAAAATATAGCCCTGTCGGAATCCTGCCTTAACAGAAATAAAGAAAAATGTGAAACTGTCAAATCTCAAGTGTTCTATATCCAGGGGAACATTATTGCATTCTCTCTGGAATCCCTCAACATCCCATAATGCTCCTATCAGTGAGGGGGGAAAAAAAAAAGCAACACCATGATGTGCAGATGCTTCTTCTGGGTTTATTTTCATCTGGTTTGGGGATGACCAGGGTGATTTTTGAATTCCAATAAGACAGTTACACATAGTATTCCTGCCTTCCCAATTGGGCAGAAATATATTTTATTCACTATACCAGCCAGATTAAAATGCCCAGGAAGGGACTTCCTTGGTGGTCCAGTGGCTAAGACTCCGAACTTCCAATGCAGGGGGCCTGGGTTCAGTCTCCTGTCAGGGAACTGAATAGCACATGCTGCCAGGAAGAGTTCATGTGCTGCAACTAAAGATCCCACATGGGGCAACAAAGACTGAAAATCCCACGTGCCGCAACCAAGACCCAGCACAGTCAAATAAACACATAATTTTAAAAATAATAAAACAGAATGCCCAGGAAGTTTCACCTTGGTCTGGGGAAGTCTAGTATTATTGGTAGAGATGGTGGATGTCATCTAATCTAGCTAACGACCTTAGACATTTATTTCTCCACTCAAAAATATTTCCTTCCCTGTCTCCTATGAGCCAGGTTCTGTGCTTTCCCAGTCCCTCTGTCTCCTCTGTGGTGGATAGCTGTGGTCTAAGCCTGAAGAGTTTCATTTACTTGGGAGTTCTGATGGAGCTAGCTCTGAGCCCAGGTTCAGGCCGTGATGGGCTGTGTTTTCCTATCACTCCGATTTCCAGAGCGGTGCTGGCACCTCTCCCTCAGGATGACTGGTTATTCAGTTCTCTCTTCAGTTCCAAGAAGCACTGCCTGTCCTTTCCATAAACTCCTTCTATTTTGTTTAAATAAGCTGGAGTTGGTTTTTATTGCTTCCAACTGAGGAACGCCACCTGATCCATTCCTTCTTACACATCAGCAGGCAAGGAATTTTACTTTCCTCAAGACTTCTCTCCAGCTTCAAATAAAACAGAAAGCCCTGCTTTGTGTCAGTCTTAAAGCTTTCGTATTTTAATGTCTCTTGGATGCAGTGGAAGCAGTAACTTTTGATCATATTACCTTGAGAAGTTGCTTTGTGCCAGACATAATGGGAAAGTCCAAACCGCAAAGGCACAGCTCTCAAAGCTGTGGTGAGACATCTCATCCACCTTACTAGACTGTAAGCAACTTTCTGTGAGATATTGTGGTGTGTTTGTTTTTGTATCCTCAAAACTTCCTAGGCATCAGCATGTGAAAGCAACCCAGATGTCCACTGACAGAGGAATGGATTAAAACAAGATGTGGCACCTATCTACAACGGAATATTAATCAGCCATAAAAAAAGGAATGAAATTGTGCCATTTGCAGAGACATGAATGGACCTAGAGACTGTCATACAGAGTGAAGTAGGTCAGAGAGAGAAAGATATGTATCATATATTTAATGAATATATGTGAAATCTAGAAAAATGGTACAGACAAACCTATTTGCAAAGCAGAAACAGACACACAGACACAGAGAACAAAGGTATGAACACCAAGGGGGGAATGCAAATGGGATGAAATGGGAGACTGGGATTGCCATATACACACTGCTGCTGCTGCTGCTAAGTCGCTTCAGTCGTGTCCGACTCTGCGACCCCATAGACAGCAGCCCACCAGGCTCCCCCGTCCCTGGGATTCTCCAGGCAAGAACACTGGAGTGGGTTGCCATTTCCTTCTCCAATGCATGAAAGTGAAAAGTGAAAGTGAAGTCGTTCAGTCGTGTCCGACTCTTCAAGACCCCATGGACTGCAGCCTGCCAGGCCCCTCTGTCCGTGGGAGGGATACATGCACTACTACCTATAAAACAGATAACCAATGAGAACCTACTGTCTAGCACAGGGAACTCTACTCAGTGCTCTGTGATGACCTAAATGTGAAGGAAATTCAAAAATAGAGGTGATATATGTATACCTATCTTCCTACATGGTGCAGTGGTAAAGAATCCACCTACCAATTGCATCTCTCTTGCAGGAGATGCAAGAGACGTGGGTTCAATCCCTAGGACGGGAGATCCCCTAGGGGAGGAAATACATACAGCTGACTCAGTTTGCTATACAGTGGAGGCTAACACCAGAGAAGGCCATGGAACCCCACTCCAGTGCCCTTGCCTGGAAAATCCCATGGAGCCTGGTAGGCTGCAGTCCATGGGGCCGTACAGAGTCGGACACAACTGAGCGACTTCACTTTCACTTTTCACTTTCATGCATTGGAGAAGGAAGTGTCAACCTACTCCAGCATTCTTGCCTGGAGAATCCCAGGGACGGGGAAGCCTGGTGGGCTGCCATCTATGGGATTGCACAGTCGGACATGACTGAACCAACTTAGCAGCAACAGCAGCAGCAACTAATACAACACTGTACAGCAACTATACTGCAATTTTTAAAAGTGTTTAATTCCTGGGCATATGTGCTTTAAGAACAGTAGACATGGTTTTCAAGACTCAGTAGAATATATAAGACCCCTGGATGGATGGGAGTCTTGGAAATAGAAGACAGTGTCTCTGGAGATTGGAGAGGATTTAAGAACTAAACCCTTGGGAACAATGACATTTAAGAAGAAGAAAGAGGTAGAAAGAAAAGCCAGTAATAAAAGCAAAGGAAGCAACCAGAGATGCAAGAACGAAGTCTGTTAACACAGAAGCCAGAGGAGACTAGAGTTTTGAAAACTGGACAACAGTCAACAGTACCAAATGCTGCAGAGAGTTTAAGCCAACTGAATACCAAGGAAAACTCAAAGGTTTAGGCAACAATCATCACGGATGATTCAAAGGTCATTCCCAGCAGAGCAATGGCAACCAAAGCCAGGTTGTACTGGTTGGGGAGCCAGCTCAGGGCATGACTCTTTACTGTGGTGATAAAAGATGAAAAGAAAGAATGAGCCATAGTCTGGGACAAAAGTAAGATGCAAAGTGTCTGCTCTTTGTAAAAAAAAAATAAGAAGAAGAAGAAAAAAATCATAAAATGAGTAATTATTTTTAAAATGAAACATCCAAGCTGATGCTTAGTTCTCTGACTACCTCTACACCCCAAATCTCTTGGACTGCAAGGAGATCAAACCATTCAATTCTAAAGGAAATCAACCCTAAATATTTATTGGAAGGACTGATGCTGAAGCTGAAACTCCAATAAATACTTTGGCCACCTGATGCAAATAACTGACCATTGGAAAAAACCCTGATGCTGGGAAAGACTGAAGGCAGGAGGAGAAGGGGGCGACAGAGGATGAGATGGTTGGATGGCATCACAGACGCGGTGGACATGAGTTTGAGCAGGCTCCGGGAGCTGGTGAAGGACAGGGAAGCCTGGCATGCTGCAGTCCATGGGGGCGCAAAGAGTCAGACACAACTGAGCGATCAAACTGAACACCCCAAATGCCGTTTTAAAATAATAAAAATAATTGGTGAAATTATTTTGTGTAGAACTTTGTGGTCTACAATACATGAGTCCATGCCCTCTCTCTGGTGCTTAACCAAAACTGATTTACTCAAAACCCCAAACCAAGAATAGTCTTATATTTACTCTGAGATGAACTAAGACTCTAAAACCCTTCCTTTGATCAGGGACTGAGAGCACTTGAAAAGAATACTGTGGTAATCCTCCCACTCTCCAGCTCTTAAAAAAAAAAAAAAAAAGTAAGAAGCACTGATGCAAATACAAGTGCCTTTTGTGTGTATGTGTGTGCTTTGAACTAAAAATCACCCAATAACACAGGAGCAGGAAAAGTGCCCATGTGAAGGTTTTCTCTGATGAAGACAAAGACCAAAAAACCACTTCCTAACATGGTCAGTGGGTCTGATAAAGAAAAGTCAAAGTCCTTTTCATGGTAGCTGGATGCCAAAACTTCTATCCCTGTAATAATGCATTTTTTTCTAGGTGTAAGAGTTTCCTCCTAATGTTGGATGTGGAGAGCAAATGTGCTAAGTTGCTTCAGTTGTGCCTGACTTTGTGCGACCCTGTGGATTGTAGCCCACCAGGCTCCTCTGTCCATGGGATTCTCCAGGCAAGAATACTGGCATGGGTTGCTGTGCCCTCCTCCAGGGGATCTTCCCACTCCCAGGACTGAAACCATGTCTCTTACGTTTCCTGTATTAGCAGGCAGGTTCTTTACCACTAGCGCCACCTGGAAGAGCAGACATCCACAGGTAAATATGATTAAATGGCTCAGCGGATCCTTTCTATACTCCATCCTCCCTGCCCACTAACGAGCTAGCTTCTTGAGTGAAGGGACCTCTCCATTCAGTTCATACTGTATTCTCATGACACAGCACAGTGGCTGGCATGTCATAATTATCTAATTAATTAATTAATTAGTGCTTTAGCTGAGGCTCTTATCATCTCTTGCCTGAACAATTATGTTGCCTAAGAGTTGCCCCTGCTTTTATTCGCTTCCCTGGTATCAGTTATCCATTGCCATGTAGCAAACCCTCACAAAATAGAGTGTCCTAAAACAGCAGCAATCCTTTATTTCACCCTCGAGTGTGGAATTTTGGCAAGGCTCAGCAGGATGGGCCCTTCTCTGTTCCATGTGGCATTCAACAGAATGGGCTCAGCTGGGGCCTAGAAGATTGACTTCCAAGATGGCACACTCACAGGGTGCAGACTGTCAGCTGCGAGCTCAGCCATGTCAACTGAAGCCTGGAATTCCTCTCCTTGTGGACCTCTCTGTAGATGCTTGGGCATCCTCACGGTGTGAT
This sequence comes from Ovis aries, assembly GCF_016772045.2. Lineage (NCBI taxonomy): Eukaryota > Metazoa > Chordata > Mammalia > Artiodactyla > Bovidae > Ovis > Ovis aries. Next base: position 31,828,158 of record NC_056077.1, on the reverse strand, counting down.
GGCTGAATTCCAAGAGCAAGTCTACCAAGAGAGCTAGGTGGAAGCTGCACTTCCCCCTATGATGTGACTCGGAAGACACACAGCATCATACGTCTGCCCAGATACTCCTCCACAATAGGAGTGTCAACCTCACATTATAGGAAGAGCATGTGGCATGTCTGACGTTGTTGCAGCTGTTTATACAATCTGCCACATTCTAAGCGTCTTGATCATGGCTTCTGGATTTGCTGAAACACAAAGCTGACTGTGGTACCTCTCAGCTTAAAAGCATCCAGTGTTCCCCTTTACTAAAAGGATAAATTCCCTACTCCTGGTAGAGGAACAGAGGAGCATGGAGGGTGTAGAAGGCTTCCATGGCCAGGGCCTGGTCCCTGAGTCCTTCCCAGCGCCCCTGCTCACCTGGTCCGCCAAGTCATGCTCTTCTGGCTATCTCAAAAAGATCATGTTATGTACCTGATCAAGGGCGTCCTCACCCAGGAAGGGTGAGTGGTCATCCTCGCCCCTGCTCCTCTGCCTCAATCTGGGTTAGGATACTTCTCTACATCATCCAGAGGAGCCTTCCATCGGACAATTTGAGGAACAATTTATTTTTCAGTTTGTCTTTGAAAATGACCTTCTGGGGAGAGCAAACCTATTTTATTTATATATATATATGAACTTAGAACCTCACAACAATAATAGTTATCACTATATTAAAGGATAAAACTGTGACATACCAAGAATAAGTAACTGAATGTTACCATAAATGGCCAGGCTAAATTTTAATCTGCATCTTCCTGGTTCTAAAGCTCTCATTCCCCTCAGAAAGTGATCTATAAGGCTCTTAAATGTACCACTAGCACAAGTAATATAAAGAGATAAATGGTTTCTTCAGTTCTCAAAACTAGCAAAATAAATTTGAAAGATAAATGTAAAACCAGCATAAAAAACAGGCAATAATCATAAAACAAAGGGCTGTAAGCTTATGGCATCATGCTTTTGGAAAGTCTAGAGAAAAAGGACTAGGAATTAGTGCTTCTTACTAGGAATTAGTGCTTCTTATATGCACATCCCACCAAAAAGCAGAACAGAATAAAGATGGCCCATGGACACAATTCTAAAATATTTCATAAATACCTAGTAATTTCTAGAGAAGAAGGCTGAGGAGATGTGAGGCAGTCGGGGTAAAAGATGTAGAAACGCTTCAAAAACAAGAGCCCTCCCCCACAATCTCAGTGTCTCACCTTCGCTTTTCCCTGGCTGGAAGGAAAGCTAGAGCGGGAATAGAGAATGATTATAATTGCTCAAAGCTAATTACCTCCAGCAATAACAGGGATTTAGCAATGCAGTAAAGAAAATAAATAAGACAAGATACCCTGAGGGAGGGAGAGACTTGGAAGGGAAGGAAACACAGAGAGACCCAGTTTTGCCTCCCTCTTCCTGCAGATCAAAACACTGTGGACAAAATCCTGAGTTTCACCTCTGTAGTTTCCAGCGGCTGGGAGCAAAGTCCATACAGTGACCAGAGACAAGTGGATGAACTTTGGAAAGAGAATCATTGGGACTAAAAGTCTGTTCAAGGTGAAGTTTTGGGACTCTGCTTGGAATTAGGAAAACAACCCAAAGCCCAGAGTGATCTCAATGATAACCCAAGAAAATACTTTTTAAAAACTAAGCTGCAGAAAAGAAAGCAGAAATTGGTCTACTTACCTTTTTTTTTTTTTTTAATTTGAAACAGTTGGAAGGAAAGAATAATATTGTCTAACATACATCCAAACAAAAATTCCAAAAGAAGAAAAAATATACCGAGTAGGAAGTATTAAAAGTGCTAAGGGGTAAAAATTTTCCAAAAACACTAAAAGATGTGAATCTTCAGATTCAGGAAACACAAGATGTATAAAGCAGGGTACCTAGAAAGGATACTATGATGTATCCACAGTACATCATGGTACAACGACAGAAAACCAAAGGCAAAGAAAATCTCAAGTAGCCAAGGAGAAATGTTAAATCACATATAAAACAATGCCAATCAAACTGCCTCTTTATTTCCTTAACAGCAACTATGAAATCCAGAAAAGCATAGAATATTAACTTGAAAGTACTAAGAGACTGTCATTTTTATTAATGCTTCACCACTAAGCGAGTCTAAGCACTTTCAAATATAGTCTTATGAAGACAGAAGGGGAAAGGTGGCCCAACAATAATAACTAAGGTGGAATTTTTTATTAGCTTGTCAAGGTGGAAACTTGGGAACGCATGTAAGAATTAAAGATTTTAAAATTAAAAAAAAATTTAAAAAAAAGACTGGAAAATAAATATTGAAATAATAGGATTTGCTGTTTCATACCCCCAAAATAAAGTGTTGCAAGAAAATACATCCAGATAAACTGTGATCCCATCTCAGAAGGAGTACTAAATTAAATACAAAGTTGAAGAAATACTGCATCTATGACCCACGGGTCTCACTAAAGGGCCAGCCAAATGATATACTTCAGGGAAAAGGAGATGACCTATAAAGGAAGTCTAAGGTTCAAGAAATAATGTTAGCCAAATACAGCAATAGGCATCACAGAAAAATCCAAGGCAGTTGTTGGCAAACTATAGATAGATCATGGGTCAAATTCAGCTCACAGTCTATTTTTGAAAATAAAACTTTATTAAAACACAGCTTCTCATTGTCTATGGCAGTTTCTACAAACAACAGCAGAACTGAATTACTGCAACAAAGACCTTAGAGCCTGGGTATCTAGCCCTTTACAGAAAAAGGTTGCTGACCCCTGGTTTAAAGCATTTGCAAAATAAAACAACAAAAATAATAGTTAATGGGTTAAATGAAAAAAATAGCAGAAAATATTGATATACAATAATATGTAAAACAGGGTAACTGATTGAATTTAGAGTGTTCTAAGTTCTACCATTATTATTTGGAGAAAAAAGATATTGTTTAACTTCGGATTTTATGTTTTTTAAGCATATTGCAATTTTAAGAATAGTGGAAGTTTCCACTCCAAAACAATAGAGGGGAAACATGAAATTTAAAAATGTCATCAATCCAAAAGTAAACTAGAAAAAGAAAATGGCTAAGCAGAGAAAAGACAAATCGAACCGAAGAACTGCGATTCCAAAAAGACATTTAGCCATATCAGTCATGAATGTATAGACTGACTAATATTTACCAGTAAATAGAGAATGTCAAACTGAGGTTAAAAAAAAAAAGATATGCTAGTGTACAAAATGAATATTAAAAACACATAAAAATAACCGTTGTAGCTTCCTGATATCAGATAAACTAGACTTTATGGCCAAAAAAAGTGCCTTTGTGAATAAAGAGGGTTGCATTGCAGTCAAGTGTTTGCCTCACCAGGAAGATACAGCAATTCTTTAATTGTTCATGATTAATAGCACAGTCTCATTTACAAGATAAAAATTATATAACTTTCAGAGAAATTGTCAAATCCATCAACACAGATTGTAAAATACATCTTTCCTAAGAATAAATAAAGTAATCAGAAAGCTATCAAAGGTTTAAACTACACAATTATCAAGCTTGACCTAATGAACATGTATCTGTGTCCTGGCATCAAACAATTATGGAAATCACATTCTATGCAACCACTCATAAAGCATTTATAAAAACTGACATCATTACAGGTCAGAGAGTTCTTAAAGGTTTTCATAGAGCCAATATCTAATAGACCACATTCAACCACATTGATCAAGTTAGAAATCAGCAATAAGATAACTAAGTCAAATGTGTTTGGACACTTTAGAAACACACTTTTAAAAGAACTTTTTTATTGTGTATATTTCCAAACATATATGGAATCAATCCTGTGTTTGTATCAACATTCAAACACACACTTTTAAAACCACCCATGGGTCAAAGAAATCATCATGAAAATATTTAAGTACTTGAGACTAAACCACAGTAAAGTCTTACACAACAAATTTCTTGGCACATACTAAAGCAAGGCTCGTAAGGTTAATTTATAATCTTAACTTATTAAAAATAAAGACTAAAAATTAAGGATCAAAGCATGTAATTTAAGAAGTTGGTGACAGAACACAGAATAAACTCAAAGGAAGTAGGAAGAAAATAATAAAAAAAAATACTGGCTTAAATTAATGAAATCTAAAATAAAGATAAAATACAAAGGATCATCCAAGATTAAAGTAGGTTCTTTGAAAAGACTTAAAAAGTAAACTTTCTTAAACTGAAAATACTTAAGAAAAAGAGAACAAACACAGTATCATGATTGAAAAGGCATAACTGAAAAAAAAAAACAGATTACAATAGACAATGAAACATGATATACACAATAAGAGAGCATTGTAAGCACCCTTATACTGATAAATTTGGAAACAGAATAAGCTGGCATTATCTTGAGGGAAAAAGTATATGAAAGTTACTCAGGAAGAAACAACAGACCTGAATGTTCCTAAAACAAATAAAGAGATTGAATCAGTACCTTATCTGATAAAAAAAAAGAGCAAACTCAAAGAAACGCCCCCAAATAAGTAGGCTTTCAATTCTATAGGTTTTTTCTTCTTTTGCATTACTTACGCTAAGGACGACAAAGAAGGCTGAGCACCAAAGAAAACATGCTTATGTACTGTGGTGCTGGAGAAGACTCTTGGACTGCAAGGAGATCAAACCAGTCAATCCTAAAAGAAATCAACCCTGAATATTCACTGGAAGGACTGATGCTGAAGCTGCAGCTCCAATACTTTGGCCACCTGATGCAAAGAGCCAACTCATTGGAAAAGACTCTGATGCTGGGAAAGATTGAGGGCAGGAGAAGGGGGTGACAGAGGATGAGATGGTTGGATGGCATCACCGACTCAATGGACATGAGCTTGAGCGAGCTCTGGGAGATAGTGAAGGATGGGGAAGCTTGGTGTGCTGCAGTTCATGGGGTCACAAAGAGTACAACTCAGTGATGGGACAACACTACTAAGGTTATCCATATCGTTTAAAGCCATGGTCTTTTGGCTACCAAGTGTTATACAAACTTGGAGATTCAGGGAAAACTATATAACCAGATACTCCAAACACTGAGAAAATACATCATAGAACTAAACTCAACATGTATGTTCTCCAAAACCACAGAGCAAGGCCTTGATATTTAAGGAGCTTCAAACAAATTCTTTATGAAGGTTGAGTTTCATGCTTAAGAACAGGTGAAGGGGATTAAGAAATACAAACTTTCAGCTGTAAGACAAATAAGCCACAGGGATATAATGTACACGTGGGGAATATAGTCAATAACACTGTAACTGCTTGGAATGGTGACGGATGGTAGCTGGTCTGACTGCAGTGATCACTTCACGATGTATAAAAACACTGAGTCACTATGCTGTGCCCCTGAAACTGATAAAATATTGTATGTTAATGGCAACTCGATTTTTAATTAAAAAGGCAGGTAATCTGTCACATTGTCCATGTTAGGAATTAAGACGTTCCATTCCGAGTTTTCCCTTGAAATCCTAAAGTGGATCTAAAAAGTGCTTGAAAGTTTTCCAGAGTGAACGTGCAATAGGTCCCAGCTTGCTCTGTTGATAGTTCTCTAAGCTGCAGATGTCAACTTTCCTTAGGTTAAATTTCCCCTCGACTGTTTCCCAGGGCTTTCATGGTGAGCTGCAATTCCCAACTCACTGTCCCTTCCCTCGGCTATTGGCTTTTTTCCTAGGAAACCTGGAAGAGTCAAGAGCAGGTGGCTTTGGACTGTCAGAACAGAATCTCACTTGAAGCTTGCATTAAGAGAGCAGGAAGCACCTGGTTCACACGCACGTGTGTGTGTACTCACACACACACACACGACAGCTCTTCTGTCATACACAGCTGGAAAGAACACTCCCCCAATTATCCAAAGGCACCTCTGGGTGCTGCTTCATCCTATAAGATCCCGCAGTTGAGGGGGGCAGACACAGAAAGAAGGAAAGGGAAGCCACAGAGCAGCGGACTTTTCCCACCTGACTCCACCCCCATCCACATTTAGCACAAGCTCATTACCATCATTTGCTTCTCCAGTGAATGCAATTAAACGCAACTCCATGTCTGATCCACTGGGAACCTGAAATGCTGCTTACAAATTACCTGCCTTCCTCGGCCATTACTGCGCCTGTTTAAGCCAGCATTGCACTAACAACCAGAAGGCAACTGCAGAAAAACACAGCTTGGAAGGGAGATGAACCTGAGTGTACATTCTTTGTCCTGGTGGTCTCCCACCTCACAATTTAGGATGTGCTTCAGCAAAGTTTAACTTTAACCTACCGTTACCAAAGCTTTAATTAAAAACCCCATTCCCTTTGGACTCGCTATTTGTCCCAGATTCAGTTATGCCCTATCCCAGATCTACATAATTACCCTGCTTTCTGGCTGAGGTGACCCTGGAGCAAGGTCTCTGCTGCTGTCACTGCCAATACAGAGCCAGTGCCCACAGTGACAGCTGCCCCTGGTCCCCGATGTCAGCAGGGAGTACGCCCTGATGGCGTCTTACCTCACACGGGTGCCACGCACCTCCGCATCACAGTCACCACTCTGGGGTTTTCTCATAGCTCCTAACGTGCAAAATGCCTCAGGACCCACAAGGCACTCACAAGTAACCTGGAAATGCAGGACAAATTTGGACCAATGGGAGATGGATGTCAACAGATAAATTCTCTCCCCACCCTTCCCTCTCTGCAACATGGAGGGGGTTGGGGGGGAGACGCTGCCTTGGGGTGAAGCTGGTAACAGCTGAAAATGCCTCCTCTCTTTGCTCCCCTGCTTTCAGCCTCACGCTGGCCACCCTGGGATTACACTCCCCAATAAAGTGTTAGGTCTTACACCCTGACACCTCAGGCTCTGCTTTGCAGGGAACCTGGAATGAGACACCATTCTTTGCTGGTGGGAAGCTGCTGCATAGCTCAACTTGGCACTCTGTGATGACGTAGATGGGAAACGAATCTACCTGCCAATGCAGGAGGTGAAAGGGGGTGGGGTGGTGCAGGGGTAGGGGTTTGATCCCTGGGTCAGGAAGATTTCCTGGAGTAGAAGTGGCCACCCACTCTGGTATTCTTCCCTGGAAAATTCTTTGGACAGAGGAATCTGGTGGGCTACAATCCGTGGGGCCACGAAGAGTCAGACACAACTGAGTGAGTGGGCAAACACAACACACAGCTGACCTCCTTCATTTACAGCAGGAACAGCACAACACTTTAAAGCAATTATACTCCAATTAAAAAATGCTTTAAAAAGGGTTATCTTTGTCTCTCCGGGCTCCCTCCTTCAGGAACTGGACTCCTACTGATTGGCCATGAACTCAAGCCAAAACTGACCGCTCACACACACTCCGGCTTGCGCCTTGACTAGTCCCCACACCCACACTAAATCCATCAAAGCATGAGCAGTGGATCATGCACAAAACAAAGGCTCACCTTCAACTTCCTGAAAGAAACTTTCTGCTGAAGTGTTTCACGCTATGTTTTTCATATACATAGTCAGAAAGCAAACACTGAAGAATCCTTCTTTCAAGCAAATGTTGGTTCAAAAATATGTGAGGCAAAAAAGAGGGAAGAGAATCATTACCCAAGATCAACTGTCATCACAAATTAAAGCATTTTAACATTCAAATATAAAAGCTTATTTTTAGGCAATTGAGCGGCTTCCTCAAATTTTATTGACAAGAAAAAATTAATTTAAAAAATCAGAATGTTTAGAAGTACTTTCTCTAATCATGCATGAGTGATGTAAAAAGGCGACATAACAGAAAATTTTCACTTTGCTAATCCATTAGGTATTATGTTACATTTCATGCTTCTGAATCATTAGATTTTTTTAAAAAAAGCAAACGATATTACTGTTAGGATTTGACTTGCTACTGCTATGTTAAAATGAAACATTTTTACATGAAATGTTCATTTTTATGTTTCTTATGTTTAGGGTTTTAATTAGTAGAGGCAACAGGAGGATTTCATGTGGCCCAGGGGCTACTCTGTGCTATATCAAATTTTACCCCTTCATGACTGGAAGCCAGAAAACCTTGAAATGCCTGGCAGTCTTTTGATAAACCACATCTTGAGATGTGAGTTTTGCTATCTGAGCATTCCAGCCTTCTCCTAAATCTGTTACCATCTTCCAGTGAGGCTAAATGTACAGCACAAATATCAATAGCAAAAGAACCACACACTTTACGTAAGCAGATGTACTCACTCATTGGCTATCTTCCCACTGAAGACACCTGTCTCGGCTGCAATTCCAGACTTTCCAGATTTCATTTGGCATATCAGGATTCACAAAGATAACCTGAAGGATTACAGTTCAAGGAAGGTGCTGCCTCTTATTTGATTCTGAATAAGCAGGTAGATACAGATGCTTCTTTCATCATAGGGACAAAATAACACATTTACTGAGCACTGCTGTCAGGCACTGAGCTTACCACTTTGCATACAGTATCTCATCTGATAATGTGATAGTTAGGGCAACAGTAGCTATTGTAACAAATAAGGCCCCGAATCTCTTATCACGCTCTCTGGAGTCTCATCTTGCTGGCAGGCAAGGATAGAAGAGAGGAGAAAGGCACACCAAGTTCCGATTGACTTCTTATCACTTGGTGAGACGGTGAGACCAGAAGTCAGTCCTCACCTAGAAGTAAGCTGCTTGGGAGGTGGTGGTGGCGGGGGGAGGGGGCAGTCAGCAAATGTAGAAACTGGCTGGAAAGCCGGTTCTCAGAGATAATCTATACTGCACAAAAGGGAGCACACTTTTTAGGGGTTTCTTTCCTGTCCTCACTACACACACACACGCACACACACGGCGTGCACCCAGATCCAATGAAGCAGGCAGCTTTTCCATTTGGCTAATGATGAAGTAGGCTAACAGAGGTTTTGCAAATTTCCTAAGGTGTAATAATAACCCAGGTCTATAAGACTCTAAAACCCTGGATCTTTCCCATATATCATGTGACATATAACAAGTATTTTGTACAGCTCTTTCAATCCACAAAGCACTTGGGGCTTGTTGGAAACTGGTGTGTGAAGCAGCATGCCCCTCCTCAATTCATATCAATAATGTATTTCTCACAATTTTATTCAATCAATGTTAAATGAATTAGTGTGTACCCTAAGGGACTTTGAACAATGATATATTTATTTATTTATGAAGGGTTTTTTTTTTTTCAGGTTCATTTTAGAGAATAGCATGGTATTTTCAAAGCACAATAATTTTTAACACAGCAAAAAATTGTTTTCTAAGATATATAGCTTTGGTTTTAATTTGAATAGAAGGCTTTTATTTATAATTTCTTTAAACAATTCTGGTTTGCGGTTCACTAAAAATAAAAATGATACCTAGAACTAGTTCTGCCTGGGCTCAGTAAATTAATGTGGTAAGTTCTGTTTTATAGCTAAGTTGAATTCTGGTTCCTAGTAAAAACAGAGTCTTATTTCAAATAAAACTAGCTTGTTACATGTTTTTTTAAAGACTTTCCATATAGAGTTATTAACTCCTTCTTTGAAGCAATAAATCTTGGAGAAGATGAATATCCCTTTTACTTTCCCATCATGTTCCTCCCTCTAACTCTGACCACCAATCCATTTCATCTCTAGTTTGTCTTCTATGCTTTATTATATTGACTGTCCTGGTAATTAAAATGTTGTTTCTGAGTTCAAGTTTTCTTTGAGCCTCAAGTGGAAAGTAAGCAAGAAGGGTGATTTATCTCTATATAACAAACCAACCTAAAACTTAGTGATACAGAACAGCCATTTTGGTAAGCTCATAGCTCTGTGGGCCTGAAATTTGAGAAGGACCCTTACAGAGACAGCTGGCAGGCAGGGGGCAGACAATCGCTGGAGACTAGAACCATCTGAAGGTGCCTCACTCACGTGTCCCGTGACGGACGCTGACCAGGACCTTGGATGAGTGTTGGCCGGGACGTCTGTATCTAAATCTACCTTTTCCCTCCCCATGTGGCCTACATAGCTGGGTTCCAAGAGCAAGTGTCCCAAGAGAACAAGACAGAAACATGTAACATTTTCAAGAAATTATGTGGCATCATTTTTGGCATGCTCTACGGCTGAGGCAGTCACAAAGATCCACCCACGTTCAAGAGCTGGGGGACATGGAGGCCATCACTCCACAAGGAGGTTGTCAAGATCACATGATCAGAAGGTATGGGGTGGGAGATATCATTGCGATCATCTTTGGAAAATATAATCAGCCACAGGGCTTCAGGAGACATGCCCAATAACACAGCAGATGGCTAACCACTCTTTCTCACAGGCTGCTGGGGCTCACAGAATCACACGTGTGGCCAGTGAGAGTCAGTGGAGGCCATACCAGACTACAGTACTTACTGGACTTTCAGAAAGGCTTGGAATTAACCAAGGAGAAGGACAATAGAGAGAACTTAGTTCTCTAGACTAAATGTAGCTGTTGTCAGATGCTCAGACCTGGTCCCTGCAGAGCAGGTCCTTTGGTCCCAAGCTCCTGGACTGCTGCCAGGCTGTAAGACTCAGCTTCTCTTCCTACAGCACCAATGCCGAGGCATATGTCTCCTCCACCCAAGGTTCAGAACACAGTTCTCCAAGGCTCAGGTAAAGCCTGCTGTCATCCTCTAAAATCTGCCCTCCTCACTCTAGGCTTCTTGATAATGGAAACATCTCTTCAAATGTATGACCTTGCCCTTCGGTTTGACATTTATTTCCCAGAGCTTTGGGCATTTAATACCGAATTCATCAGGTGCAGGGTCTCCAATGAATAGTCCAGGTTGGGTTCCAGCCATTCTATTCAGGCCCTTTGTGTTACCTTCCAGGAGAAAGATGAGACTGTGTTTCCTGTAAGTTGCGAGTTTAGTTCCCTATTTCCTATGAACAAATGCATGAAAATACATGCACACACAGCCTCCAAATACATAATCGCATTTGATACTCAAAATTACCTGTTGGAATAGACATTAATATCCCCATTTTGCATTTGCGGAAACTAAGGCTTAGCAGAAGTTAAAGGGCATGCTCGAGTGTCTTAAACCAGGATTAATAAGTCAGCTTCCAGCTCCCAGTTGTTCTTTCCTTCTGCCCACACTGGCTGGGCAGCTTCAGAAATTCTGCTTTTGAGTTCCGAGCACATAAGTCAATATTTCCCACCTGATATTAACCCGTTCATCATTTCCTTTGGAGGAGCCTCAGCCACAGATGTAGGTAGCTCCCCATCTCTCTTCTCCCTCCCTCTTGCCTACCCCTCCCTTTGAGCCATTCAATTTATTTTCCATCATTATCATTTTGGCTTGGATCTGCACCCACTGTCTCTAAGTGACAGAACACCTTGTAGCCCAAAGAGAAATGCTGCTCCTCTGCAAAGCCAGCCTTTGAGTCTCTTTTTAAAGCGAGTTCCTACCGTGTGGCAGATTTTAATGACCCCCATCTCTCATGCCTGCATTGGGTCACCTGAGCCACACTGTTCAAAATGATCTAACCACCTCGTAACATCGGCCAGGCAAACTCAGGCTCACCACAGGGTGCCTGGCCTAATTCATTACACCACTCAAAGCCATAAATCACAGGAGTCTCCCCCTTCCCTCCCGCCAAAAGGAGGGCTCACATGAAATCTATTTACATGGGATGATTATTCAATTAATTTTTTCATTACACTTGCCAGGAAGCATTGCCAGGATTTCTAAAACTGCCCTGTGTGTTTGCATTAATGATGACAGTGGTTTGTGCTACTTAATTTAGCAATCATGGCCCATTTGGAGGTCATGCCCAGCCATATGCACAGTGGAGGTGGTGAAGGGGCAGTACCTGGTCAGGAACACATGAGTACCTGACATGTGCCTAGGATGAGCACAGAGATACAAATCCCTGTACATGCTCTCCCCCACAGCCATTCCCACTGGGGTGGCCTTCAGGGCCAACAGCCTCAGCAACCCAGGTGAAATAAGACACTTGGTTGTTCTTCCTCATCTCTTTCCACCCCTCCATATGGGCTGCCAGAGTGGTCTTCCTAAAGCATAAATCTGATCTTGACGCCCCTCACAACAGTGGCGCCTGGTGGCCCATGGAAGAAGGTACAAATTCCCATCTCGCTTTGCATGCACCCTTTGCCTGCACAGGGCCAGCTTCAACTCTAGCTACCTACTCCCCCACCCCAAGATATTTAAGTGACTGGACCCATGCACCAGCCACTTAAATATCTCCACAGTACTCACAGTTTCTCAGCCAAACAAGCTCTCCCTGGCACCCAGGCTACTTCCTGCCCAAAATGCCTTTTACTCCCTTAGTTCAGTTCAGTTGCTCAGTCATGTCCAACTCCTTGCAATCCCATGGACTGCAGCACACCAGGCTTCCCTGTCCATCACCAACTCCCAAAGCTTGCTCAAACTCATGTCCATCGAATTGGTGATGCCATCCAACCATCTCATTCTCTGTCGTCCCCTTCTCCGCCTGCCTTCAATCTTTCCCAACAACAGGTTCTTTTCCAATGAGTCAGTCCTTTGCTTCAGGCCACCAAAGTATTGGAGTTTCAGCTTCAGCACAAGTCCTTCCAATGAACACCCAGGATTGATCTCCTATAGGATGGACTGGTTGGATCTCCCTGAAGTCCAAGAGACTCTCAAGAGTCTTCTCCAACATCACAGTTCAAAAGCATCAATCCTTCAGCACTCAGCTTTCTTTGTAGTCCAACTCTCACATCCATACATGACTACTGGAAGAACCATAGCTTTGACTAGACGGACCTTTGTTGGCAAAGTAATGTCTCTGCTTTTTAATATGCTAAGTCAGTCATAGCTTTTCTTCCAAGGAGAAAGTGTATTTTCATTTCATGGCTGGAGTCACCATCTGCAGTGATTTTGGAGCCCCCTAAAATAAAGTCTGACACTGTTTCCACTGTTTCTCCATCTATTTGCCATGAAGTGATGGGACCAGAACTCTCTTGCTTTTTCGATGATCCAGCGGATGTTGGCAATTTGATCTCTGGTTCTCTGCCTTTTCTTTTTCTTTCTTTCTTTCTTTTTTTTTTTTTTTTGCACTTTGGCTCCTCCTTTTGTATGTTTTTTCCTCCACCTGGGCCTGCCCTATGCAAATTGGGCTTATCCAGGACTGCTGTTTGTTCTACCTGAAGTCTTCACTCTGGTCCTCGGACCTTCCTTGTTTTTTTAGCCCCTGCCATTTTGGACTCCTTTTCCCTGTTCTACCTACCTAACATTCCCCCCTCAAGAGATGGGAGGCCCAATTCTTTGGGAATAGGGGCTTCGAGGTCTTTCTGGCTACTTCCTGCTGAACTGGGATGGCGAGGGGTATTGGGCCTCCCCCTCGTGCTAGTCTCAAGCCTCAGAGTCCTTATAGCGGTGTCCATCTAAGGGTGTGTGATATTTTTCATGGTCGGCTGTAGTTTTATATCTTTGTTGAACTGGCACTGCATGTTGTAGCTTGTTGACCTGGGCAGAGACAAAACAGGTTAGACAATTGACAGTACATGGAATAATCATAAGCATCATCAATATAGCCTAACAAGGACTAGTAGGGGCATTAGTCAATTTTAAATTCCCATCAGCAGGATGGCTCAAGTCCCTCCTTGTTCAGGGATCAGAAGATCTATCTCCTGTCTGTTTTGGAGTACAATCTCTGTCAAGCTGTGTTGGCTGTGTAGAGCTATCCTGAGAAATCTTATCCCCAGAAACCAGATTTTGGGGGTGTTCATTAGGATGGCACTCATTGGTAGTCCTGAATAGGTATCTGAGATCTCCCAGGGGCTCACAGGTGTACTGAGTGTCCTCTTCTGTCTTCTTCCATGGCTTGACTCGTGAGTAGTGAATCCGGGAGTCATGTCCTGGTACCTTGACTGCTGTGGGGGTAGAAAGCATTACAGGGTAGGGGCCCTTCCATGTGGGCTGGAGTTGAGCCTTTGGGGCCTCATCTTTCCAGACTTTAATTAGGACTTGAGTCCCTGGAGCATATAGTGGTGACTCCTTAGAATCTTTTGGGTCCTGGTTCATATCTCACAAGCGTATGTCCTATTGGAATTGCCCAGTGGCCATGGTATAAGACTGGAGGGTCTGAACCTCTGGATCTAGGAAGAGGTCATTGACATAAACAAAAGGTCTCTCATATAGCATCTCATAAGGGCTAAGACCAAGCTGTTCCTTAGGGGCAATGCAGGTGCGGAGGAGAGCTATCAGTAAAGCCTCCTTCCACCCCAAGGAGGTCTCCTGGGTTATCTATTTTATCGCTGATTTTAAGAATTGGTTGGCCCTTTCTACTTTTCCCAAAGATTGAGGCCTCCAGGCACAATGGAGATAATAAGCAATGGAGATAATAAGTAATGCCCAATGCTTTCGAGACCCTTTGGGTGACCTTAGAAGTAAATGATGTCCCATTGGCACTTTGTAATGACCTGGGCAGACCAAATCTTGGAATGATTTCATGGAGCAGTTTTTTTACCACCTTCTCAGCCTTCTCAGTCTAGGTGGAAAAGCCTTCAATCCATCCTGTGAATGTATCTATCATGACTAATAGGTATTTATACCCTTGAGAAACTGGCATCTGGGTGAAGTCCATCTGCCAGTCCTCTCCTGGGTAGACCCCACGTTGTTGGACGAGCTTGGCCAGCTGGGGTCTTTGAGCTCCTTGGGGGTTGTTTAATTGGCAAGTGGGACAAGAGGAGACCACCTGTCTTATAGTTGTTTGGAAGCCTGTTCCTCTGAAGGACCTTTCTAGTAATCTTTGGAGGGCCTTTTCTCCTAAATGAGTAGTGGCATGTAAGGAGTTAACCAACTTCCATTGGAGGTTCCTAGGCAGAAAAAGGAATCCCTCCTTTTGGAGCCATCCTATATGATCTTGAAAGCCCTCACTCTTAGCTTTAAGAGTCTCACCTTCAGTATATGAAGGAGTTTCTGGCAAATTAGTCTGTGGAACTAAGGTGGCAATCCCTATTAGGTCATGGTTCTGTAATGCTGCTCTCCTAGCTGCCTGATCAGCTGCTTGGTTCCCCCGTGCCACTTCTGTGCTCCCTTTTTGGCGTCCTTTACAGTGGGAGACTGAAACCTCAGTGGGCAGATGGACTGCCTCCAGGAGTCAAAGAATCTGATCACCATATTTGATTGGGGACTCTCAGGTGGTCAAGTGGCCCCTTTCTTTCCAAATAGCAGCATGTGCATGTAGCACCAGAAAGGCATACTTGGAGTCAGTGTAAATGGCTATTCTTTTTCCTTTTCCCAGCTCTGAAGCTCAAGTCAGGGCTATGAGCTCAGCTAATTGGGCTGAAGTACCTGGTGGCAGAGGCTCAGCCTCTATGGTCTCAAAATTGGAGACTACTGCATACCCGGCTCTTCTTTTCCATCCAAGACAAAGCTGCTTCCATCAGTGTACCAGATTTCCTCAGGATTGGTCAGAGGATCTTCTGACAATCCCTCTCGGGGTTTTGTCCAGGGGTCCAAGGTTTCTTAACCAGAGGTCTTCTGGGATCTGAAACTGGGCCACGTGAGCTTTCTGCTGAGTTTGTTTTTCGCTGTCCCGGTTTCCAGCACCATGGGCCTTCCCCTGCGCTGGATTTTCTTCACATTCTGCCTCTACCGCGGGAGCTTCGCTGAGTTGGGCTCCTGCCGTGCCCGGCCTCTTCCACATGGAGGTTGTTTCAGCCAGGTTATATCTGAGTCACGGCACCATAGATGTCACGCGAGTGTATGTTCCTCGGTTCTTTGTCTCGTCACAACAAAGATTTGGAGCGACGGACATTAAAGCCCTTGGCGCGTCACAGCTCTCAGGTCTTGGACACACTGTGTTATAGCTCTTAGGCAAATCAGTGTTACAGCTCTATTTTATTTAGAAGATAGCAGGAGAATCCATCCTTGAAGCTTGAGGGCATGCCAACCCAAAGACTTGAAGAGAAGAGAGTGGAGGAGTGTGTGGGGGAGGGAGAGACAGAGAGGGAGAGAAAAAGAGAGAGAGAGAGCCCTCTGCCTTTACTAAAACCAGCTTAAACATCTGGAAGTTCACGGTTCACGTATTGCTGAAGCCTGGCTTGGAGAATTTTGAGCATTACCTTACTAGTGTGTGAGATGAGTGCAATTGTGCGGTAGTTTGAGCATTCTTTGGCATTGCCTTTCTTTGGGATTGGAATGAAAACTGACCTTTTCCAGTCCTGTGGCCACTGCTGAGTTTTCCAAATTTGCTGGCATATTGAGTGCAGCACTTTCACAGCATAATCTTTCAGGATTTGAAATAGCTCAACTGGAATTCCATCACCTCCACTAGCTTTGTTCGTAGTGATGCTTCCTAAGGCCCACTTGACTTCACATTCCAGGATGTCTGGCTCTAGTGAGTGATCACACCATCATGATCATCCAGGTCATGAAGATCCTTTTTGTACAGCTCTTCTGTGTATTCTTGCCACCTCTTCTTAATATCTTCTGCTTCTGTTAGGTCCATACCATTTCTATCCTTTATCGAACCCATCTTTGCATGAAATATTCCCTTGGTATCTCTAATTTTCTTGAAGAGATCTCTAGTCTTTCCCATTCTTTTGTTTTCCTCTATTTCTTTGCATTGATCACTGAGGAAGGCTTTCTTATCTCTTCTTGCTATTCTTTGGAGCTCTGCATTCAGATGTTTATATCTTTCCATTTCTCCTTTGCTTTTCGCTTCTCTTCTTTTCACAGCTATTTGTAAGGCCTCCTCAGACAGCCATTTTGCTTTTTCTCATTTCTTTTCCATGGGGATGGTCTTGATCCCTGTCTCCTGTACAAATGTCACGAACCTCCATTCATAGTTCATCAGGCACTCTATCTATCAGATCTAGTCCCTTAAATCTATTTCTCACTTCCACTGTATAATCATAAGGGATTTGATTTAGTTCATACCTGAATGGTCTAGTGGTTTTCCCTACTTTCTTCAATTTAAGTCTGAATTTGGCAATAAGGAATTCATGATCTGAGCCAGTCAGCTCCCGGTCTTGTTTTTGCTGACTGTATAGAGCTTCTCCATCTTTGGCTGCAAAGAATTTAATCAATCTGATTTCGGTGTTGACTATCTGGTGATGTCCATGTGTAGAGTCTTCTCTTGTGTTGTTGGAAGAGGGTGTTTGCTATGACCAGTGTGTTCTCATGGCAAAAGTCTATTAGCCTTTGCCCTGCTTCATTCCATGTTCCAAGGCCAAATTTGCCTGTTACTCCAGGTGTTTTTTGACTTCCTACTTTTGCATTCCAGTCCCCTATAATGAAAAGGACATCTTTTTGGGGTGTTAGTTCTACAAGGTCTTGTAGGTCTTCATAGAACCGTTCAACTTCAGCTTCTTCAGCATTACTGGTTGGGGCATAGACTTGGATTACTGTGATATTGAATGGTTTGCCTTAGAAATGAACAGAGACCATTCTGTCGTTTTTGAGATTGCATCCAAGTACTGCATTTTGGACTCTCTTGTTGACCATGACGGCTACTCCATTTCTTCTGAGGGATTCTTGCTGACAGTAGTAGATATAACGGTCATCTGAGTTAAATTCACCCATTCCAGTCCATTATAGTTCACTGATTCCTAGAATGTCGACGTTCACTCTTGCCATCTCCTCCAATTTGCCTTGAATCATGGACCTAACATTCCAGGTTCCTATGCAATATTGCTCTTTACAGCATCAGACCTTGCTTCTATCACCAGTCACATCCACAACTAGGTATTATTTTTGCTTTGGCTCCATCCCTTCATTCTTTCTGGAGTTATTTCTCCACTGATCTTCAGAAGCATATTGGGCACCTACCAACCTGGGGAGTTCCTCTTTCAGTATCCTATCATTTTGCCTTTTCATACAGGCTCCAAAATCACTGCAGATGGTGACTGCAGCCATGAAATTAAAAGACGCTTACTCCTTGGAAGGAAAGTTATGACCAACCTAGATAGCATATTCAAACTTTGCCAACAAAGGTCTGTCTAGTCAAGACTATGGTTTTTCCAGTGGTCATGTATGGATGTGAGAGTTGGACGGTGAAGAAAGCTGAGCACCAAGCTTTTGAACTGTGGTGTTGGACAGGACTCTTGAGAGTCCCTGGGACTGCAAGGAGATCCAACCAGTCCATTCTAAAGGAGATCAGTCCTGGGTGTTCTTTGGAAGGAATGATGCTAAAGCTGAAACTCCAATACTTTGGCCACCTCATGTGAAGAGTTGACTCATTGGAAAATACTCTGATGCTGGAAGGGATTGGGGCAGGAGGAGAAGGGGATGACAGAGGATGAGATGGCTGGATGGATGGCATCATGGACTCAATGGACGTGAGTTTGAGTGAACTCCGGGAGTTGGTGATGGACATGGAGGCCTGGCGTGCTGCAATTCATGGGGTCACAAAGAGTCGGACACGACTGAGCGACTGAACTAAACTGATGGGACCAGATGCCATGATCTTAGTTTTCTTTCACTTTCAACAAGTGAAAACTCCCTTATGCACGTGGCAAATCTGCACCTACTATTCAATACCCAGCTCAAATGTCACTCCTCTGGGGAAGTTTTTATGGCTCTCACAAGGCAACTAGCAATCTTCTTCTGAGGTCCAATAGTGAAAATGAAGTCGCTCAGTCATGTCCAACTCTTTGAGATCCCATGGACTGTAGTCTACCAAGCTTCTTTGTCCATGGGATTTTCCAGGCAAGAGTACTGGAGTGGGTTGCCATTTCCTTCTCCAGAGGATCTTCCTGTCCCAGGGATCAAACCCAGGCCTCCTGCATTGCAGGCAGATGCTTTACCCTCTGAGCCACCAGGGAAGCCCAATAGCACATTGTAAATGCTTTAATCACAGCCCATACCTCAAATTTTAACTCTCTGCTTTCCTATGAATTAGTTAGTTCAGTGTCCTGGTCATTCCTTCTTGTATCCCTAATACATGGACATCCAAATGAGAACTTTTTGAAAAAGACAGATTGTTTGGAATTTACCTAGACCTATTGAAAATCCCCAGAATTGGTAATTTTTTCTACTGAAGTATAGTTGATTTACAATGCTGTTTTAGTTTCTGGTGTACAGCAAAGTGATTCAGTTATATATATATATATATTTTTTTTTTTCTTTTCCATATTCTTTTCCATTATGGTTTTATTTTTTCCATTATACTGAATACAGTTCCCTGTGCCATACAGGAGTATCTTTTTGTTTATCTGTTTTATATATTTTGTGATGGTTGTTCAGTCACTAAGTCATGTTCGACTCTTTGCAACCATACGAAAGTGAAAGTGTTAGTCGCTCAGTTGTGTCCAGCTCTTTGCAACTCTATGGGATAGAGCCCACAAGACTTCTCTGTCCATGGGATTTCCCAGGCAAGAATACTGGAGTGGATTGCCATTTTCTTCTCCAGGGCATCTTTCCAACCCAAGCATTGAACCTGGGTCTCCCACATTGCAGGCAGATTCTTTACTCCCTGAACCACCAGGGAAGATCTTTGCGACCATATAGAGTAGTTTGTATTTGCTAATCCCAAACTCCTAATTTATATGTCCCTCCCCTTTCCCCTCTGGTAACCATAAGTTTGTTTTCTATGTCTGGGAGTCTGTTTCTGTTTTGTAAATAAATTCATTTGTATCATATTTTAGATTTCACATGTAAGTGATATCATATAGTATTTGCCCTTCTCTGTCTTACTTCACTTAGTGTGATAATCTCTAGGTTGATTCATGTTTGCCACAAATGGCACCATGGCATTTTTTTTTATAGCTGAGTAGTACAGCATTGGTATTTTTTTTTTTAACAGTTTCCAGAGTTGTTTCTTTTGCTGCCAAATCCACAGACCTTGAGTTGGGGACGTACCACCCTACAATATGGCCTGCCTCAGAGAAGGGTTTTAGTGATGATTTTGTAACAAGTGGAGGAATGCATGCTTATGGGGCAGAATCACAGAGTAAAGTGGTGTTGATAAAGGAAACAGGGCAGAGACTGCTCTTTCCTCTCCATTACAGGCCAACACTGATCTAAAAGGGATCCTAGCCCTGGGAGCCTGTTAGAAAAGAACTGAACAAAACACCAATTTGTATCTAACGTAATTGCATTGGCTTCTATGCTCCAAGCACAGTGCATGCTCTCTGCTGGGCACCTGCCCTTTCCTGTTGGCTCTGGGTATAGAAGATAAAGAGGATGGGCAGGTGATGCCTGTGGAGACTGATGCAGTGCTGGGAGCTCCAACAGGGTGTCCAAAGATGCCTCTGGACATTCAGCCCTCTCTTCCCTTGCCCAAGCACAGGGAGAGCCTTCAGGATCCACTGGCCCCTAGGCTGTGAACCAGAGTCATAAATGTCACCTTCTGTTCTACAGTTGCTGAAGCCAAGCCCCTCGGATTGCTTCTATCTCCTTTCTGAAGGACCAGCATCTCAGGGGTATTGCCTTTGGCTCCCAAATTGACTTCCCCTCTTGGTTTTACTTAGAATGTAAGTTCATTCTGAACCACTGGTATATGATATAGATCAGGGGTACCCAACCTCTGGGGTACAGACAAGTACCTCCCATCAGATCAGCAACAACATTAGATTAGAAATAAAGTACACAATAAATGTAACGCACTTGAATCATCCTGAAACCATCCCCCCTCCTCCAGTCCAAGGAAAAATCATCTTCCACAAAACTGGTCCCTGTTGCCAAAAACTTTGGGGACCGCTGATATAGATCATACTGGGGACATAGGACTTAGTCGGTCAGGACTTCACCTCGGTCCATCAAAGTCTCCAATGACTACGAACCTTCCCCTGTCAGGACCTTGGAAGGGAGGGGAAATGTCTCTCGTTATGTCCAAGTTCACATCTGAAACTGCCAGTGCTTTTGTGCAAAGGACTGGCCCTACCATGGAAGGCTGGGGTGACCTCCATGGATTGTTGATTTGAGTTACACAGAATTAGATGCCTTCCTGACATCTCCTCTTGGCTACTTGCTGTGTCTTGTAAGGCTGACCCCGGGTTCAATGCAGGGTCTCCTGACATGGACATTTCATCCTCCTGGGGATAACCAATATGCTGTGCTTTTAGGAACTGGATTCTTGGTGGCTCAGACTAAAGAATCCACCTGCAATGCAGGAGACCTGGGTTTGATCCCTGGGTCAGGCAGATCCCCTCGAGAAGGTAACCTACTGTAGTATTCTTGCCTGGGGAATCCCATGGACAGAGGAGCCTGGCAGGCTACAGTCCATGGGGTCACAAAAGAGTCAGACACAACTGAGTAACTAACACTCTCAGATAAGTCATCATTATACTCCAGTTGATAAAACACTAAGAAAACCTAGAAAAATCTAGACAAACCCAGACAATGAGAAAAACAGAGAAAGAAAAGAACCTTTATTGAACCTTTACTATGCGCAAGCAAGTTCAATTACTTCAGTCATGTCCGGCTTTTCGAAAACCTGTGGACTGCAGCCCACCAAGCTCTTCTGTCCATGGGATTTCCCAGGCACAAAGACTGGAGTGGGTTGCCATTTACTTCTCCAGGATATCGTTCTGACTCAGGGATCGAACCTGTGTCTCTTGCAGGCAGATGCTTTACTTTTGAGCCACCTGGGTTTGGAAAGAGTCAGACTTACAATGTGCCTGGGATTAAATATTCCATTTAATGCCCACAACCACCTTATGACACAAGTATTATTGTGCTCATTTACAGATGAGAAAACTGAGGCTTATGTGGATGGGGTTACTTGTCTAATTTTGTATGGGAGTCAAAACCATGGCTACCTAACTCTAAAGCCTTTAATTACGTCATTCTCCAATCCTTTTCCCAAGTGGGACCTTCTAGCAGGGCTTGAAGTAAAAGGTTTTGAGTCTTGTCTATGTACCATACATTTTAATTTGGGAAAAACCTGTAAAGAAAGAGGCAATACTTAGAGCACATGTTACCAATGTTTGGGCAGCACAAGACCCCAGGGTTCCAAGGAAAGTCAACAGTAGTGGGGGTCAAGGGCCAAGGCCCCCCTGAGCTGCTAAGCTAGGGAAGTTCACATCCCCTGGTCCCCTGTGAGGTACGTGTGCTAAGTCGCTTCAGTCGTTTCTGACTCTTTGTGACCCCATGGACTATAGTCCACCAGGCTCTTCTGTCCGTGGGATTCTCCAGGCAAGAATACTGGAGTGGGGTGCCATTTCCTTCTCCAGGAGATCGTCCCAACCCAGGGATGGAACTGCATCTCTTACAGCTCCTGCATTGGCAGGCGGGTTCTTTACCACCAGCACCATCTGGAAAGCTAGGGGGGACAATTGGCCAACCCATATTTCTCTGGTTGGGAGGACAGGATGAAAAGAGCCAGCTATGAAAATTCAAAATCAGACCCACACATATATTAACGGGGTAGGAGCAGGGGAAAGAGGGAGAATTTTTCAAAGAATAGAAAGACAGAATGTCTTTGAGGAAATAGGGAGACAGTAGATTCACAGACATGTAACTCCTGTAAGCCTAAGAGTCTTGCTGCATTCTTATCACTAGACATGTGCTTAAAATATGGGTGAGTCCACCAGGGGCAATTAGTTCTAAAGGACAAAAGAGGTGCTGGGAAACTGAGGACCGCATCCCATCCCTTTGGCCTCAGCTGACATGAGAGTAGCTGGCAGCGGATGGGCCCCCAGAGCTGGCAATTCCCTCTCGACCACAGAAAGGTGGCAAGTGATTATTTTGTGTCCCCAGGCAGGAGATTTATTTAACTTCTTTTTGGTGGAGACCTATAAATGTTATCATAGTCTCTGCTGTCAAGTTTTGCAGTCCCTTTAAAAACTCAGGCTGTTCATTCACTTCATGGCCTCCCAGGAAGCATGAAACCCTCCATGGTTGATACAGGTGATGGGGGAAGTAGTGTTTGTAGCCAAGCTTCCCAAGGGGCTTCTTCACAGCCCCCTCCCTTTCTTCCCCTCCCCTCTCCCCTCCTGAAGGCTAGCTGGCAAAGCTAGTCATCGAAGACACATTTGACCTTTGGAATGCATAGGATGGTTTAGTGGAAACCCTTCTGATTTTCTCCCATCAGTCGTTGTTTAGTCACTAAGTCATATCCAACTATTATGTGACCCCATGGACTGTGGCGCACAGGGCTCCTCTGTCTATGGGATTTCCCAAGTAAGAATACTGGGGTGTGTTGGATTTCCTTCTCCAAGGGATTTTCCCGACCCAGGGATTGAACTTAAGTCTCAGTGTCTCCTGCACTGCAGGTGAATTTTTTACCACTGAGCCACCAGGGAAGCACATCCCAAGGAAGCTTTATACCACCAACGTCCCGTCAGCCTCCCTGAAAAGACTCCAGCAGCTGCCATCTTGTTCCCCTCTTGGGATTAGCAGTCAATCTGTCCGTCTCATCACTGGGCCTTTTGGGCAGGCTTTTGACTGCTTTTAAGCCTTTTTACTGGGTTTTCCTAGTAGCTCAGACGGTAAAGAATCTGCCAGCAATGCAGGGGCCCCAGGTTTGATCCCTGGGTCAGGAAGATCCCCTGGAGAAGGGAATGGCTACCCACTCCAATATTCTTGTCTGGAAAAATTCCACGGACAGAGAGCCTGGAGAGATACAGTCCATAGGGTTCCAAGACACTGAATCAAAAACATAAATTCTAGTCTTTAAGTTACTCAATCGCTACAGTGCCTTTCCAATTACCTAACTAAACACAAGGTTAACCTACAACTTTAGCTCACTGGTCTTCATCTAAACAGTGTCAGGGGTGGCTGTGAAAAGTGTTGATATTGTAAGAAAGGCCACATGGCCTTCTGCCTGTGTCACTGACAAAGAAGGGAAGCCTGGAGGGTTTTGTTTGCTTTCTGTTATTATTAAAATGAATATGTGGGGGTTAGGGGGAAAACTTGAAATATTCCATAAAGTACTGAAAGTTAAATCTTTAAAAAACACCCTCATAATACCACAATTCAGAGATAATCCTTGTTAACATTGTGGTACATTTCTTTTCACACACATACATAATTTGCAATTTATGACTTTTTCCTGTTATTTTTATCAGCTAGTTTTCATAGGCAGCCCATCAGTTAGTCATCTTTTGGTTGTGACAGAAAATATAACTCAAAGTGCCTGAGGCAGAGAAGGGAATTTATGGGCTCACCTACATGAGAGTTCAGGGCGAAGCATGTGTCAGACACGGTAGAATCTGGAGCTTTAAGCCACGTCCCTGAGGCCTGACCTCTTGTCACCTCTGCTCTGCTTTCCTGTGTGGTCTCCACGTCAGCCTGGCTTCTTCCTCAGGCTCGCAGAATGGCAGTTCACAACTCTGGGATTCTCCTCGTAGCGTCATGGCAAATTTCAGCAGAAGTATCACATCATTAGCTCTGATGCGGTCCCCTAGCTCTGAACCCTTCTCTGTGTCCGGGATGATACTATTCTCTGATTGGCCAGGAGTGTGTCACATGACCACTCCTGGAGCCAATAAGAATAGTCTCTGCCTCCCAACTTGATGGACTGAAAGGCAGAGATGATTTCACGCAATGAATTTGGCATCAGTGCCAATGTCAATGTTCTGGTGGAATCAGTGTCATTGACACTGTCCACTGCTGCGGTGGCTGCCGCCATGTATTTTAAAGTGGCAGACATGTGGTTGACTCATGTCGCCATTGGTGCCAATGCAGACATAAGTAGGAGAGAAACACATCATGTGACAATGGAAATGAGCTTGGGTAAACTCCAGGAGTTGGTGATGGACAGGGAGGCCTGGCATGCTGCAGTCCATGGGGTCGCAAAGAGTCAGACTCGACTGAACTGAACTGAACTGACCTTCTGTCTTTAGCTAAATCTGATTTTTTATTTTTTATCTGTTTAACTGACTATTTGTGGTATAAGACTTACAGAGTAGTAACTGAGCCTTTTACTCCTAGCCCCAAATCCCCAAAGACAGGCTAAATGTTCTGCTTAATTCCACCTGCTCTGTGAGAATTTATGAGATCCATACTCTAAACCCACCTCCCGCCACAGCCATGGGCTCCTAAAAGGAGACTTAGCCCAAGATAGTCCCAGTTGGTCATTACATAATTCTTCCTTTATTGTTTCCCTTTATGTATCCTTTTAGTGGGAGCACAGAGAAGTCTGTAGGAAAAGATGCTTGAGAGTTTGGGATTTGGGAGGCTGAGCACATTAGGTTTTCCAATTTATAGGTTTTAGCATGTGAGTGCTACTGCCATGTAGAACATGGAAGGGCTCTCAGCATAACAATCAAAGGAAAAGAAAAGGATAATAGGGAACAAAAATAACCATGTGCACAGAAAGCACTTTACCATGCCTGTAAACATCCTTTGAAAATACGATTTTAATGGTTGCATAAAACTCCATTGTATGAATGTAGAGTATTAGCCAGTCATTGTTGGATGCTTTCTAGTTTTGTGTTTGCTTTGCACTGTGTTATTAATGTGTGTGTGTGTGTGTGTGTGTGTGTGTGTGTCACTCAGTTGTGTCTGATTCTTTGCAATCCAGTGGACTATAGCCTGCCAGGCTCCTCTGTCCATGAGATTCTCCAGGCAAGAATATTGGATAAGGTTGCCATTTCCTCCTCTTGAGGACCTTCCCAACTCAGGGATTGAACCCAGGTCTCCTGTGTTGCAGACAGATTCTTTTACCATCTGGGCCACCAGAGAAGCTCGTTCTATTAATAATACAATGCTATAAGGAATATCTTTGCATATAAATCTTTAACTGCTTCTTTATTTCCTCAGGATACATTTCTAGAAATGGAATGATTGGATCACAGGCTTTTTACATTGAACTTCCAGGAAAGTACTCAGCTATAAGACCACCCACTGGGTGTGACCTGGGTCTCCTCTGACCCTGGCCATGCTGCTAACATGAGAAAAAGAATATTGGGGTTGAGAAGAAATGATAAAGCAGATGGCAGCCTTAAAGTGATTTCTTAAGAGAGCCTCAGGAGAGGGAAAGTTGAATCAAAATTTAAAAGTGGAACAAAAAGTTGTCTTCCTTGGAGTCTATGTGGAATGGAGCCATGAAACTGTCCTGCACTCCATCTTGACACAAAGGTCACCCTGGTCAGTACAATATTGATAGACCCCTGGGTCCTAGGAGGTGGGCTAGAAAACTGGTTTTTCAGCCATCCAATTAAAATCAACTAAATATGTTAAATAAAACCTACTCCTCTTAAGTTAACCATTCAAGCTACACAGAGACAGAAGTGAACTTAATCATGCATTCATTCACTCAACAAACATTTCCCGAGATGTTTATTTGCAAAACATTATTCTAGGAATTTGAGGCTACAGAATTCGAAATGAAGAAAATAAATCTCTCTAATAGCTAAGCAAAACCTTCCATACATAAAGAAGTCAGTCCTAAATACGTGCATTACTTTTACTGAAATAGAATGGTTCCTAGGAAACCAAGACCCGATGGTGAGTTAACTGATTTTATTAACTTATCCAGAGATAGACTATATCAGAATAAAGAGAGGTGTGATCAGAGAACAGTGAAGAGGGAAAATGAGAGCGATCCATTCTGGCAGTGCTCATCAAAGCACTCCTCCTGGGACTTCCCCGGTGGTCCAGGGGCTAAGACTCCCAATGCAGTGGGCCCAGGTTCAATCCCTGGTTGGGGAACTAGATCCCACATGTCGTGACAAAGAGTTCATATGCTGGAACTAAAGATCCTGCTGCTGCTGCTGCTGCTGCTGCTGCGTCGCTTCAGTCATGTCCAACTCTGTGCGACCCCATAGATGGCAGCCCACCAGGCTCCACCATCCCTGTGTGGCAAATAAAGATTTCGCTTGCCACAACAAGAAGATTCTGCATGCTGCAATGAAGATGGAAGAACCCGAGTGCCCCAACTAAGACCTGGTGCAGCCAAATAAAATACATTTTAAAAAAATAAACAAACAAATCCCAGGAAGTGGCCTAGGAAGCCCACAGGAACACATGATTTGTTTGATTTCTCTGTGGACATAGAAGCATCAGACCATCAGAGCCTGATGATATCAAACATTCAAATCCACCACTGAGACCCCTTGCTCTGATCTCTTATAATCCGTGCAACCTTCTGACAATTTGACTCTATCTGTAGTCTTCTGAGATGGAGAAAATGTGCAGATCAGGTTCATGTGAATGTCTGCTCCTGTATTTCCCGTTGTAAATTAGTGAATTGACATTTTGATTTATATACATGAGTTTCTTGTGAGCTGGGTTAATTTACATCCTGAGAAACTGGCTCACTTAATATGCCGAGAGAACCAACCTTCTATGCCCTCAAGGGTGAGGATTTAGATTCGCCAAAGTGGATCCATCCTGTACAGTCACCGATGACCAACGAACCTGCTCAGCATGGTGCCTGCTGTGTAGAAGTTGTCCAACAAATGCTTCCTGACTTAAATGGATGTGAATGGAATGAGTTTGATTTAATTATTGTTGGGGGAGAGAAAAGGAGGAGGGAAGGAGTGGGAAGGGAGTGGGGAGGGAGACAAGGACAGGCTCACAGACTTGGGAGGTCACCAGGATAGTCAGCTGAAGCTATGGGAATGAATGAGGTCACCCAGGAATAAAAGAACTTGTAGGAGGGAAAAGAGTCAGGCTCAACTTAGTGACTGAAAAACAAGAGGGAAGAAGGGGAGCTGATGGCAGTAACTTAGAATATCGGTACTTACTACTTCTGCTGGGCTCCATCCCAATCTTTGCAAGACTGAAAGGTGTTACTCACATTTCTCCTCCTAACCATCTCTAAGGACCCTATCAAACTACCCAGTCCTTTGGACAGCCCACTGAGACACATCCCCTGATTCTGTCTCCTCCATGGCACTCCCTTAGATGGTAACTTGCTAATTGTCCTAGCCCTGCCATCTCTCCACCATACCCATCCATGAGAGCAAGGATATTTTTCCCCACCACTGTGTTCTCAAGGATCTAAAAGACTGCCTAGCATGTATTAGGTGCTCCATAAATATGTATTCAATAAAAGATGAATCAACAAAAGGTAAGAAGCTAAAGGAAATTGTACAGAAGGAGAAGGAAGCAATCAGCCTGCTCACTTTTTACCAAAATATATTTTTCTCCACCAAGAATCCCCATTAAAGAATCAAGTTTCAATATTTGCAATATTTTATTTTGCATTCAAAGACCCAAATACTTGATCTCCGGCTCTTATTAATGGCCTCAGGAAGAATGCAAAAAAAAAAAAAAATCACCAGAAAGATGATTTTCATTCACTCAAACTCAATATTTATACTGGGATATAGAAACATGATTCTAAGAGGAAAAAAAAGTAACAAGAAGATACAACTTATTTCGGTCTTAGTCCTACTTTCTATTTTTACTCCTTGAACAAATGACTTAAACTCTCTGAACATTAATATCCCCAGGTGTAAAGTAGGTGTATCAATACCTGCCTCTTCCCAACTCTGAGGTCTATTTTAACTCATAAAATGTGGAAACTATCTAACAATGGCTTAAGGTTAGCGATTTTATAGGTTACAGAGCTTGTGGATTTTTTGATAGCTTTGGAGAGAAGAGTGAATTATTATTTTTATGGTCATAATTCAGAGACAGTTCATCACATTATATAACTTTGAAAGGAATTGTTCTTTGACCAGAAAAATAACATGTTTACATTATGGACTGTTACGCTAGTAATAAGATCCATCACTACTGCATTAATGAAAAGGAAGATGCTAGAGTGAGAGGAATGGAAAATCAATTTATCTACTTTTCCAACCCAACATTTGTATGCTGACACCAAGTGCTGATAGTTACTGAGTCAAGTATCAGATGTTTATGTAATGTCTCAAACACTACAGGCTGCCAAGATTTTCTTCTGCAAATTCCAACTGCCTGACTTAAGTTCCAAGTAGAATTTCTTTCTTCTCCTGCACATCCATGGTATTATTGGGTTGGGTCAAAAAGTTCATTCAGATTTTTTCCATAAGATGCTATGAGAAAACTGGAATGAACTTTTTGGTCAACCCAGTACATTGACTATTTTCCACCTGTGATTGATAGAGTGGGATGAATGACTTAATAATTATGTAAGTTAAATTTTCACTGCAAATACCAATAACTTGACTAAAATGGGCTTAAAAACATTGGGGTTTGTCTCATCCAGAAAAAATTCTGGGAAAGGACAATCTAAAACTGACATGGCAACTCAATAATGCCATCAGAAGCTCACCTGGTAAATACTTAACAAGCATCCTGAAGGATTCAGTTCAATTCAGTCGCTCACTTGTGTCCAACTGTTTGTGACCCCATGGACTGCAGCACACCTGGCCTCCCTGTCCATCACCAACTCCCAGAGTTTACTCAAACTCATGTCCATCGAGTTGATGGTGCCATCCAACCACCTCATCCTCTGTTGTCCCCTTTTCCTCCTGCCTTCAATCTTTCCCAGCATCAGGGTTCTTTTCCAATGAGTCAGTTCTTTGCATCTGTTGCCCAGAGTACTGGAGTTTCAGCTTCAGCATCAGTCCTTCAAATGAATATTCAAGACTGATTTCCTTTGCGATGGACTGGTTGGATCTCCTTGCAGTCCAAGGGACTCTCAAGAGTCTTCTCCAACACCACAGTTCAAAAGCATCAATTCTTTGGTGCTCAGCTTTCTTTACAGTCCAACTCTCACATCCATACATGACTACTGAAAAAATCATAGCTTTATCTAATCCTGAAGGATTAGATAACAGTAAAATGTAATAGAAGAATTAGGAAATTGGAAGTTTAGGGCATTATATTTATTTTAATAGAATATATTTAATTGTAAGTTTATATAATTAATAATAATGGCTGCGCTGAAAAACAGGCTTGCAAAATTCCTGGAAATTTAATAGTCAGTTCTCACAAGCTGGTACATTCAACACACCGTTGAATGCAAGTATCATTTTGCTCGTCTGTCTTCAACGTGTATACTTTCATCAGCATGCTTGTTGCCTCATGGTTGCAAGATGGCTGCTGCTCTTCCAAACCTCACATGTGCGTGCCAGGCAGGGAGAAGAAAAAGGGGTAAAATAGCTAAGGCAGCATAATGCTTGCCCAAAGCCCCACTTGGAGGTTTCTGGCTGGTTTTGTGCTACATGTGCCTAGACTGAAGATGGCTAGGCAGAAAGGAATTATGAATGAAGGCTAGGTTGGCCAATCAAATGGGTCTGCCATAAAAATAAAAATTTATCTTTGGAACTCCAACATTCAAGACACCCTACCATGTCAGCACCATGATAAAGGGATGAAAATAGAGTGGTTCAAGACTCAGTGCTCGCTCTCAAAGATTATTAGAAGACAAGACAAGTGCATAGAGAAATATAGCCAGTAATTTCCACCCTGAGAGCCAAGTACTTGTTCAGAAGCTATGTGGTTCTGGACCTGACAGAGGCAGGCATCACTCATGACCATGTGGGCCATTTCAACAGAAGAGTTCATCATCACAGAATGAGAATTCAGGTCAAACAAGTGACTTCGACAGGTTTATAAATTCTGCTTAATTTGAATCATTAATTAGTATACATGGGCATGGCCTTTGTACACTCCCCAATTTCAGTTATTTTAGTTAATTACATGGGAGGCTTAAATTTGTGTGGAAATACGCAGACTAAAATTAAACTGCTCTCTCTGAAATGACCTACCCGCTCTTTCTAGGTAACAGATAATTATCATTTTTCTAAGCTTCGTCCAATATTCTTCAAAGCCCTCTGGGATCACATTACCAGTATCAAGTGGTTTTTAAGTGTTCCATTTTTCAAAAGTTCTATCTCTCTACACACGAAAGAACACCACAACAGCGGCTTAAAGCATCATGTGAATATTTCCAAATGATGATCGTAATACTGATTTGAATATTATTGCCATTCCCCTGGAAATTTCTATCATCATCAAGGTTGAATTACATTATGCCCATATTTCTTTAAATGTTCAGAGCTCTCTCCTCCAACTGGGCAGAGTGAAGGAATGGACCCTCGCTCTTAACCATGAACGGATGTCGCCTAACTGAACAAGAATGAAGGTTGCTCTAAGTTGCTGAGCTATACAAGCCTTTGGGGCTGTGGAATCAGGCCATCAGTTTTGCCTGATGTAAAAGGTTATTCTCTTACTGCCTTTCAGTTTTGCCCTTTTAGCTCTGTATGGGTCACCACTGAACTCTTGCCTTAAAAAATTTAGCATAATGGCCCGACTGGCTCAGTGATAGGTCTGGAAGGTTCAGAGAAATTCTTGCTACAAAGTCCTTCAGGATCTGTGATAGACAAATAACAGCATCCTCCCCTCCCCCAGGGAGAGGTAACCTAGAAATCTTTCTTTTCCCCCACCACCCTGCTTCTCTTCCCCAGGTAATTCGCATGCATCCTACGTCGCTTCAGTTGTGTCCGACTTTGCGACATCATGGACTGTAGCCTGCCAGGCTCCTCCATCCATGGAATTTTTCAGGCAATAATACTGGAGTAGGTCGCCATGCCTTCCTCCATGAGATCTTCCTAACCCGGGGACTGAACTCTTGTCTTCTGTGTCTCCCCCATCGCAGGCTGTTTCTTTACCGAGCCACCATGAAAGTCCATAACTTATGTAAGATGATACACAGATATTAACCAACTCTTGCTGCAACAAAGCTGCATATCTGATTCCCTCAAACACATTGCTTTACAGCAGCAAAGGTGTCTTTTTCTAGTTCCAAGGTATGCAGTTTCTAGGGCAGTCCAGGATGTGGGTCAGCTTAGCCTGGCTGCAGACTTCCAGTGGGGTTCAGGTCAGCTCCCTGTGTCTCTCTACCTCTCTTTGGACCACAGCTCCCTGGAGCACAGCCTTTGTCAACAGGTAGACACTGAATGACTATGAACCTGGGGGCGTATAATGAGGGGTACCTACTGCTCTAAAGAAAAATTTAGTAATGGAATCAATTTGTACAACCATACTCATAGCTGGTTGATAATACAAAGCCATACATGATTAAAGTCAAGAATGGGGATGGGTAGGTAGGATTTTGATAGATGTAAGCAAGGGCATTTTCTTTTCTTAGGTATTGTTTTTGGCAGAGCTGGGTCTTCATTGCTGCAAGCGGGCTTTCTCTAGTTGTGGTGTGCTGACTTCTCATTGTGGTGGCTTCTCTTGTTGCGGAGCATGGGCTCTTGGGCGTGCGGGCTTCAGCAGTTGTGACTTGTGGGTTCTAGAGCACAGGCTCAGGAGTTGTGGCGCACAGGCTTAGTTGCCTTGCAGCATGTGGGATCTTCCCAAACCAGGGATTGAACCCACGTTCCCTGCATTGGCAGGTGGATTCTTAACTACTGGGCCACCAGGGAAGTCCCAGCAAGGGCATTTTCAAAAGAAATACATCTGAGGGACACAAAGTTTCTACCTGGGAATGAGCATTATTTCAAACATGCATGCATGCAAACTAAGTTGCTTCACTCCTGTTTGACTCTGTGCGACCCTATGGACTGTAGCCCGCCAGGCTGCTCTATCCGTGGGATTCTCCAGGCAAGAATACTGGAGTGGGTTGCCATGCCCTTCTCCATGTTTCAAACATTCATCATCCCAACTTTTATAAGGTAAGCTATGAATGATCATGTTGAACCAGTAAGTAGGCTGGTTATATGTTGGCCCTGTTTCTCTATCCCTAATTTTTAACTATCTTTCCATTACTTGATTGTTAATGATAATATTTGTAGAATGGCACAAAAGGAGGGATTTTTTAGAATGCTTTCATAATGCAAATATTTATAGTACCTAAACAATCAATTCATTTTATAGATTCAGGTTTCTTTAAAATCAGAAATACCTTCCTACAGAGACTTTTATTCACATGTGAAGAAATCACAGCCAAGGGAACAGTGACTGAAAGATTCCATTCCAGGTGGAAGGAGACCTCAGTCACTCAGTTCCATGGTTCCCTTGCAGTGGGGATGCATGAAAACATTATTTTATCATGTCTTTTATTCATTTCAGCTGAAGTCTGGAAGAACAGACATTTGAATGCGGCACTGGTTTGAATCCAGTTCCTAAGTTTTCCCTCCAGGATTCAGAACTCTGCCATTGGATTGAATTGGATTCTGAGAGCTGAAAGGTCACTGAACCTTCCTTCATGTTACAGATGCTAAAAAAACAAGCCAGGAGTTTATTCAAATAAATCTGCAAAAAAAACCTGGGGCTTCCCAGGTGGCACTAGTGGTAAGAACCCTCCTCCCAGTGCAGGAGACAGAGGAGACACAGGTTTGATCTCTGGGTCCAGAAGATCTCCTGGAGGAGGGTAAGGCAACCCACTCCAGTATTTCCACCTGGAGAATTCCATGGCGGGCTACAGTCCATAGGTCGCAAAGAGTCGAACACGACTGAAGTGACTGAGCAGGCGTACATGGAAAGGAACTCGAGATCACCTGATTTCCCAGGTGAAGGCAAGACTCTACCAGCACCTCCTGGGCCCCTCTTGTGCTCCCTGAGCATTTCCTGTAAGCCACCCCCTCCCACAGGCTTCCACAAAGTGAACTCTCCAGAATGGGAATGAGAGCTTCGACTTCAGACTGAACTCATTCCAAATCACAGCTCCCACTTATTTGCTGGGTGTTCTTGGGCAACTTGCATGGTCACTCTCTGCTTCCACTTCCCCCTCCGTAAAATGGCTCTAATGATATCTAACTTGCAGAGTTACTGGAGGAGCAAATAGAGCGGCACACTGCACAGTGCCGGACAGGGAGGAGCAGAGCGACAAAGAGCGGCCACGGTGCTGACAATTAAACGACTCACAGGTGCTGAGCACAGAGCAGCTGGTGGGGGTTGACCTGGCTGGAGACCCAGACCCTGAGACCCTGAGACTTCTGTCTTTTTTCTGCCCTAGGACAGCAGAACTCAGGCTTCTTGGAGAGAGAAGATATGGAGGCCTTCCAGCCCTGCCAAGAACCCTGTCTGGGAACTTGGGAAAAGCAGCTCAGTTCGAGGCTACACACCCTTGCCCACCCTGCCTGGGGTGTTAAGTTCAGTCGCTCAGTCGTGTCCGACTCTTTGCGACCCCATGAATCACAGCACGCCAGGCCTCCCTGTCCATCACCAACTCCCAGAGTCCACTCAGACTCACATCCATCAAGTCAGTGATGCCATCCAGCCATCTCATCCTCTGTCGTCCCCTTCTCCTCCTGCCCCCAATCCCTCCCAGCATCAGAGTCTTTTCCAATGAGTCAACTCTTTGCATGAGGTGGCCAAAGTACTGGAGTTTCAGCTTTAGCATCATTCCTTCCAAAGAAATCCCAGGGCTGATCTCCTTTAGAATGGACTGGTTGGATCTCCTTGCAGTCCAAGGGATTCTCAAGAGTCTTCTCCAACACCACAGTTCAAAAGCATCAAAGTGTTAGCATTAATTTAATGACTCAGATGAGGATGAATGCGCTGTTGAGGTGGGATGGGGAGAGTGGTAATGGATTTTGAGATTCAGAGATTTCCCTGAGGATAGGGAGACAGATTTCCCAGAAGGTAGATGGAGTTGTGCCCCCATGTAGACTGGAAGAATGGGGTGCTTGATAACAGGGTACCTGAAGGCAGGGGACCAGTCGGGGAAGAAGGATCCCTGAGGAGAGTCTGCTGGAAAATCATATTGGACAATTATAAGCTTCCTCCTCCAGTGTTGTAAGTCTCCGGACTTATCCACACATCCATGAGGACAATTTAATCCAAGCTCAAGTCATAAACTGACAGAGAACAAAGCATCAGGAGAATAATGAAATGGGGTGGGGGTTGGGACCTGCCCGAATTGTCCTGGAGGTGAATGTCGGGTTCTGCAGGCACATACACCTCCCAAGGACCTACACGAATTATCAGAGCTGAAATCCAGGAGGGAAACTAATCTGTTCTGTCCTACCCTGTCTCTGCATAAT
Source organism: Ovis aries (assembly GCF_016772045.2). NCBI lineage: Eukaryota > Metazoa > Chordata > Mammalia > Artiodactyla > Bovidae > Ovis > Ovis aries. Next base: position 31,793,465 of record NC_056077.1, on the reverse strand, counting down.
TTGAGAGGTTGTCTTGTATGCTGGAGACCACCCTCCACATTATTATACAGAAACCTGTTAGTTCCTATCCGTGTTCACCCCCTCTTTTCAAATGTCACCATATGAGGAATATAACCAAAAAAGAAGCAGATTCACAGATATAGGGAACAAACTGGTGGTTACCAGAAAGGAGAGGGAAGCGGGAGGGGCAATGCAGAGGTAGGCGATTAACAGGTACAAACTTTAGGTAAAAATAAGCCGTAAGACCCATTTGCAGGGCTGAAATAGAGATGCAGACATAGCGAATGGTGGGCATGTGGACACTGGGGTAAAGAGGGAGGGTGAACTGGGAGACTGGGATTGACGTACACACACTGCCACGTACAAAATAGCTAGCTAGTGGGAAGATGCTGTATAACACAGGAAGCTCAGCTCAGGGCTCTGCAATGACCTACAGGGGTGGGATGGGGGGGACGGTGCAAGAGGGAAGGTATCCATTCAGCTGACTCACTTTACTGTACAGCAGAAATGAACACATTGTAAAGCAACTATATGCCAATTAAAAAAATTTTTTTAAATAAGCTACAAGGATATATTCTACAACACAGGGAATATAGCCACCATTTTATAATAGCTAGAAATGGAACATAACCTTTAAAAATTGTGAATCACTATGTTGTATACCTGTAACTTATATAATATTATACATCAACGATACTTCAATTTTTTAAAAATGACACCATATGGCCATTGTAAATAAGGAAGGGCCCATTGTCCAGTCATATACCTCTCAATGACCACACAAAGGCCAGAGAGAAACCTAGAATTACCATCTGCCAGGACACTGCAACGTTCTCTTAAAGGCAAGTTCCTATAACCTTGTTAGGCCTCTTTTACCCATCTTTAAGGGCTTCCCTGGTGGCTCAGAAGGTAAAGAATCCACCTGGAGTGTGAGAGACCTGAGTTCCATCCCTGGGTTGGGAAGATCCCCTGGAGGAGGGCATGACAACACACTCCAGTATTCTTGCCTGGAGAATCCCCATGGACAGAGGAGCCTGGTGGGCTACAGTCCATGGATTCACAAAGAGTCCCACATGATTGCACGACTAAGCACACCACAGCACCTATCTGTAAAATGGAAATAAAAACTCTGACCTCATGTGGATATCACAGAGCTTGAATGAACAGCCCCAGTTTAATTAAAGCAACTGGCAGCACGTGGTATGTGGCAGAGTTCATGTTAATTTTCATCTTCTACATCTTAGTAACTCACCAAGGTCAACCCTCAAGTTTACATGTGAAAAATGAATGCTTCCAACAGCACTGTGACAGAAGCCTAAAGTTGGGGCTCCCTTTCCCAAGAGTACATAATTCGGCCTCTTCAGAAAGAATATTCTGCCAGAAAACCATTTCTAGGAATGTTCAGCCATGTCCGACTCTTTGCAGCCTGTGGACTCTAGCCCACCAGACTCCTCTGTCCATGGAATTCTCCAGGCAAGAATGCCAGAATGGGTTACCATTTCCTTCTCCAGGGGACCTTTCCGACCTAAGGACTGAACCCACCACTTTTGTGTCTCATGCATTGGCAAGCAGGTTCTTTACCATAGGGCATAGTATTATTTCCAGGAAGAAATAACACTAGTTAGAAAACCAAGGCAGTTGGCTGTTACTCAAGGTTTCCCCAAACAGGGTTGTTTCCTATCAGGCAGTGGGGGCCTAGGCAGACATCTGCTGTGACAGTTGGCTTAAAATAGACGAAAAGAGACTTTAAGGGAAAAGAGACCCCAAAGTGGCAAGCCAAGGAATGCTGGCAGACAGAGAAGACACTGTCCATACAGGGACTTGGTGATGAGGGGGCAAGGGGAGGACTGACCATGGAGTACCCTGACTGCTGGACCTCTTTATAAGAAACTGTTGTCAGAGTCACTTTGATTTCATCAACTTCAAAGAGCCCTGACCAGATGCCAGCGGGCTAGGAACCCAGGACCATAAACTCTCTCCAAGCCAGCCAGTGCTGCCAAAGTGGGCAGGAGGCTCCAAACTCCAGGGATTCAGCCTTCAGGAACCCCCTCTCTGGAATCATTCCTGATGGATTCTCCTGTGAGTCTCAGCACAATGCCCTCTCCCTCCCAGTGGGACCCTGGAGATCATCAAAATGCAAGCTGGTCCCACTCAGCAGCTGAGTCTAAGAAAGGAGAGAGTCAAGGAGTTATGGACATGGCTCTGAGTGTTTTTTCATCATCTGAGGGTTCAATATTTAGAGCAATATTGATTCAATTTATCTAGTGTTGTAATGGTCCATTGGTTGCTAGGCAACAGAGTTCTTGCTTCCCTGTTTTCTGGGTGGCTCATGGGAGTCTGACTACCAAAGAGATTACTTTGTGTATATGAAACTAAATGGACCATAGGTGCCATACATAAGTGGAGGAATACTGTTTTACTGGGCAACATTAAGACCTTGCTTCCTACCACATCTCAGTAATTGCAATTTAACCTCTAGAACAACAGGGCTATTCATATTCACATCCCCCTACAAGATACCCACTGAGAACAATTTAACATGAAGTTGTGCTGATGTCTAAATTCTGAGGTTGTGTGCTTACTCTTCCATCCCCACAAAGTTCAAACTACTGGGGCGAGAACAGGTTTATGCCTCCTCCCCATTCTGGTTTGCCCCCCTACAACTGCACATTAATAACCCAAAATCACCACCAGAATAATAAGGCCAAATTCTGGTTTGCACTAAAATCCTGGTATAGTAGGGCCATTCTTCATTTTTCTTATCTCATGTTCTCCCCCACTCACCCCAAAACTGCCTTCTCTTTTGGGGAGGCTCTTTTCTAAGCCCTTTCCACTGACATTCACTGTTTCTTTAAAATCCCAAGTCAGGAGCAGCAGGCATATGAGGCACTGTCAGCTTGGGCTGTATGGTTCAGTGATTTGGCATTAATGACGTTTACTTTGGAACCTGTGTGATGGCCTGACCTATTTTAGGATCTCTGCTCTAACCATATCTCCCTCCCCTATTTTCCCAATTAGAAATGAAGGCGAAAGGGATTGTGGGGCGGTTGGGGGAGGGAAGAAGGGAAAAACCCCGCAGTTGCAGGAGTCACACCTGAAGCCGTTCGAGTTCACCATAACACTCACCACGGTCACAAGCCCTTCTGGGAAGAATGGAATTCAGGGCTGTGTCCACAAGAGGGAAAAGCTTCCAGAGGCCATGCTCTGCCCAGTTTCCCTCCAGGGCCGGGGGGAAATACACATACCAAAGGCCACATTTGGTATTGCTCAGTGTTTTCCTCCCTGGAAAGACCTGTGTATGGAGAGAAATGATCTTGTTCTTCCGAAGAGAAAAGCTATCTGGGGAGGAGAGAACAGGGAGGAGGGCGAGAGGCAAGTACAGGCAACTAGCCAACTACGCACATTTACCGACAGCAGGAATGTAAAACAGACGTTGTGCAGGAAAATAAAGCACTGCCCTGGGAGCATCACGTCAGCCTCTGGAGAATACGGTTTCTCAGATGCAGTCGAATAACACAGTAAGTCATTGAAACCTGCATACTCATCATAACTTGCTCTAAGGAATGCCCCTTCTGGGTTGCCAGGTCCCCTGTCTCTGCATCTTTCTCATTGCTGAGTGGTAGCCAACTTTCCTTTAAATTGACGTTATCCTGTCTCTTTAACCAGGACAGAGGTGTTCTTACTCACCCCAGAGTTTCTTCCCTGTGGTGGAGAACAGGAGCAGCAAGACCTGGAGCTACAAAGAGGCAGAGGGTGATTCTACCAACCCTGAATATTCATTGGAAGGACTGATGCTGAAGCTGAAGCTCCAATACTTTGGCAACCTGATAAGAAGAGCCAACTCATTGGAAAAGACCCCAATGCTGGGAAAGATTGAGAGCAAGAGGAGAAGGGGGTGACAGAGGAGGAGATGGTTGGATGGCATCACTGACTCAACAGACATGAGTTTGAGCAAACTCTGGAAGATAGATGAAGGACAGGGAAGACTGGCATGCTGCAGTCCACGGGGTCACAAAGAATCAGACACGACTTAAAGACTGAACAACCACAAATGGCTCTAGTGGAGTTTATTCCATGAGAGCAGGGTTATAAGAAAACAAAAGGACTTGGGCCACTATGTGAAGAGCCAAACAGAAGAGTTATAGCACTCGTGGAACAAACGGTGATATCAAGGTCAGTGGTACAGAGGGCCTGTGGCAGCTCCTGTTCTGGGGACTCAGGAGCATGTTAATGGCCATCAGGAAGATTTGATGCTCATATGAAGACTGAAACTACAATGAGATACCACCTCATACACCTGTCAGAATGGTCATTATTAAAAAATCTATCAATAGAGAAAAGGGACCACCCCCCCATACTGTTGGTGAAAATGTAAATTGGTACAACCATTATGGAAAACAGTAAGGAGGTTCCTTAAAAAACTAAATATAAAACTACCATGTAACCCAGTAATCCCACTCCTGTGCACACACCCAGTGAAAATTACATTGCAAAAAGAGACACTCACCCCTATGTTCAGAGCAGCACTATTCACAATAGCCAAAATATAGAGACAACCTAAATGTCCATCAGCAAATGAATGGATAAAGAAAATGTGGTACATATATGCAATGGAGTACTATTCAGCTGTAAAAGAACAAAGCAATGCCATCTGTCACAACACAGATGCATCTGGAAATCATCAGACTAAGTGAAGGAAGTCATAAAGACAAACACCATATGACACTACTTATATGTGGAATCTAAAATATGGCACAAATGAACTTCTCTACAAAGCAGAGACAGACAGACAGACATAGAGATCAGACCTATGGTTAGCAAGGGAAAGTGGGGGGAGGGAGAGAATGGACGGGGAGTCGGGGTGGGTAGATGCAAATGATTACACTTGGAATGGATAAACAACAAGGTCTTATTGTATAGCACAGGGAACTATATCCAATCTCCAAAGATAAATCATAATGAAAAAATACGTTTAAAAAATGTCTGTATGTGTATATTGAGTGCAGCAATTTTACAGCATCATATTTTAGGATTTGAAATGGCTCAACTGGAATTCCATCACCTCCACTAGCTTTGTTCCTGGTGATGCTTCCTAAGGCCCACTTGACTTTGCATTCCAGGATGTCTGGCTCTAGATGAGTGATCATACCATCCTGGTTATCTGGGTCATAAAGATCTTTTTTTGTATAGTTCTTCTGTGTATTCTTGCCACCTCTTCTTAATATCTTCTGCTTCTGGTAGGTCCATACCATTTCTGTCCTTTATTGTGCCCAACTTTGCATGAAATATTCCCTTGGTATCTCTAATTTTCTTGAAGAGATCTCTAGTCTTTCCCATTCTATTGCTTTCCTCTATTTCTTTGCATTGATCACTGAGGAAGGCTTTCTTATCTCTTCTTGCTATTCTTTGGAATTCTGCATTCAAATAGGTATATCTTTCCTATTGTCCTTTGCCTTTTGCCTCTCTTCTTTTCACAGCTATTTCTAAGGCCTCCTCAGACGACCATTTTGCCTTTTTACATTTCTTTTTCTTGGGAATGGTCTTGACCCCTGCCTCCTATACAATGGCATGAACCTCCATCCATAGTTCGTCAGGCACTCTGTCTATCAGAGCTAGTCCCTTAAATCTATTTCTCACTTCCACTGTATAATCGTAAGGGATTTGATTTCAGTCATCCCTGAATGGTCTGGTGGTTTTCCCTACTTTCTCCAATTTAAATCTGAATTTGGCAATAAGGAGTTCATCATCCGAGCCACAGTCAGCTCCCCAGTCTTGTTTTTGCTGACTGTATAGAGCTTCTCCATCTTTGGCTGCAAAGAATATAATCAATCTGATTTCGGTGTTGACCATCTGGTGATGTCGACGTGTAGAGTCTTGTGTTGTTGGAAGAGGGTGTTTGCTATGACCAATGTGTTCTCTTGGCAACACTCTATTAGCCTTTGCCCTGCTTCATTCTGTACTCCAGGGCCAAATTTGCCTATTACTCTAGGTGTTTCTTAACTTCCTTCTTTTGCATTCCAGTCTCCTATAATGAAACGGACATCTTTTTTGGGTGTTAGTTCTAGAAGGTCTTCTAGGTCTTCAGAGAACCATTCAACTTCTCCAGCATTACTGGTCGGGGCATAGACTTGGATTACTATGATATTGAATGGTTTGCACTGGAAACAAACAAAGATCATTCTGTCATTTTTGAGACTGCAACCAAGTACTGCATTTTGAACTCTTTCGTTGACTGTGATGGCTACTCCATTTCTTCTAAGGGGTTCTTGCTGACAGTAGTAGATATAATGGTCATCTGAGTTAAATTCACCCATTCCAGTCCATCTTAGTTCACTGATTCCGAAAATGTTGATGTTCACTCTTGCCATCTCCTGTTTGACCATTTCCAATTTGCCATGATTCATGGACCTAAGATTCCAGGTTCCTATGCAATATTGCTCTTTACAGCATCTGACTTTACTTCCATCACCAGTCACATCCACACCTGGGTGTTGTTTTTGCTTTGGCTTTGTCTCTTCAGTCTTTCTGGAGTTATTTCTCCACTGATTTCCAGTAGCTTACTGGGCACCTACCTGAGAAGTTCATCTTTCAGGGTCCTGTATTTGCCTTTTCATACTGTTTGTGGTGTTCTCAAGACAAGAATACTCAAGTGGTTTGCCATTCCCTTCTGTACTGGACCACGTTTTGTCCTGTTCAAATTCTTAAAGAGATAGGAATACAGACCACCTGACCTGCCTCTTGAGAAATCTATATGCAGGTCAGAAAGCAATAGTTGGAATTGGATATGAAACAACAGACTGGTTCCAAAGAGGGAAAGGAGTATGTCAAGGTTGCATATTGTCATCCTACTTATTTAACTTATATGCAGAGTACATCATGAGAAACGCTGGGCTGGATGAAGCACAAGCCAGAATCAAGATTGCCGGGAGAAATATCAGTAGCCTCACATATGCAGATGACACCACTCTTATGGCAGAAAGTGAAGAAGAATTAAAGAGCCTCTTGATGAATGTGAAAGAAGAGAATGAAAAGTTGGCTTAAAACTCAACATTCAGGAAACTAAGATCATGGCATCTGGTCCCATCACTTCATGGCAAATAGATGGGGAAACAATGGAAACAGTGAGAAACTTTATTTTGGGGGGCTCCAAAATCACTGCAGATGGTGACTGCAGCCATGAAATTAAAAGACGCTTGCTCCTTGGAAGGAAAGCTATGACCCTAAACAGCATATTAAAAAGCAGAGACATTACTTTGCCGACAAAGGTCCATCTAATCTAAGTTATGGTTTTTCCAGTAGTCATATATGGATATGAGAGTTGGACTATAAAGAAAGCTGACTGCTGAAGAATTGATGCTTTTGAACTGTGGTGTTGGAGAAGACTCTTGAGAGTCCCTTGGACTGCAAAGAGATCCAACCAGTCCTTCCTAAAGGAAATCAGTCCTGAATATTCACTGGAAGGACTGGTGCTGAAGCTGAAACTCCAGTACTCTGGGCAACAGATGCAAAGAACTGACTCATTGGAAAAGAACCCTGATGCTGGGAAAGATTGAAGGCAGGAGGAGAAGGGGACGACACAGGATGAGATGGTTGGATGGCATCATCAACTCGATGGACATGAGTTTGAGTAAACTCTGGGAGTTGGTGATGGACAGGCAGGCCTGGCATGCTGCAGTCCATGGGGTCACAAAGAGTCAGACATGAATGAGAGACTGAATTGATATGTGTATAACTGAGTCACTTTGCTGTACAGCAGAGATTGGCATGACATTGGAAGTCAACTCTACCTCAATAAATAAAAAAGAAGACCATATGCTTGAAACACCTGGGATATGCCAAGGGGGGAATGGGGATATAGAAGGTAAGGGGTCCAAGCAAAGGGGGAGATAGAGGTCAGAGGTGTGACATCTCCTCCTGCTAGATTAGAGTCTAGAAAGCAAACCCACAGTAGTTAACATAACTCAACCTATCAAAGGGCCACAAGAACATAAAGGGCCAAGTGAGTCTTAAGAGAAATAAAATTAAGGAGCAATTGTCAACTGTAGGAAGTCACCAAAGTTGAAGACAGTTCTAAGTCCAGCTAGCAAACTGCTCCCTGAGAACAAGTTTTATAACAGATTCTCTCTCTCTCTTTTTTTTTTTTTTCCTTCATGTGGACCATTTTTAAAGTCTTTATTGAATTTGTTACAATACTGCTTCTGTTCTAAGGTGTTTTTTGTTTTTTGGGGGGTTTTTTTGGCCAGAAGACATGTGGGACCAGGGATCAAACCAGTACCGCCTGCATTGGAAAGTGAAGTAATAACCACTGGACCCCCAGGGAAGTCCCTATAATAGATTCTTTAAATTGACAGCTTCTAGGCCCCGGGGGAGGGCATGGCAATCCGCTCCAGTATACTTGCCTGGAGAATCCCGTGGACAGAGGAGCCGGGTGGGCTACAGTCCACGGCCTCACACAAAGCTGGCCATGACTGAGCAGGCATGCACGCGTGACCTCTGAAATGTAGTGACAAATTCAGAAATAGTCCTTTTTCTAAGCATTCTTACTTACTTTTTGGAAACTCCCTTTAGAGTTTCACATAGCAGGTAGGCACTGCCATATTTTGGGTCCCAAAATATTTTTTTTTAGGAATGTGAGCCAGAAATATCAACCTGTCAGACATTGTCTTAAATTATTAGCTTATCTGCTGGATGCCTTGGGAGGCTGGGTGGACATGTGGCCAGGCATTCTTCCTCCTCTATGTATTTCTTTTCTTTCCCTGTGTGTTTTCCTAGGACTGTGATTCACATATTTCTAATTAGAGCAGAAAAGGGGAAAGAGGAGTTTTTACCCCATTCCAGGCCAGACTTTCACCTCTGGAATCTAAATTAACCATGTTTCATACTGAAGGCCTGGAAGGATATGGAAGAAAGAGGAGAATGAGGTGAAAAAGAAGGAAGAAGAGGAGAAATAGAAAAAGGAGTTCACTGCAAACTGTATTTCCAGTTCCCAGACCTGAAGTTCATTGCAATTGCTTGCTCCTATACCATCCTATCACGTCGGAAGAACATATCTTTTTCCAAGTGGAATCAGGTTCAATGGAGGAATATTGTACCCTAAAATTAATTAGAATAAATTAATTCCTTAAGGAAACAGACTGGCAAAGCAGGAGTACTAAGGGTACCAGGTACTGCTGGGCCAATTGAGAGGCGTGATCATAGAAATGTCAGCTGATAGGAATTCCTGCTGTGTCTGTACAAACAGCCAGCTTTGAAAGACATCAGCCCTTCTGAGGGCTGATTATAAAGCACCAGTTAGTAACTGCCTGGTTACGTGACTGAATTCAGCCAGTGTGCTTTTTTTTCTAATTTCTTTTTAATCGGAGGGTAATTGCTTTACAGTGTTATGTTGGTTTCTGTCATACACAACATGAATCAGCCGTAAGTATACATATATCCCCTTCCTCTTGGACCTCCTTCCACCCTAACCTCATTCCCATCCCTCTAGGTTGTCACAGAGCACAGGGTTTACCATGTGTAAAGTAGATAGCTAGTGAGAAGTTGCATATAACCCAAGGAGCTAAACACAGAGCCAGTGTGTTCTGAAAATAACTCACACTCTACCGAACAACATCACCTTTGCACCAGGGCACTGCGTGCTCTGCTCACTGCTCTGCTGGGCGCAGTGGGTGACAACTTCAAGTTGAAACTGAGCTAAGAAAGGAGAGTGTCAACAGACAGTCCAGCAGTGAGGTGTACTTAGTACACAATAGCTTAGTCCAATTTAAGGACTGAGACAGTGGAACTGCCAGAGAGAAGACCAGGTGATTCTAGAAAATTCCATCCTAACACATATCACAGGAGCCTAGTTTTTCCCTGGCACCAGGGGTCAGGATGCAAGCCTAGAAAACAGGAAGAAGAAACCTGGAGGCAGCCTGAGGGCTCCATGTGGGGATTTGGCGAGGTGGGATTATCACTCAGTGACATGTCAGCACGCTCCTCTACATGGAATGTCATTTCTATTTTTGTAATCGAGAAGTTTTCAGGAAGAGCCCTCTTGATGTACTGCTCAACTGACCTTTTGTGAGTTCCGGGAGAAGGGCGGAGAAGTCCGCCAAGAGCTGGCTGCTTATTCTAAACAGCTGGGCTGGAGCTGGAATGACATAAATGTAGACATCCATTTCTAGCACCTCGCACTAGTGACACAGAGCCAAGGAAAGGCAGGGGACAGCCTCTGTTCTAATTAGTCAGAGAAGCTTTTGATAAGAACCCCAGGAGTTCCTTATCCCAAAATATCACTTGTCACATGAGCACATGGGCCCACGAAGGCACTCTGGATGAGATGGATGAGTGGTGCCAAGTCCTAAATCTCCTATGGGGTTCCCCCTTGACAGGCTGCTCTTATGATTTAGGGCGCCATCAGTGGCCCTGGTTTGATTCATCACTTGGTGATTCATCTTTCCCAACAAGCTATGGTTCCTGTTCTATAACGCCCTTTCCATTTCTCTTCTCTGATGAGAGAGAGAAAAAGGTGATGAAAGCCAGGTTTTGGAACAGAATCCTGGCTTTTCCTTGCCAGAATTAGCCCTCAGTAAGAATGAGAAGCAAGGAGACTATCAGATTAATTTCAGAGAAGACTATGCATACTGACAAAACAATGCCCATTTACATCAAATATGTCACACGTATTATTTCACATATTGGTATGGTAATTAGTAATGCTATAAATAGCCATGGCAACATATGAACAAGCAAGTGAGTTTTTCTAACTGAACACTATGGGTATTTAAAAACTAAGCACATTTTATCTTTTAAAGGAAAACTGTATTTTGATACAAGTATACAGACTTGTTACTAGATTGAATCTTACATTTCTGTCTTAAAATTTATTATCACCATTTTGAATTTTGCCACATATTGTCTGTTTTGGCTATTGTAAGTCCCTATATTTCTTACTTTTACAATATTTTTAAGTGAACTGAAGCCACTCAGTCATGTCTGACTCTGCGACCCCATGGACTGCAGCCTGCCAGGCTCCTCCATCCGTGGGATTTTCCAGATTAGAATACTGGAGTGCATTGCCATTTCCTTCGCCAGGGGATCTTCCCAACCCAGGGATCGAACCCAGGTCTCCCGCACTGCAGGCAGACTCTTTGCCATCTGAACCACCAAGGAATCTGGCTTTCCAGGTGGCTCAGTGGTAAAGAATCCGCCCACCAATGCAGGAGATGCAAGTTTGATCCCTGGGTTGAGAAGATCACCTGGAGCAGGAGATGGCAACTCACTCCAGTATTCTTGCCTAGGAAATGCCATGGACAGAGGGGCTGGTGGGCTATAGTCCATGGAGTCACAGAAGAGTCGGACATGATTTAGCAAGCAAACAACAGCAACAATGGTGTTTTTTTTTTTTTTAATCACAGAAGCAATGCATAAGAATTATAGTGAGCTTAGAAAAATAAAATTTCAGGCTAATATAAAGAAAAAATCACCTATTATACTACTACTCAGAAATAATAATGAACTTGTTGTCATAACTTGTTGAATTTCATGTATTTATACATAATGTACATATTATATAAAAATATACAAAATGGCATCATCTGATATAAAAGAAACATAATAATATTTTGCCTTTTTCTATGCATAACCTTCATCCTAGTCAACCATCATCAGCCTCTAAGGCCCATCTACCTGGAGGGGTTTATTAGAGAAAGAAACCACAGAAACTAAAGCAAAATTCAGCTTCTGGAATTCAAAAATAGGATTTTGCCAGATAATACCTTGCAATTCCAGGTATTATCTAAAGAAATCTTTGTCTAAACTTCTTAATCTCACTCACTCCAACACATCAGAAACCAATGATTTTTATGATCCAAATTAAAGATATATTTAAGAGAAGCAAAACAAAGCAATCTCACTGGGCTGACAGACCTCTGGCTCAGTAGTTCTCAAAGTGTGGTCCTTGGACCAGCAGCATCAGCAACTCCAGAAACTCTGGGAATGAGGCCTGGTAACCTGTATTAACAAGCCCTCCAGGTGATTCTGTCACAAGTGTAACAACCACCACTCTGACTTGAACTTGACTTTGACCTGAGCCATAGAAAAGTACCCTGTGTCTACTGGTAGCACTTCATTTTAGCGGCAAACAAACCACCTAAGAGGAATATTTGAAATTCTGATCTTGAAAAACTAAAAACATAGAGTGATGATATTAAAACTTTTGATACATTCTCTGTGTGCTATATCAAAATGATGATCAGTGATGAACACAGAATCACAAAATCTCTGATACAGAAGGGATCTCAGAGATCATCAAGTCCACTCACCCATTTTATAAATTGGAAAACTGAGGTCCAGGAAGAGTACGTGTTGTCCCAAAGTGCCACCTCTGATTGGTGGGAGAGCCAGACCAGAACAAACGTGAGAATCCAGATTCGTGGTCCAGCTGTCTTTTTCATGAGATCACGTTTGTGAAACTCTCTGAAAAATATAGAGTGTAAAGTGGTTACATTATATGAATATTGAATCGAGCTCAGATCATTTGAATTCCAAATCTTAAAGAGCCAAAGTTAAATGTATGTGCAAATTTGTTCTCTAAGCCCTGTCCAAATGCAAATAAAAAATGAATGAACAGCATTGCCTTAGAATTACAGAACACTTCAGAATATTGTTATTGATATTAAGAAATGTAATGAAAAAGCATCAGGCAGTAGCCTCCAATATCTTCTTTTTGTGTTTTCTTCCCAAAAGGTATGTGATGTCATAGAAATCTGAGTGAAATTTCCACTGCCTAATAGGGTCAATAGGCCTGAGTAGAAAAGGTAATATGTAGTTTCTTTTCATCTATTTCACAAGGAGAGAAACTCAAGCATCATGAAAGAATGTGGGAGGCCAATAGACCCTTCCATCACTCTTTGTCCTGAAAAACTAGAGCAAAAGCAACAACAAAAAAAAGTAGACAACAAGAATACAATTGGAGATGATGGTAGTCAGAACACTGCCCTCCACTGGCCCCGGCCTCAGTCCCACCCCAGCATTCAATATCCCTTGAGAGAACGAAACTCATGGGAGTGCACAAGGTTGACTGAGTCAGACTTTCAGGGTTTTTTGTTTTTATTGTTATTATTACATTTCACTTCATTGTGTTTTTCAAATGTTGCCCAGTGGCATGCGGAATCTTCCCAGACCAGGGATCAAACCGGTGTCTCCTGCCTTGGCCCATGGATTCTTTACCTTAACCACTGGACCAGCAGGGAAGTCCCTACAAGTTCTAAATAGGCATGTGAGGCAAAATATTCATGATTTGAAAAGATTAGAAGAAACAAACAAACAAAAAAGTTCTTGATACAGAGAATAGATTGGTGGTTGCCAGAGGCAGGGGTTGGGAGGGTTGAAAAAATGGGTGAACTCTTCTGTCTTTGGGAGAAGGCAATAGCAACCCACTCCAGTACTCTTGCCTGGAAAATCCCAGGGATGGAGGAGCCTGGTGGGCTGCCGTCTATGGGGTTGCACAGAGTCAGACACGACTGAAGTGACTTAGCAGCAGCAGCAGCTTCTGTCTTTTAGTTTAAATAGATTGAATGATTTGTATTTTTTAAAAAGGTTGTAAGACACCATGAATATTATCTGAATATTATTCCATTTACATAGGGCTTCCTAGGTGGCTCAAATGATAAAGAATCTGCCCACAATGCAAGATACTTGGGTTCAATCCCTGGGTCAGGAAGATCCCCTGGAGAAGGGCATGGCAACCCACTCTGGTATTCTTGCCTGGAAAATTCCATGGACAGAGGAGCCTGGCAAACTAAAGTCCATAGAGTCACCAACAGTCAGACACAACTGGGCAACTAACACCTTCACTTTCATTTTCCTAGGTGGCTCAGAAATAAAGAATCCGTCTGCCAAGAGACTTGGGTTTGATCCCTGGGTCAGGAAGATCCCCTGGAGGAGGAAATGCCAATCCACTCCAGTATTCTTGCCTGGAGAATCCCATGGACAGAGGAGCCTGGCAGGCTTCAGTCCATGGGGTTGAAAAGAGTCCCACACGACTGAGCGGCTGAGCACAGCTGCTTTCACTCTGTAGCCACAGGTAAGCGGTTGCAGCAGAGACTGTCCAATCCTCCTGAGAAACCTAAAATATTTGCCATCTGATCCTTTACAGAAAGTCTACCAGTACCTGGCTTAATACAACAATGATGTATTATTTCTCCCAGTTCTATGGCTGGCTGGGCTCAACTGAGCAGGTTTTCTCCCTCTACATTGTCCTGATGAGGCTGCAGTCATCTGAGAACTTGACTCATGCTAGAACATCCAAGATGGTCTACTCACATGTCTGGGGCCTTAGTCCTGTTGGCTGGAGCATCTTGATTCTCTTCCAGGCAGTCTCCCTTTCTGGTCTCTGACTGTTCATTTGTCCATCCCATGTTTCTTAATTGAAACTTCAGAAGCGAAAGCAAAAGCAGAAGCTACCAAGCCTCTTAAGACCTAGGCCCAGAACCTATACAACATTCCTTCCTTTGCCTTCTATTGGTCAGGGCAAGTCACAATTCAGTCAAGATAGAAGGACAGAGAGCTCTCCACTCCTGGTGAAGAGGAGCAACATGGATGTACAGAGAGAGCAAAAATTGGCGGTGGGTTTCTCTGGAGTCTATCTATCATATAAAGCACACAGTAAGTATTTCCTGAATGAAGTCAGGAGAGCTTTAAATAGGCATAAACAGAGAAAGGAAAGGAAGCACTGCACCCAGAGAAAACCATATTCAAAAAAGATACATGCACCCTAATGTTTATTACAGCACTTTTTAAAACAGCCAGGGTATGGAAGGAACATGCTATCCATCAACAGAGGGATGGATAAAGAAGAAGCCATAAAAAGGCACAAAAAGGAACAAAATTGGGTCATTTGTAGAGCTGTGGATGGACCTACAGACTGTCACACAGAGTGAAATGAGTCAGAAAGAAAAAATATCACATATTAATGCATAAATGTGGAATTTAGAAAAATGATATAGATCTTAGCAAAACAGAATAGAGACACAGACGAAGAGAACAGACATATGAACACCAAGGGGAGAAAAGGGAGGGATGACCTAGGAGTTTGGAATTGACATATATACACTAACGATACTATAGGCAACTAAAAAGAACCTACTGTGTAGCTTGGGGAACTCTGCTCAGTGCTCTGTGGTGACCTAAATGGGAAGGAAATCCAAAAGAAGAGGGGATCTATGTATACGTATAGCTGACTCACTTTGCTGCGCAGTAGAAGCTCATACAACATTGTAAAGCAACTATACTTCAATAAAATTGATTTTTAAAAAGAAAGAAAAAGGATCAAAGTAATGTTATGCCCAAGTCGCGAAATCTCCCAAAGACCACCAGGGAGCTGATATCCGATGCAAAAGCAAGAGAGTTTTTATTACCAAGCTCGAGCTGGGGCTCCAACCGTTACTGACGCAGCGGCTATAGGGAGGAGCCCCTGGTTTTGGATTACATTGCTTATATAGGAAGTGTTCATGAAACAAAGAATTTCTAGGTAGGGGGACGTCTGATTGGTCACTTTCTTTCGAAGGGTTGTGTGTTGGTTTCTGATTGGTCCCTGTCACCTAGGTAGACCACAATTTCCTGAAGGTTAAGTCAGGAGATTCTGGTCTGGGGTCCGATTGGCTCGTGGGTGGTAGGGTGAGGTCAGGGGATTTCCAAAGGTTCTTTTCCCGGAACCTTACAAAATGGAGTTTTTTTGTTAACAGAATGGAGTAGCTTAGGTTCTTCAGTAACAGGACATGTCTTAGGTTATCCGCATTGGGAAGCAAGGTCTCCCTGAGCTGCCTGCCCTAAGGGTGCCAGTGGAGGTGAAGAAAGATCCCAGGTGAGCACAGAAAGAAAGGGAGAGCAGTCAGGAACAGTCAGTGAAGCCACTGGGATGGGAGGCTCCAGGGGTGGGGTCAGATACCAGGTCTACACAGCAGGAAACACCAGATCTCCTCAGAACAAATACTAGAGTCAGACTCAATCCATCGATGCCAGACAAGAACTAGCAGTGACTGAAGAGGGGGCAGAGCAGCAGGCTTTTGTATCTGCAGCATCTGGAAGAACGCACCGGACAGCCTTCTCTTGTGCTGGTCTTGTGGCAGACCAGTCGGCTGACCTCAGTGAACCCGACTCCTCAGGCTCGGTGGATGTGTCCTGACAGCATCAGATAAACTAGTGATCCAAAGGAGAACAGGCATAGGAGAACTTGTGACAACCCAAGGAAGGAACGTGGCAGCTTCAACAACAGGAAAAAAAAAAAAATTACCTTCCAATGGTATACATAGGTTGTAACTAGCAGAACCAGCAACTCAGCAGGTAAAATGACTAGGAGGAGGCAAGAATCGTGTTCATGATTGCACGCAACCCTGTGAAGATGTTAAAACGTCCCCCGTTTCACAAAAGAGGAAGCTGAAGCTTGCATAGATGAAAGAACTCCCCCACGTTCATATAGCTAACATGCAGAAGAAGCATGATTTGGATCTAGTTCTGCTTGAAATCTAAAACAGTCATGTTGCTTCCCTATGATAGAATACAGAAGACTATATATGGAAAACGTAAAAATATGAGGCTTTATCTGCCTAGCAAAGTGCCTCAACCTATGTCCTATGCAATACTAGTATCTTGAAAACAGTCCTCCAAAAAAATGATCCCAAGGTAAGTAAGCATGAGAGCTGATCATGCTAGAACCCCCTGTGAAAGTCACATGAGCATTTTATATTTAAACAGAAATCTGTCTGAAATCCAAATCCTTTTTTCTCACGGCTATCCACCAATATTCTGAAGAACTGGAGTTCTAAGGAACAATATTTTGGGAATATTCTGTCTAGAAGGATGAAGCAGTGAGAGACCACTATTTTAATAATCTCATTAATTATGTGACCATTGAGAACACATTTTTGGCAACCACTGGAATTTGGAGTACCCCCATGAAGGTTGAAGCACTTTTAATGTACACAAAAAGAGATCTTATTCTTCACAGTCTAAAGTAAGTTTAAAAACTTTGCTGCCATGCTAAATTAAAACAGAGAAAGCCATAATCATGTTATTAAAGAATAGATCCCCATGGTCTCCCTAAAGTGGCTCTGGGTGTCAGAATTTGAGGCACAATATTGTATCGGCTCCAGGATTTTGCAGCAACTTAGGACAAATTTGACTCAACTGACCAGGCCTGTCACAGCTGGCTATGGGTTCATTTCTCTGGTCTCTAATCTGCGGAGGGTACCTGGAAAAATCAGCATCTTTCTATCCTGCCATGTTTACATAATCCCAGTAACTCAGAATTGAGGTGGCAGTTAATTTTGCATTGCTGGTGGAAATGGAAAATGGTGCAGCTGCTATGGAAAACAGGATGGGAGTTCATCCAAATTTAAAAATAGAATTCCCACCATATGATCCAGCAATTCCACTTCTGGGTATACACCCAACAGAATTAAAAGCAAAGACTCTAGGTGATATTTGGACACCCATTTTTCACAGCAGCATTATTCTCAGTAGCCAAAAGGTAGAAGTCACCCACATGTCCATTGACAGATGAAATGGATGAACAGAAAGTGCTATGCACATATATACAATACTATTCAGTCTTAAAAAGGAAGGAGATTCTGACACATCCTGCAATATGGATGAACCTTGAAGACACGCTCAGGGAAATAAGTCAAAAAGACAACTACTGTATAATTCCACTTACGTGACTTACAGAAAGCAGTCCAATTCATGGAGACAGAAAACAGAATGGTGGCTGCTAGGGGTTGATGGAAGAAGAAGAAAGGCGTTATTGTTTCATACAAACTGAGTTTCAGTTTTGGGAAAATGGGAAGAGTTCTGGAGACGGGTGGTAGTGATGGTTACACAGTGATGTGAATGTATATAATACTACCAATGCATTTAAACATGGTCAAGATGGAATATGGCCCCAGTAGCCATAATGGATTAAGGTGCGGTACTTACAAAATTACAAAGGGTTTCCCTGGTGGCTCAGATGGTAAAGAATCTGCCTGAAATGCAGGAGACCCGGTTTCAATCCCTGGGTTGGGAAAATCCCCTGGAGAAGGGAATGACTATCCACTCCAGTATTCTTGCCTGGAGAATTGAATGGACAGAGGAGCCTGGTGGGCTACAGTCCATGGGGCTGCAAAGAATCGGACATGACGGACCGACTAACATTTTCACTTATAAAACTGGTTAAGATGAGGGACTCCCTGGTGGTCCACACTTCCACTGCAGGGGCTACCATTTTGATCCCTGGTCGGAGAACTAAGATTCTGCCTGCAGGTCTAGAAACTAAGGTCCCTCATGCCTCGAGGTATAGCCAAGAGGTTTGTTTTTTAGTTTTTAAGGTTAAGATGCTAAATTTTGTTATGTGTATTTCATACAGGAAAGGAGAGAGAAGGTGGAGGTTAGATAATATTTTATTTTGCCTCTCACAGGAGCAAGGGGGTCTTCCTGACAGCAAGGCTGAGCTTGGAGCTCCATGCCCACCCCCGTCCTCTCAGCCCTCCTGAGTAGATTTACATGGGACAGAGCTCTGCACCCATCCCCCATCATCCAGAGGGAGGGGCGAGCCCTGCAGCTGGTTAATCACCTGTCACCCAATCCTTCTTTCACACCAGTCCTGGAGCAAGGATCCCACAGGTCTAACTTTCTGTGGCCCCAGGCCCCTCTTGTCCTGCACAGCGGTGAGCGAGGCAGGTTTCAGGCCGAACAAAAGAACCAGTTTAAACCACAACAAAGAACTGCTTCAAACCTAATGAAAATCAGGTATTGAAAGAAAGAAGCCCTGTCTCTCTTTTCTGTTTCCTTTTCTTGCAGGGAGGGTGCAGGGTGGCTCGAGAGACCTGGCTCTGGAGGGGAACCCAGGATAGGCCAGTCTCCAATAAGGGCTGCGACTGGCCAGCCTCTCAGTTGATAACTGGTCCTCAAAGCCTCTGGGACCCCACACAGTTTGTTTAAACCCCGCTAATCTTCCCAACTGCCACTTGTCTGTTGCTTCCTCATGATGTCCTCCTCTGCACTAGACTCAAAGTCAAGAACATTTCTGAAGCAGGGGTGAGATAGGGGACGTGGTCATCAAAACAAGGAGGAGGTGTTTTACCCCCATGGAATTGAAAGGAAGTAGCAGGGGGAGAGGGCTTCCCTGGTGGCTCACTTTCACAGCAGGGGGAGAAGAAGGGGGAGGTGAAGGAGGAGCAGAGAGGGAAGGAAGGAAGGAAAGAAAAAAAATTTTGATGCAATTGTGTGAAACAAAAACATTCAAGCTGATAGCATTTTACATTGACAATTACACTGGAAAACAAGACAATATGCATTAAGTGTAATACAAACAAATATACCTTTTAACCCAGTAATTCCACTTGAGGGATTTGTTATAAGGAAATAATTTAGGACTGCCCTGATGGTCCGGTGGTTAAGAATTCACCTGCCAATACTGGGCATACAAGTCCAATCCCTGGTCCAGGAAGATTCTACATACCTCGAGCAACTGAGCCCACGAACCTCAGCTACTGAGCCTGTGAGCCACAACTACTGAAACAGACATGCCCTAGAGCCTGTGCTCTGCAACAGGAGAAAACACCGCAATGAGAAGCCCCGGCAGTGCACCTAGAGAGTAGCCCCTGGTTGTCACAACTCGAGGAAGCCCGCATGCAGCAAAGAAGATCCAAGGCAGCCAAAAATGAACAAATAAAACTTTAAAAAGAGAAACCATTAACAGAAACAAAAAGCTACATGCAGTAGAATAAAGATCTCAGAATTATGCCCAATACTGAGAAACTGCAAACGATTTATCCAGTAATGTGGGAATAGCTAAGTAAGGTACAAGAAATTAGCTTCATGATGTATTATTGCGAAATAAAACATATTTTAGGCCAGAAAAGAAAACTTTAAACATAAAAATGTTTCTCTGCCTTTTGGCATCCTGTCTCCCCTCTATTGTGCATGGTGTATATGCTTTAGGCATGGGCCAGACCTTCTCACCTATGGAAATATCTGCTCAGCCACAACGAGCAACATTCTCCTAGCATCGACAAGACAAATCCTTAAAATATAACGTTCCTTCTTGATCTTGTAAAGAGTCACAATGACCCACCACGTTGTATATCATTTAATGTACAGCCCTCTGTCTCCAAAAACAACTTATGTAACTGTGTTTTGATTTCTAGTATGCAGAACAGTTCTCAGAACTTTCTGAGATGCTGTTCCCAGATTATAACCTTCAATGTTCCTCCAATAAAACTTTCTATTTCGTTCTAAGATCAACTGATTAATTGTTCATTGACATTGTATAGCCATAAAAATAACTTTGAAGAACATGTCACATTATACAAATTTTCCAGGAAAGCATTAATTTAAAAATGAAGAATTTACATGTATGTGCATACTCCAGTTACAAGTATTAAAAATACATGCATAGAGACTGCTGGAACAGAATTTAATTTAAAGCTAAAAACTGTTATAACTATCAGTGACCATTTTTTCCCTTTCAAAATAGTTTGTTTAGATTGGCTACGATGGCAGAATCGAAAGACCCTGAGCTCACCTCCTCTCACAAACGCACCAAAATCACAACTATCTGCAGAACAGCCATCAGTGAATAAGACCAAAACCTGCCAGAAGAGATCTTACACAACTAAAAACATAAGCAACGTACAACAATCACTGCCATCGAATGGAAAAAAGAATGAAAAGACACTAGGACAGTTTAAGAGACCTCTGGAACAATATTAAGCACACTACGATTTGCATTACAAGGATCCCAGAAGGAGAGAGAGAGAAAGGGGCTGAAAGCATGTTTGAAGACACAATAGCTGAAGACCTCTCTGACCTGGGAAAGGAAACAGTCATCCAAGTTTGGAAAGTGCAGAGTTGCACACAGGATTAACTCAAAGAGGAACACACCAAGACACACTGTCATCAACATGACAGAAATTAAAGATAAAAAGAGAATATTAAAAGCAGCAAGGTAAAAGCAACAAATAATATACAAGGGAAACTTGTCTGCATTACCTACATCTACACCCTCAAACTCAGGACTGTATCTAACACATACTAAAGGTAACAGTTATCTATTGCTGTGTAACAAACTCCCCAAAGCCAAGTGGCATAAAGTAAAAAGAAACATGAATTATCTCACACAGTTACCCTGTGGCAGGAATTTCATTGCAGCTCAGATGAGTGACTCTGGTTTATGGTCCTCTCATGAGACTGCAGCCAAGACGTGAGCCTGTATTTATCTGAAGGTTTGACTGCAGACCTTTAGTTACTATCAGAAGGAACCACTTCTGCCTGGGTGACACTGACAAGAATAGGAAGTCCACCAGAAGCAGGCAGGAAGGGCAGTCCTTAACTTCCTCCTCCCCTTTGCAGTCTCCCTCTAGCCCCAGTTTGGCAGATTCTAACAGACAAGAACCCTGGCAGATTACAGTCCATGGGTTCTCAGAAGAGTAAGACACAACTTAGCAACTAACAACAACAAAGCCAGATGTGGTTTTCAGAGATGCTTCTCCAGGATCACAGAGCAGACTACTGGAGTCAACGATTCCATGCAAAGGGTCAGAATTCCAGTGGGGAAGGGTCTTCCTGAGGTCATGTTGCTTTGAGACTCCAGAGAGTTTTGCAAACTCTCTGAGACGTAATGAGCAATTACTTCCAATGATGAGCAAATGCCTCTAAATTCATGGACCCTTATTCAGAAGCAAGGTGGGGCTGGAAGCTAGTGACTCATTGACTAGAGGTAGCACTTCTCAACTCAGAACAGCAAATAACTTCCATTTCTATGGAGCAGGAAGAGTCTTTTATGTTTAATTTTCATCTAGCTGTGAAATGAGGCTTTAGCCGTGGGTGTCTCATTGATGCCAGCCGTGCTCAGGAGGCTCTGTCTCTCCAGTGTCTTTGAGATCCTTCCCTTGCAATGTCCCCCACAGGCAGGAGCACACAGCCCAGATGAGATGGCAACTTTTCCTTAAAAATTTCCTGAAAAGGTTTTTTCATCCTTTGAGATTTCTTTTCAAACTTCATGCCTTCTATTATCTCAGAAAACCTCATTCAGTATCAGTTTACCTGTCAGTCACCAAAAGCATCTCTAAATCAATAAAAGCTTCGAGGCAGCCAAGCTGCTTTTTTGATACTAAGGGCTGATGGGCTTATGCTGTGTGTGTGTGTGTGTGAGAGAGAGAATAAAGACAGGGTTTATAAGTCTTGTTAGAGGAAACACTGATTGAAACTGCCCACCCTGGTGAGGCACCATAGTAACCATTTACATGAGTTATTTTCAAGCAGGAGATCCTGGTAAGAAACACAGAACTAACAAGCCACCACCAACCAGAAGAATCTGGGGAAGGTCAAAAGGAGACAGGAGGAGCCAGTCCATACGTCCTACCAACATCCCAGAATCCTCCTCACTGGAATCCATCTTGGCTCAGTGATGCAAGCACCCCCAGGAAGGACCCTGAGTTACAATGATTGGACAGAGACAATCCAGAAACTAATCCCAGCACTGTAAATCCAGAGACTGCAAACCACGTGGCAGAGCACTCCTCCTGGGTTCTCTTGCCCTCCTGCTCTTCCCCGGGTGCCCCTTCCCAATAAAGTCTCCTGCTTTGTCAGCACAGGTCCCCTCAGATAACTCATTTCCAAGTGTTAGACAAGAGCCCACTCTCAGGCCCTGGAAGGGGTCCAACCCTTCCTGCTAGAGTTCTATTTTTCCAACACACCTGAAGAAAACCACTTGGGACTTAAATAAAAGGGTTCTTATAAATGTCTCTTATAGAAACTGATATGCATCGAAATAAAATTATTCCATGAGTCAGCATCTTGAGTTTCAGTTTGGTTTGAAATCCATTTGCTTTGTTGGAAAGCAGGATGTTAGAAGATCTACTGTTGCCCACACCACCAGGCATAGAACTGGTGAAGAACTAGAATGGCAGGAATGGAAACAGTTCTGTTGCTTCTTTCAGATGCCTTCTTGGTTCAAGTGTTGTAAACTGCCATCCAGAGAAGTGAAATAATCTATCCAGAGGCATGCAGCTGCTAAGAGGCTAAGCCAGGACTAGTACCAGGTCTCCAGCCCCCTGGTTGGTGCTGTGTCCATTGCCCCACAATGCATCTGTGAAACATGAGGAACATGTCCACCAGGAATCCCCTTGGGAATCAGCTGGCCATGCGTTAGGGAGAAATAGTTGGTGATCCATTTAGGACAGAGTTTAAAACCCAAAAGAAAAGTTTAAGGAATTAGAAATAGTTTCCCAACACTCTTTGCAGAACGTTGGTGTTGTTCAGTTGCTAAGTTGTGTTACCCCATGGACTGCAGCACACCAGGCTCCTCTCTCCTCCACTGTCTCCCAGAGCTTGTTCAGATTCATGTCCACTGAGTCAGTGATGCCATCCAACCATCTCATCATCTGCCCCCCTCTCTCTTCTCCTTTTGCCTTTTAAAGGAGATCCATATTTGCAGAATGGGTTCTGTTAAATGGAGGGTTTTTCCACTTCCTTCTTGAGGATGGGAATATAGTTCAGGGTCAGAATCTGTGATAGAATAGCTCTGCTTAACAGAGTGGTCAGAAAAGTAAGATGCAGATTAGAGAGTTATAATACTGAGGAAAGGAAGAGAAACCTAAAACTGCACTATTTGGGAAAGAATAGGTATAAGGACATGAGCAACTTTGCCAGAAATAGACTTTGGGGAGGAAAAGTATCTAAGTAGGATTCTTAGATCATTAGCTGAGTTGCATGAGGTATAAAGTCCTACCTTAGGGCAATGTTAGCTGGTGAAACAAACCTCAAAGATAGTTGTTTTACTGATTTCTTGATCCCCAAGGATATGATTTTCTTTCCATTCTGCTAGATATGGTGGACCCTGATGCTGTTTCTCTGCAGCTACAGAGTTGGTGCTGTTGCTATGCTCTGGTGTGAAAAAGAAGGAATGCTCACTTGTCTACTGTGTGTTATACTTTGCTTCTTTCTGTGAAAACACATTTTTCTCCTACAGTCTCACAAGGACCTTTGTATCTATCAGTCAAGTGAGGTTAGTTTATGCTGCAATGACAACCCAAAATCCCAGAGGCCCAAACAATAAAGCTTGATTGCTCCCTTCCAGCACATCCATTGCAGATCAGCAGTGGTGCCCTGCTTATTATCATCAGGTAAGAGCCTGAGCAAACGGAAGAACCACCATCTGAATACTTGCATGTTACCGTGGCAGAAGGAAAGAGGGCCTGGGTGAGACTTCGCCAGGAATTAAATGCTCAGCCTAAAATAGATACACATAGCTTCAACCCCCAGTTCATTAGCCAAAACTCGTCACTTGGCTCCACTCAAATAAAAAGGACTTGTAATCTTTCCTGGCAGTCCAGTGGGTAAGACTCTGCACTCCCAGGGCTAGGGACATGGGTTCTATCCCTGGTTGGGGAACTAAGATCCTGCATGCCTCAAGGTGCAACCAAAAATAAAAATAAATAAAAATAAACACTTAAAAAACATCTGTCTTCTTTAAAATAAATAAATAAAAATAAACCAGATCCAAGAAGCACAATCCTACCATATATTTGTGAAACATAACTTTTATGGGAACAAACTCTTCAGCTTCTTGTCCCATGTCCTCTCTTTCAAAGGGTTAAAAATGTGTCCACATAGCCTGGTAGGGCCAGTTCTCAAATCACCTTCATCTTTATTCTCCTGTGCACCCATTTCTCCAGAGGAGAAAATTACAGTTTTTCCCTCCGTTTGTCAAAATTACAACCCAAACCTCCTGCACAAGCACACAGCAACTCATATATATGGAAACCAGGATGGGTGGTCCAGTGAACCATTCTGAGAAATTGCCAGACTCTAAAGTCTAGTTTGGGCACATTTAGAGAAGCCGCTATGAACATGCACACACAAATGTGCCTGAGGGGGTATGTCTTGCACAGATGTACGAGCCAGATGTCAGCTATTGCCTCGTTCCTTGGCCTCTTGGACAGTATGATTTTCCCACTGGACTCCAGTCACAGAATTTCAAGTTGTCTCCAAAGAATGCAGCCTCTCAGAAGTTCAACAAGCATTATAGACTGTGATGAAGACCTTTTAGGGGGCATGGGAGAGGGGATGTTACAGATTTCTATCTATATACAGAAGTTTGGTCTCCTTTTCATAGCTGGCAGGTCCTACACCAGGATCTGATCTTTACCAGCTTCCTTGCATCCAGGGTCTTTCACGGGGCTTGTTTTTGCCAGTGGAGTGTGTGTGGCAGTGATATGTATCATCTCTGAGAATGAGTTTTTCAGAAGTGGCTGTGTCAGCTAGCTGACCTGAGTTGGTGTCTGGCTGACTTTGTCACTTTGCGTCCATTCATAAGTGGACTATTTCCGGCCGTACTAGTAAACAAGGCTCTCAGAGTCATCAGCAATTGCAGCCCTCCAAGGTGAGCAGTGAGCCCTGAGGAAACTTGGCAAGGAAAGAATACCTGCCATCCGGCAGCGGTCAGACTGCAACCACTCCCTGCGGTGAGCCCTGAGGAAGCTCAGGATGTGAGAACACAGGATACTGGCCCCAGATAGCCGAGGTGCATATCAGAGCAGTGATTCCAGTGATCCCAGAGTCTTGCATTTTCCCACACGAAGAAAAGCCCTGAATTCCTTAACTTGAGATTTCTGCTTTTCTTTAATTAAAAATCATCTTTTGATGTTCCAGCTACCTACTGTTTATTGCAAAATGTTTATATAACCTGGCTCCCCTGCCCTTGGTTTCTCAACGCAGGGAGCAGTTCTCTTGGGGCTGCTTGAGATGCTGTCTCCTAGGCTTGAAGTCCTAAAAATTCCCGCTGAGTTAAACATAACTCTCCAACACAGGGAGCTCAGCCAGTGCTCTGTGACAACCTAGAAGGGTGGAATGGAGCAGGGAGTGGGAGGGAGGTTTAAGAGGGAGGGTATACGTATACTTATGGCTGATTCATGTTGCTGCATGGCAGAAACTAGCACAACATTATAAAGCAATAATCCTCCAATTAAAAATAAATTTTAAAAGTAACATTCTACTTTTAGGTTGTGAATATTTTTAAAGTCTATACCATATAGCTTATTCATTTCATGGTGCCATCTTGGCTCACTTATTCCATCTCATTATTTACTTCATCTAAGATATAGGATAATTATATCTTCCTCCTTTAGTAGTTATGGGGATTGAGGGAGATAACCTATATTGATAGTTTTTTAAAACACTCAGGGGCTGCCATGAGGAGCTCAGAGAGGGGAGCTTTCCCTATCTCTGCTCCTGCCCTTCTTTCAATCAAGTGACTCCAATCGTATCAATTTTGTACATTAATGTTCCTCGTAAGACTTTGTTTACAGAGAATGTTCTATAGCAGAAAAACAGCTTGAAACTCCTAACCAGAGTGAAGATACTTGATGAAATGGAAAAGTGCAAACCTAATAAATTAAGAACCATTCATTTAGACATTCATCAAAACTGGGTTGGGCCTGGAGCTGTTCTAAGCACAAAAGATACATCAGTGAACACAATAATGGGGAGGGCAGACAGTGAATGTATAAACTAATAAATATGAAGTGTGCCAAGTGCTCCAAAGAAACACAAAGTGAGGTCAAAGAATTGGGTGATTGATTGTTGCTTTAGCAGGGTGGTTAGGAAAGAATCTGCTGACAAAGTGATGTTTGAACAAACATAAAAGGATTTCCCTAGTGGTCCAGTGGTTAAGACCCCATGCTTCCACTGCAGGGGATGTAGGTTCAGTCCCTGGTCAGGGAACTAAGACCCCACACGTCTCCTCACAAGGCCAAAAATTAAAACTAAATAAATAACAAAATTAGAGTTCAAAAGGGGAGTTGTATGTTCATATATATCAAGAATAGAAAAAGAACACAATTTGATTTAGATAAATAGGGTTAATTGTGAGACAGTATTAGACTGGTAGAATAAAGCTGCCTTCCAATTGTACTTAAATAGGAATAGAAAAGCTCAAAGTATCTAACAGAAATAATGCTTGTAATGAGAGAAAACAAAGAACTTCATTAAGTAGAAAAGACAGGTTGAGGTTGAAGGAGAAAAGGATAAATATGATTATAATATGAAGCAGAAGTTGGCTGTATTCAGCTTCCAGTTTTAAATAACATCTATTGAGCAGCCCTGAAACAGCCTTTCACAGCTTTTAATTAAAATGCCTCTTAAAACACAGAAAAAAATTAAAATTCACAACTCCATAGGAAAATAGGACCGGTGGTCAACCTACTTCTGGATATAATTGGGAAGATTGTCCTTTATGAAGCAAAGGAACTGGAAGAAAAAAAAGAGACAATTTGATGCCCCGTGAGCTGAAAGCAGACACACAGCATTCCTTCGTTTGCTCATATTTGCTCTCTGGTTCCAGGTATGTATCTTCAGAAACCTGAGAGAGATACCCTCTCCTGCAAGAATGCTGGCTTTTGAGGCCATCCGAGTGAAATTCCTCTTCCTCCAAGCTCTCTCTCTCCTCACCCAGATCAAGGGCTCATTAAAACTCATTCAGTCAATTTCCAGCTTTACATTTAGGTCTTTAATCCATTTGGGGTTTATTTTTGTCTATGTATTTTATTTTTTGTATGATGTTACATGTAGCTGTCCCGTCTTCCCAGCACCACTTACTGAAGAGACTATCTTTTCTTCATTGTATATTCTTGCCTCCTTTGTCATAGATCAGGTGGCCACAGGTGGGTGGGTTTATCTCTGGACTTTTTATCCTATTCTTTTGGTCAAAATCTAGTATGTGCCCATAACCATTTAAATCAAGCAGAAGAGTTAAAAGTTTCACCTCTGTTGCTAATGATCCAAGTAGAAAGTTTCACCTCTGTTGCTAATGGTCCAAGTAGTTTCACCTCCAGGATCCTTGGTCTTCTCCTCCATAAAATAGATCATTCATCCCACAGTATTGTTTTGAGGCGAAGGTAGTAATGACTGTGAAAGGACTTTGCAACCTCTAAATGCTATACAATTCATAAAATAACACTATGATATTAACTGAAACTCTAAATTTGGAACCTTTTAAAAAATCTTTAACATTATAAATAAATAAATAAAACATCCAGTCAGAACCAGTCACCCCCAGAAAATAAGTGGTCCCAGGAAATGGGTGGGGCCAGTGGAAGAACAGGAGAAAGATACCCTCTGGAAGATAAATTCCTAGGGAGGGAGGCACCCAGGAAGAGCTATTGGAGCCGTGCATCCTGGGAGCTGAATGTAAGGTTTCACTTCCTATACCTGTTAGAACCTTGGGCTGTGGGAATGAAAGGTCCCATCTCCACCAGCAGAACCTTCTTAGAGTCAACTTGCTCCACACTGTGGAACGGTCTTTGGAGCTTTATTCACTGAATCTGAGAAGCACGTTGGACCCAGTACTTAAGTGAACCTAATACGCAATGCACAAACCCAGCCATTAGTAGGAACCATGATAAATTATGTCTTCCTCTGTCAAGGATAAGTCAAGAGGGACTTTCCAGATGGTCCAGTGGCTAAAACTCTGTGTTCCCACTGCAGGGGGCCCAGGTTCGATCCCTGATCAGGGAATTAGATTCCACATGCCACAACTAAGATCAAAGATCCCACGTGCTGCAACGAAGACCTGGTGCAGTCTAATAAATAAATAAGCTTACTTTTAAAAAAGAAAGATAGAAAAACATGCTGAGAAGTTTGAAATATCACCAGGAAAGGAGCATGACTGTTTTGTTCACCATTAGAACACCAAGGGCTAACACGGTGCCTATTCACTGTCTATGTTCCAAAAGTTGCCTGAAACCTAACCAAAGCACCATCGCGCCATTATTTCACATCATAAATATTAGAATATGCTTCCTTTTCATGTGAAAATAGTTCTCTATTAGTAGGTTATATATCTTGATTTTTTTCCCAGTACTCTGATAATGTGTTCATAATCAGACCAATAGTCATTAATAATCAACAGTTCACATTTCTGATAAATTGAATGCAATTAGGGAAATAAGATCATATACACAACAGGTTAAAGTCAGTTAGATCAACATAGGATTGTACAAAAGTATAATAAAAATAAAGTCAGTGAGATCATATAGAGTGTTATAGACTGACTGTATCTCCGCCAAATTCATATCTTAAAACACATCCCCAATGTGATGATTTGGGGATGTGAGGCCTCTGGCAGGTGATTAGATCATGAGGGCAAAGCCACCATAAATGGGATCAATGTCCTTATGAAAGAAACCCCAGAGGCTGCCCACCACATGAGGAGGTTGTAAGAAGATGACCAAGAATGAGGAAGCAGATTCTCACCAGACACCAAATCTGCCAGTGCCTTGATCGTGGACTTCCCAGTCTCCAGCACTGTGAGAAATAAATTCCTGTTGTTTATAAGTGGCCAGGTTTATGGTTCTAAGATATGGATGTCAGTACATGACTCTGGCTTTCCTGCAGCTATGGCTATAGAGTTAAGCTAATGGCACATCTCCAAATTAAGAGAAACATTTAGGGCCATTTAAAACCATTATGATCAGTACCTTTTTTGGTTTAGAAATATGTGTACTTGTCTTCCTCTTGTTCAAAATAACTCCCTCTGCAATCGATGTCTCTCCATCACACTGGCCAAGGGATGTAATAATTGCACAGTACTTTATCCCACTCAATGTGTTTTCATATCCATTACATCATTAGAGCTTCACAATAACCCAGAGAAGAAGTAGATCAGGTGTCTGCCTGTGTTCATGCTGAAGAAGTAAGTAGCAGGAGAAGAGAGCATTTTGGCTTCTCCCGACATGGAGGGGGAAGGATGGTTGTTTGGGACGAGGAAGGAAGAGAACAAGGAATAAACTCTGAAAGAATGACATAGCCTGAGGACATGACATAAGCTGATTAGAACCAAATAGGTCCACGATGGCTGAAAAGTCAACTTCCACTAGACCTTGAGCCTCAGTATGTGTTCATCGTAATATATCAGCAAGCTAAATGACACATCCATCAACACCATGACAGTTTCAAGGCTGACTATCAAAGGCCAAAAAGTGGGTGGCGGCCCAATTCCTGGAAATATCCGCCCCTTCCCCCAAAATAGCTGGAATAATCTTTCTACTCATTAGCCTAGGAAATTACTCAGTCCATAAAAACTAACCATGCCTTATTTTGAAGTCACGCTTGCCTTCTGAGATGGCCCACACGCTGTCTGTGGAGTGTGTTTCTCTCTAAATGAATCCATTTCTCACCTACCGCCTTGTCTCACTGAATTCTTTCTGCAATGAGACATCAAGAACCTGAGCTTCATTAAGTGCTAAAATTAGGTGTATGATCTCAGGTGGAAGATCGTGGGTTTTGGCTGGATTCAAGTCCTAGCACGGGGGCTCAAGTCACAACCTGAGTTGTGCAATTTCAGTTTCATCAGAACCCTTAGCTCACCATCCACCCCCAACTTCTGCTCTCCTCCCAGCCACTATTAAACTTTGGAACACACTCAAATCTAGGCCTGACTCATGGAAACGTTAGTCAACAAGCATACCAAGGACTTCCTCAGAAGAGTCTGGTTGAGAAACTTCCAGAATGACAATGGCCAACATCCTTAAAAACAATGAGAGATACAGTGATATTGGTTACTTTGAGCGAGGAAGGCTTACTGAGGGTATGTGAGTGTGGTTCTGCGTTGCTGTATATTCTAGTTCGTGGCCTGGATATGATGAAATCATGATCGTTCATTGTACGGTATACCCTTAAAATTGGTACACTTTTCGGTATCAAGGTTATGTGTTCAATGAAAGTAGGAATTTTTAAAGGCTCGGATATCTTTCTCACTCCATCCTAGCTTAATCCTCCCTTTGTGTCTCGGCGTTTTACATTATTTTTCTCTCCTCTTCTAGGGTGAATCACTTTACTTATTAAAATGATACTACAGCAAAATGTTGGAAAATGATGTGCCTTGTGGTGGTGATTAAGTCAAATCAAACACATTTGTCACTGAAGTGATGGCCTCCAGCTGTTTATCTGGGAAATATAATTGAATACTAATTGGATCAACACTGTAAGTTGTCAGTTTTATATTCACTAAGGTGTAGGCTAAAGTATGAGAGGGGAATTTCTCTAAGTTTAAAATACAAACAGACTTTTTAATTTTTCTTTCTTTCTTTTTTTTTTTTTTTTACTTATTTCTAATTTTTGGCTGCATCACCGGGCATGTGGGATCTTAGTTCCCTGATCAGGGACTGAACTCAAGCCCGCCTCGGTAAGCACGGAATCCTAACTGCTGAATCACCTGAGACGTCCCCGAACAGAATTTTTAAAACACAACCTAAGTCTTCCAAAGAATTTTGCATAGGTGATTTCATCCTCACTCCCACCAAAGAACAAACACAGATATTATTTACATGGTGCAGTTGGTACTTTAACTCCACATGTACTGTGTTCACTACTTGCTTGAGAACTTATTAATATCAATGTATTTCACATTGAATTTGGCTCAGTTTTCACTTCCTGGAAACACTTGTTATATCCCTGCCCTCAAGCCACACTCACAATCAACTAGCAGTTCTGAAGATCAGGACAAAAATGATAAAGGACTCTGAAAACTTATGTTAAATAAAATATAAATGTATGATGTAAAAGATGATGATATTGCAAATGGAAGTGATGAGTTTAAATAAAATTGTTTTCCAGGAAAAACAAAATGCTTGATGACTTTCTATAACACTTTTGAAACATTCTAGGTGCTCTCTAAACTGAACCACAAACTCGAGTTCCACACTGAGGACTGTGAGAGACACAGTGGGAAAAAACAAAAACAAAAAAACAGCAAACACAGCCCAGTAAAGACACCAAGATACCAGTGCAGCTCTGTGGTCTACAGAGTTGCAAACGTGTAAGGTCCACTGCCCCTTTGTTGCTGTTGTCACTGTTTAGTCGCTAAGTGGTGTCCAACTCTTTACAAGCCCATGGACTACAGCCCACCAGGCTCCCACAGCAACTTCTGTTTTTGATTTGGGGATCTTAGTTCCCCAACCAGGGATCAAACCTGTACTCCCTGCACTGAAAGGCAGAGTCTTAACCACTGGACCACCAGGAATTCCTTCTCCTGCTTATCTTTGCATGTGGCCCATCACCTCCCACTGTTGAGAAAGCAGCCCCCAAAAAAGCTGACACCACTTTGTGGTGAGAGAGAAGACAATGGATCACTGAGTTCAATTTCCCAACCACCCCTCCTGAGTGAGCGCTCACCTTTGTCTCCCGGGTCAACACAACTCTAGTCACTGATCAACAATTTTCATAAAATCTCCTTTCATTAGAACCAGTGAAATACACCATTAATAGATATTTTTTGATCCATCAAATCACTTTTCCCTTTTCCCCTCAACTATCTTTCCATTCAAAATTCTTTAAAATTACACACAAAGGGGGAAAAAATGTCAGTCTGTACGCATGCCAATGACCCTGTATCCCCCCACAAGCGCAGCACCGTGTCACACTTTTGTTTGACTCTCTGTTCTATGCTGTAGCACATGGTTGTTCTGCTCCTTTGGCAGGTACAGCAGAACCAAAGGGATTATACACTTAGCATCTGGAAATACTCCACGAGCACCATAGACCAAAATCTGTTCCCTGTCTCTTCCCTCCTAGGCCAAGTAGGTAAAATAAGAAAGAGAGAAGGCTAGGTTTGCACACTCAGAATGGCCCCATTATAGGAAGCCCGCAGGCTAATTTAAATCTCAAATTCTAAGAGCCAGCAACTTGTTCTGGGGCTTTTAAACAGGGAAAGGACTTGGAAGGACTTACATGATAGGCTCTTAACATTGCCAGGTGCGTGCGTGCTAAGTCACTTCAGTCGTGTCCAACTCTTTGCAACCCCATGGACTATATATACCCTGCCAGACTCCTCTGTCCATGGGATTCTACAGCAAGAATGCTGGAGTGGGTCTTCCTACAGTCCTCCAGGGAATCTTTCCGACCCAAGGACTGAACCCACATCTCTTATATCTCTTGCATTAGCAAGTGGTCCTTTACCACTAGTACCACATTCAAATGCTCAAATTCAGGGACTTCCTGATGGTTCAGTGGTTAAGATTCTGTGCTCCCAATGCAGGGGGCACAGGCTCAATCCCTGGTCAGGGTACTAGATCCCACATGTCCCAACGAGAAGATTCCACATGCTGCAACTAAGATCTGGTGCAGCCAAATAAATAAATAAAAATAAATATTTTATAAAACGGAAGAGCATGTGAAAGCAAAGAAGAAATTGCTTCTCTTCTGTCTTAAGGCGACACGAGCATCTGTTTCTGGTGTGATTTTCTTCCCATGGTCACTCCAGAATTCCGCAGGCCTGGAGAGACAGAGCGCTGACTCCCTGCTAACTAGCACACACACCACCATTTCCCAGGCCCTGGGGTCACATTACCCAGTCCATAGGCCCCAAGAGGGTTGGCATGATGAACGTGTCTCAGGACGGACAGCCTGGGAACTGCCCAGCCCAGTTGCCACAGAACCGCCTCATCACGCCTGTGTGTAATTTACACTGGTCAGGGGAAATCATTTCTGGCTATTGATTCTAGATGAAGATGAGGCAAAGGGAACAAATACAGCCCAGTAAGAATGCTGTGTGAGGGAAAGCCGGGAAGAGAGACTACAGGGTTCATTTAATTCCTCTGTGGTCAATAGGCTCTTTTTTGAAACGCATCATTCCCAGATTCCAACAGCATGGGTGTGGCCTGGGAGCTCATGGCTCCCAGGTGCCCTCTTACTTCTGCACTTATCCTAATGGATGCAGACTGGCCTTTATACAGTGTTGGGAGGTGGATTCCCAAGAAGTGCACCAAAGGGAAGTAGTTCCAGCCTGGATTCCTCCACTGCCCTGGAGGAGGGCCTGGCAACCCACTCCAGTCTTCTTGCCTGGAATATCCCATGGACAGAGGAGCCTGGTGGGCTGCAGTCCACAGGGTCACAAAGAGTTGGACATGACTGAAGTGACTTAGTATGTTTGCACGAACAGACAATCCTCCACTGGGAGCAGATGTAGGCTTTCTAATCTCCCGTCCTACTCACCTTTCTCCCCTTCTCCACACCCCCTCTTCCTGTTTATGACTTTCTTCTCACCAGTATTAAGTTAGATGATTCATTCCGCCACATTAGTGTTAAGAAAAGAACAAGAGAGACAGACATTGGGAGGGAGGGAACGGGGGGGGGGGGGGGGAATTAGGAGGAGAGACAGAGCATCTCCTTCTTCTTTGGGGGGCCTTTTTTCATTATCCCACCCCTCAGTGAAGTCTCTGAGTACCTTGCCTCTGGCAACGAGTAGTCAGAGAAAGAATCAAAAAAAAAAAGGAAATTGCCAAATCTCAAGCTGTGTCTGCCACTAATGGAGAAGCTTTGGTTGTGAAGAAACGGCAATTGAGATTAGGGTAAGAGTGAGAACCTACTGTGAAACACAGGGAACTCAATGCTCTGTTGGGACAAAGAGAGGATGTATCTATATGTACCGCTGGTTCACGTTGCTAGAGAGCAAAAACTAACACAACTACAATAAAAAATTAATTAATAACATTTTTATAAAGACTAAGGTAAGAATGTAGCTGTGAGGCTCAGGAAGTCTTTCTGCCTGCCTGGGAAAGGTGTGGAGGTGAAGTGGGTATCAACAGGAAGAAGCCGAGACATCCCACTGGTCAACTGCCAAATTTTAATGCAAATTAGATCTCATCCATTGTAAGTATTGAGCAGTATCTCCCCACAGGCCATACCCGGATTCATTTTTTGGTAACTGACTGTGCTGTACAGAAGACACTGTGCTGTGCTTAGTCACTCAGTCGTATCAGACTCTTTGTGACCCCATGGACTGTAGCCCGCCAGGCTCCTCTGTCCATGGAGATTCAACAGGCAAGAATACTGGAATGGGTTGCCATGCCCTCCTCCAGGGGATTTTCCCGACCCAGGGATGAAACCCAGGTCTCCCACATTGCAGGCGGATTGTTTACTGTCTGAGCCACCAGGGAAGCCCGAGAACACTGGAGTGGGTAGCCTATCCCTTCTCCAGGGGAAATTCCCAGCCCAGGAATTGAACCAGGGCCTCCTGCACTGCAGGCAGCTTCTTTACCAGCTGAGCTACCAGAGAAGCCCTAGCAGTTCTTTAAGCATGGAGTGCCAGAAAAACGCAGGCAAGAGGAAAAGGAATAATTTTTTTCTTTTTCTCTCTTTCCTTAGGTGAGGCAATACTTTTGTGGTTCTTATGCATGGTTTTTCTTTTCATTCAGTAAAAATAATTACTACTCCTGGCTGCTTGTGTCAAAAGAGATTCTTCCAGAATACCTTGACAAAGCAAGGGCTAACCTCCCTACACATCCATTCATGAATACATGAATTACCTTGGTGAAGAATTGATTGAGTTCCCACAGTACGCAAGGCAAGACTGGAGACTAGTTAACTAGTTAAGAATGAATGGCACACTGTTAACCTTTTAATATCAAGAATAACCAACAATTTCCACCCCATAACAGACCACTTTTCCTTCAGGCCCATGTTCTGGCTCTGAAAGGGCAGCAAGGAACACCTGAAGAAGAACAACTTATCACAAACACCACCTTCAGTGCTTTAAGTTCCCTCCAGTAACTTCCCAACCAGGCCATTGTACCCAGAATGATGCCTGGGACACGAGAGGTGTCACTAAAGCATGGACGACTGTGGAGGTCAGGCCTGGAAGGCTACTCAGTGGGTTCAAAAGTCACATGCTCATACTCAATTACTTCCAGAACACTTGGAAAACAAAAACGAACATTGTGAGAACAATGATCCTATGCCTGGCACTCATTATTTCCTTATAACTCCCAACGGCCCCTGGAAGAAACTCATTTTACTGATGAGCGAAAAGGCACAGGAGGTGAAGGGACTCATCACGATCGCTGATGCTCTCATGCTCCCCTCAGAAGCAGCACTGATGCTCCACCTGACTTTGGGGAGAGCCTGGCGCACTGAAGAATCACAAAGCCAAATCCTGAGAGAGAAGCATCAAGGTGGTACCCATCTCTACTCTCAGGAAACCCTGAGAGCACACCCTGAAGAGGATCCGGGGGTGTTTTCTCATCCAAACCAATGACACAATAAGGCCCACTTGGCACCAACACTCCACCCAGCAGGGGCCCAAAGGATTTCCATAATTCCCTCAGCAGCCAACGGTAGTCAGTTAATTTTTATTATCATGATTCATACTCCTTGGTATGCAAGAAAAACCAACTTCCTACCCTCCAGAGGACACAATATTTGAGAGAGTGCTACAGCCCCAAAGGCTGTTTTGTTTTTTAGTTCAGCAGCCTTTTATTATTATTAAGAGACTATCATGACCAGGGCAGTACCAGGCACTCGTAAAATAATGGTGGACAACACAGACATGCCCTCTGCCTTCAGTTTACAGTCCAGCGGTTATTTCAATAGAGGCACTGCCAACCTAGAAAGTGCTGGAGAGGAAAACAGGTGGGAACAAGGTTAAGAAATCACATAACAAGATTTTTTAAAAATCAGTGGTAATTTTTGAATATACTAGTGGTTACCAGTGGGGAGAGAGAAGTGGGAGGGGCAAGATAGGGGTGTGGGA
The DNA here is from genome assembly GCF_016772045.2 of Ovis aries. Classification (NCBI taxonomy): domain Eukaryota; kingdom Metazoa; phylum Chordata; class Mammalia; order Artiodactyla; family Bovidae; genus Ovis; species Ovis aries. Next base: position 31,756,921 of record NC_056077.1, on the reverse strand, counting down.
TTAAGGGCCACAAACTCCTGTTCATGAAATAAAGGATTGGGACTTCCCTGGTGGTCCAGTGGCTTAGACTCCACGTTCCCAATGCAGAGAGCTTGAGCTCGATCCCTGGTCAGGGAACTAGATTCCACATGTACAACTAAGAGTCTGCATGCGACAAACTAAAGACCCAACATTCCACAGAAGGATAAGATCCTGTGTGCCACAACTAACACCCGGCACAGCCAGATAAATAAATATACATTTAAAAAAAATAATAAGATAAATGAGCAACAAGGATATATTATACAGCACAGAGAAACTTAGCCATTATTTCGTCATAACTTTCGAGTACAATCTATAAAAATATTAAATCAACTATGCTGTACCCCTGAAACTAATATATCGTTATATTATTGAAAAAGAAAAACTGTGATTTTTGAAGCTGGATAATAAGCACATGGGGTAATTTCCTACTATTCTTTGTATTTTGGGGTTGAAAAACTTCTATCAGTCTTACTAAAAATGAACTAAACATGTCATGTGTTGCCCAAGACATTAATGCTGCTGCTGCTAAGTCACTTCAGTCGTGTCCAACTCTGTGAGACCCCACAGATGGCAGCCCATCAGGCTCCCCCGTCCCTGGGATTCTCCAGGCAAGAACACTGGAGCGGGTTGCCATTTCCTTCTCCAATGCATGAAAGTGAAAGTGAAGTGGCTCAGTCGTGTCTGACTCTTAGCGACCCCATGGACTGCAGCCTACCAGGCTCCTCCGTCTATGGGACATTAATGAATATCCCTTAAATTGTTCAGCATTTTTGAAACCAACGTGGTTACAGTCAATCCTCCTAGGAGTGGTGTCAGGGGAAGTAATAACTCCTCCTGTGTTATGAATGAGAAAAAGACAGGATTCATAAGACGCTCAGAGCTGGAAGGGACCCAAGCATTCAATTCTCCATCCTAAGGTTTGACTTAATTGCAATCCCATCCATCACAACACATTAAGATAGTTTGAGCCCAGAGTGAACAAAAACTTTTTGAAGTCTGAAAACGAAATAGGCATCCTTGGAAAGAGGGTGCATCTCTGGCCCTGTGAGTATCAGGCAGAAGAGGGAACCATGGATTGAAAAGCAACAAGAGGGGTCATTTGCTGGTGGCCCAGCGGTTAAGAATCCGCCTGCCAGTGCAGGGGATGAGGGGTCCATCCCTGGTCTGGGAACTAGAATCCCACATGCCAAGGGGCAACTAAGCTCATGTGCCACAACTACTCAGCCCAGGAGCTGCAACTACTGAGCCCTGTCCACCTAGAACCCATGCTCCACAACAGGAGAGGCCACCACAGGGGGAGGCGTGTGCACCACAGCGAGAGGGTAGCCCCCCGTTCACCCCAACTAGAGAAGACCCGGCACAGCCAAAACAGAGAAAAGCAACGAGGGAGCCCTCCAACTATTACTTTGCCATGGTGCTGAGGATTTCAGAAGGTTTCTTTGTGTTTCCTCGGTGGTTCCTTCCTGGGGAGAAGCAAGGAGCGCCATCCTCCATGTAGGACTTTGCTCCCCACTTGTGTATCGGGAGGAAAGAACACCAAAGGAAAACAACCCCCATTTAGCGAGCAGGAACACGCCGCTGTACACTTGCTGAGTTTATCGGCCTTATCCCGCCTAATCTTCGCCTGAACCTAGTAGGTAAATACCATAATTATACCAAAACACAGGCACGCAGAATTAAAGTGACAAATTAAAGCGACAAAAGACTCTCGGAAAGAATCTTCACACTCACCTTCAGTTGACGGACAGACAGCACCTTCCTGGGACACTCTGCGGGCCTCTGCTTGTTTAGAATTCTCTAGCACCCAGGGAGGCCAGCCCAAGACAGACACGGGCACTTAGGGAGTGGAACGCAAAAACAAAGGCACCTGCAGAGCCAATTAGTGACTTAAAATTCCACTCCAAAACCTGTCGGTTCCCTGAGCTGAAGTCGTGAGCTTTGATCACAGTCACTAACTCCGAACAGCCCCGGCTGGCCTCGGTTCCCCGCAGGGAACGGTAAACATTCTTGTGGAAGTGCAAACATATCGCTTAGGGTCTAAAACGGCCTGTAATGGAGGCAGAATTTCTTTTGGAAACAAGCTTCCCTAAAAACGTAAAGGTTGTTGTTTTTACCGCCCAAGTGAATGATCTTTCCGAGGGCAGCCAGGAGTCCTCTTCTGGTATTGACAGCACCCGCAGCGCAGATAAAAAATGGAATGTGCATTTTATTTCCCTACTGAACTCCTGCCGGCTCCACTTTGAGGCGTCGGCGCCTCCCCCACTGGGGAGGTGAGTGTCACCTGCTATAGTTTTTCTCTGAAAGGGAGGTGGAGAGGTGAGGTGGAGAAGGTGTAATTACAGGTGGAGCCTGGAGCATCTTAGATTGTGATACCTGGCGAGGCTTTCTCTCCAAGTGCAGCCCTGAAGGAAAGATGCTTCCCCACCACCTTTATCAAAACCGCTGTCAGGGGAGCACCCCTGTTATTAAATACTGCTCGGCTCGGCTGCTTGGGAGGCATAATCACAGGTGGTAGACCCCGAGGGGAAGCTGTTCAAGGAGAGAAGAGAAAGAAAACACAAGGATGAGCTGACTAACAACATATAAATGAAATGTAAAAATTCGATTAGGGACGTGGGAAGGTGAAAGGAAATGAAGAAATGGGGGTGTCAGCGTGCAAGGGGACTCCGGATCTCTTTTTTAGTCCTTGCATGGGTGGTTGAGAGTCCTTTTGTTTTTCAGTCCTTGGTGGGGGAAAGCAGAAGATTGTAGAAAGGTGAGACATGGGGGAGAATGTGGTCCTGGCAAAGCCACATGGCCCTGACCTACCTGCTAATTCACTTCAATGAAGTAACAGGAAAGGATCAAAAGGACTAGAAAGCTGTTGGCAGTGTATCTGACCTGGCCTTTGGCAGGTGCATCAAAACTGCATGTGACCTCAAAAGATCCAGGCACTAGGTTATCACGTAGGGTTTGTGACCCCAGAGTCTTCCTCAGGATGGACCGGGGAACTAAAGGCAATTCTCAGTCACCAAAGATTATCTTGGAGGGTGCATGCTCAGTCGTGTCCACCTCTTTCGCAACCCCATGGGCTGTAGCCCATCAGGCTCCTCAGTCCATGGGATTTTCCAGGCAAGAATACTGGAGTGGGTTGCCATTCTCCACTCCAGAGGCTCTTCCCAACCTAGAGACTGAACCAGAGTCTCCTGCATCTCCTGCACTGGCAGGCAGATTCTTTACCCCTGTATCACCTGGGAAGCCCCTATCTTGGAGCAGTGGTTAGCAAACACTACTGCCCACTGGAATCACCAGTGGGGCTTTAAAAACAACTCAGTGTCCAGGCCTCACTCCAGGCTAATTAAAGCAGAATGCCTCGGGGTGGGGTGCAGGCATCCCCACTTCTTTTGAAGCTCTTTCCCAATGATTCTAATGTCTAGCCAGGCTGGAGCCATTCCTCCTACCTTAGAGGAAATAGGGCTGAGAATATTTGTCCCCACCGGTCTCCCCAGAAAAGCAGCCATCACTGAGTCTTTACTGAGTGCCAAGGTAATGAGTTAAGTGCTGACAGGAACACAATGCAGAATAAGACAGCCTCTGCCCAGTTTACAAATGCAGTGAGGGAGCAAACTGACGTCTGGAATGGAGGGGAGCTCGATAAATATGTATGAAATAAAAGAGTAAATGACTAAGTAAGTGAATGGCTCAGCACTAGTAAAAGAATAAAGGAAATACATGAAAAAACAGACAAGTGTGCAGAGTGAGGAATGGTCAGTGGGGTGGCAGGGGTGGGGGGAGTCTTTGTAAAGGCAGCATTTCAACACAAAGGTAATATTTGAATTGAGCTTTGAAGGATGGGGAGTAATAACATTAAACATTTGTTCAGAGCTTAAAGTTGATCAGTGTTTTATATACATTAACTCATTTAGTGGTTTTCAATTGCCCTTGAAGTTGGCATTTTAACCCTGGACTGTAGATGGGAGGGAAGGTCAAATGACCTGGTCAAGGTCAGGTAGCCAGTGAGCAAGGGAGCCACTGACGATGACACTGTTGATGACTCACCTCCTAAGTCACTTAAGGGGAAGGACGTTCTAGGCCAAGACAACAGTATAAGAGAGATACAAGCGCTCCAGTTCTGGGCATGTGACTTGCATGGGGAAGGCTGACTGCTTTATAAAAGGAATCTCCCTTTTAGGAAGAGAATTGTGAACGCAAGGAGAAGGGCAGACTGGAAAGCTGAGATTTCGGTGAAGGTGTCCCCAGAGAGCCCCAAACCCTCAGAGAAACTGATGAACATTTCTCTTGAGGCCCCTGTCACGTCCCCCAGGACGTTCTTCTTGAATGAACTTGTCTCATCTCTCCTCTTTTACGACAAGTTCTTTGGCCAGACACTGGCCACACTCATATTTTAATTTCTCTGAAACCCAGCCAGGATGAATATAAGTTTTCTGAATCCTGTAGTTTATACGACTCAGGGGGAACTTCTTAAAGGAAACCAGTAAAATTATAAACACTAGATTGAGTAAAAAGTGAATATTTTTTTAGAATGAAGAAGAAACTCATAACAAAATGCAAATTTTAAAAACTGATAAATACAACAAAACCCCCAACATAACATATTTTTTTCCTCATAGTGAAAAAGTGCAAAAGTATTGTAGCCCACCAGGCTCCTCTTTCCAGGGAATTCTCCAGGCAAGAACACTAGAGTGGGTAGCCATTCCCTTCTACAGGGACTCTTTCCGACCCAGGGATTGAACCCAAATCTGCTGCATTGCAGGCAGATTCTTTACCACCTGTGCCACCAGAGAAGCCCTAACTGCTTAATCAGTTCAGTTCAGTTCAGTCCAGTCACTTAGTCGTGTCCAATTCTTTGCGACCCCATGAATTGCAGCACGCCAGGCCTCCCTGTCTATCACCAACTCCCGGAGTTCACTCAGACTCACATCCATCCGAGCCAGTGATGCCATCCAGCCATCTCATCCTCTGTCGTCCCCTTCTCCTCCTGCCCCCAATCCCTCCCAGCATCAGAGTCTTTTCCAATGAGTCAGCTCTTCACATGAGGTGGCCAAAGTATTGGAGTTTCAGCATCAGTCCCCTGCCAAACAACACCCAGGACTGATCTCCTTTAGGATGGATTGGTTGGATCTCCTTGCAGTCCCAGGGACTCTCAAGAGTCTTCGCCAACACCATAGTTCAAAAGCATCAATTCTTCAGTGCTCAGCTTTCTTCACATACATACATGACCACTGGAAAAACCATAACCTTGACTAGACGGACCTTTGTTGACAAAGTAATATCTCTGCTTTTGAATATGCTATCTAGGTTGGTCATAACTTTCCTTCCAAGGAGTAAGCATCTTTTAATTTCATGGCTGCAGTCACCATATGCAGTGATTTTGGAGCCCAAAAAAATAAAGTCTGACACTGTTTCCCCATCTATTTGCTGTGAAGTAATGGGACCGGATGCCATGATTTTCATTTTCTGAATGTTGAGTTTTAAGCCAACTTTTTCACTCTCTTTTTTCTCTTTCATCAAGAGGCTTTTTAGTTCCTCTTCACTTTGTGCCATAAGGGTGGTGTCATCTGCATATCTGAGGTTATCGATATTTCTCCCGGCAATCTTGATTCCAGCTTGTGCTTCTTCCAGCCCTCCTAATGCCTCTCTGTAAAATTTTTTTTAACCACCAATTTTTAACTGCACAATCTTTGAATGCCTTTTCACATGATAAAAATTTTGTTATACCTTTTTCAATAGCAAGCATGGTTGACCAAGACTTGTTTTGTGTTATCAAGAGTTTTGAAAGGTTTATTTGAGCATCACAACTTGTCAATAGCAATGTTACATTTATCAAGTTATTTCCTAAAATAGCTGTAAGATTTGGGGACATCACAAGTGTTCTTGTTCATAGACATATCTTAAATACCTTTGATTTGATGACCCTTATTTACCAATGTAAATAAATCAATCCTAAAGGAAATCAATCCTGAATATTCATTGGAAGGACTGATGCTGAAGCTGAGGTTCCAATACTTTGGCCACCTAACTTGAAGAGCTGACTCATTAGAAAAGACCCAGATGCTGGAAAAGACCAAAGGCAGGAGGAGAAGGAGACAGCAGAGGATGAGATGGTTGGATGGCATCACTGACTCAATGGACGTGAGTTTGAGCAAGCTCCAGGAGATGGTGAAGGACAGGGAAGTCTGGCGTGCTGCAGTCCCTGGGGTTGCAAAGAGTCAGACATGACTGAGCGACTGAACAACAAAATTTACCAATGTGTCATAACTGTCCTCATTGCAGGAGTGTGGTAAGTTTTATTTTACAGGAAGAAACTCCATTTTGTCTAAACATGGAGAGCAATCAACACTTTGCTAACAATTTTACCTGTCTGATACTTGAATTTTCCCCAGACTAGGTTATGACTTTGTACATTTCAAATCTTTTTTCTTCCCCATTTCTTACTTGTTTCTGGTTCTGGGTTCTGTGGGGGTATGATCGTATTATTATATGACTTCTGGTCTTGTACTGTGAAATGGAGTATTTCCTGCCATGTCAGTAAAGAATGATGTCGCAGCCATCAGCAATTTCAGGCCTCCAAATGTGCATTTCTGAGCCCCAAGGGTGTCCCAAAGAGAGGACAAGGTCTGTGATCCAGCAGCTGTTGGCTGCCGACTGCCCACCTGAAAAACCAAGAAGGATGCTGGCCCCAGAGAGCTGAGATGCATATGGAAGGAATGATTTCAGTAAGCCAAGACACTTGCATTTTCCTGCGCACAGAAGAGTGCTAAATTCCTTAACTTGACATATCTGGTTTTCCTTGATTAATAACAATCTTTAATGTTCAGACTACCTGCCCCCTTTGTTGTAGACTTCTATATAACCTGACTTCTTCCACTGCCTCCTGAGAGCAGTTTCTCAGGGTTACTTGAGATGCTGTCTCAAAGGTTTGAAGTCCTTAACATTCCCACCAAATAAAACATAACTCTCAATTTCTAGGTTGTGACTATTTTTTTCAGTCCACAGTACCATTGTGTCACAATACCAGGTAAATCAATACCATGGAGGTTAAGAGTATTCCTGGAAGCCATACCTACAAAAGGGAGGCAAGAACCTGACTATGCTTATAAATGAGCAAACTACATCTATCCATACCTCTAAACTCAGTTGAAAATGCATACCACCTCAATTTCCCCTTCAGATGGTTAAAAAAAAAAATGACGACCACCCCTCCAGTGACACCCAATTCAAGTGGAAGGAAGCATAATATCATGAAAGGGAGGTCAGAGATGAAAGAGGCAGGACTCTTAATCATTCCTGTTATAATAGCTCAGGTTTACAAATTTAGCGAAAACAGACAACCATGGGGATACATTACAATCCAGGCCTCATCAAGGCCTTAGAAGAGAATCAGGTGAGAGAAGAGTCAGAAGTTTCAGTTTCAACAGTGTTGTAGCCACGCGTTCCGAGAAACAAACTCACTCAGAAGGACGATGCAGATAGCGGAGTGCAGTTTATTACGCCGGCGGGCCCAAGGCGGAGTCTCCTCTTAGCCAAGGACCCCGACCAGTTTCTGTGAAAACCTTATATACCCTAAGTGTACATGCTCAAACCCACCTCCCCAAATTCTCTGAAGCTAGTCTGAACAAAGGAAAAGAAAGATACAGTCAAAGTTAACCCATGATTCGTATGCCTTAAGCCTAGGTAGTTAACAGTGGACAATTATCAATAGGCCTGTGTTCATAACCCAATAAGCGCAATAGAATTTATGATTCTGTTTGGTTACACAGATAATTACAGTATTCTTTTAGGCGATGGAGAGCCCTGGGGCTCTTCCATCTGGGGGTCTGGTTTTCCAGTTGGTGCATTTCCATAGATACTGGGCATATAACTCAAAGTCCACAGTGCAGCCCAAGATGGAGTCCTGCTTTCGAGGTGAAGCCTGTTCTAAATGTTTCCTCCTTCAACAGCTTCAAAGTGTCTATAGATTTGCCTCTGGACATATTCCTGTGCTTTTCAGAGAATAAGTACTGAATGAATGAATGCCTTTTATGCTAGGCTGGGATCTGGGTTCCTAGAGCCCTCCAACAAGTGGGAGAAACCTGCAGGAACATCCTTTTTCATTCATGCCCCAAGGTGTCAGGTCTGGCTCCGAGCCATGCCCAGAACTGAGCGCAACGTTTCAGGGATGATCTGACCCATGCAGGCAGGCAGAGTAGACCCCTCACTTGGTTCAAGCCAGCCTATTTGCCTCTATTGATCCTAATAAAAGTCACTACATTGTGTTTTTCTTTTCTTTCTCTTTGGTGACTTTCTCAAGACATTGATGCACACTCAGCTTTTAGTCGACTAAAATCTTTTCACTTTTCACACTCACTAAACCAGGTATCCTCCATTGAAGGTGCTGTGATGGTTAATTTTATGTGACTGAGCTAAGGGATGCTCTGGGAGCTAGGAAAACATTATTTCTGGCTGTGTCTGTGCAAATGTTTCTGGGAAAGGTTAGCATTTGAGTTGGTGGGCTGAGTAAAGAAGATAGCCCTCACCAATGCAGGTGGGCATCATCCAGTCTGTCAAGGAGCCAGAATAGAACAAAAAGGCAGAGGAAGGGTGAATTTACTTTCTTTGCTTGCGCTGGATTACAGCATGTGGGAGCTAGTTCCCTGACCAGGGAACAAACCTGTGCCCCCTGCATTGGGAGTATGGAGTCTTAGCCACTGGATTACCAGAGAAGTCCTTAAGACACAATTCTATGGGAGCTGGCTCCCAAGAGGGAGTAACCGAAGCTGCTGAGCCAGCAAAGAGCAAAGCCTAGAAGTAGCACAGAGTCAGTTCCACGGTACCCCGTTTGTCACCACTGTCACAGGGCCACTACGAGTCGAAGGGGTGCAGACTCTCCACTTCTTGATGAGGTAGGACAGACGCATTCCGGAAGAGTATGCAGGATGAAAGATTTTTCTAGCTAGCTTTCCCACAGATCAGAGCTTTGATTTCCAGAACCCTATTCCCTTCTATTTCCCATCAAACAATACCTCTTGATCTGGAACAAATACAAACAGTGCATAAAGCCCACCTTCAGTTCAGTTCAGTCAGTTCAGTCACTCAGTCTTGTCCGACTCTTTGTGACCTCATGGACCACAGCACACCAGGCTTCCTGTCCATCACTAACTCCCAGAGTTTACTGAAACTCATGTCCATTGAGTCGGTGATGCCATCCAACCATCTCAGCTTCTGTCATCCCCTTTTCCTCCTGCTTTCAATCTTCCCCAGCATCAGGATCTTTTCCAATGAGTCTGTTCTTCGCATCAGGTGGCCAAAGTATTGGAGCTTTAGCTTCAGCACCAGTCCTTCCAATGAATATTCAGGACTGATTTCCTTTAGGATGGACTGGTTGGATCAGTCCAAGGGACTCTCAAGAGTCTTCCCCAACACTACAGTTCAAAAGTATCAATTCTTCAGCACTCAGCTTTCTTTATAGTCCAACTCTCACATCCATATATGACTACTGGAAAAACCATAGCTTTGACTAGATGGACCTCTGTCAGCAAAGTAATGTCTCTGTTTTTTAATATGCTGTCTAGGTTGGTCATAGCTTTTCTTCCAAAGAGCAAGTGTTTTTTAATTTCATGGCTGCAGTCACCATCTGCTATGATTTTGGACCCCTAAAATATAAGGTCTCTCACTGTTTCCATTGTTTCCCCATCTATTTGCCATAAAGTGATGGGACCAGATGCCATGATCTTAGTTTTCTGAATGTTGAGTTTTAAGACAACTCTTTCACTTTCATCAAGAGGTTTTTAGTTCTTCTTTGCTTTCTGCTATAAGGGTGGAATCATCTGCACATCTGAGGTTATTGATATTTCTCCCAGCAATCTTGAATCCAGCTTGTGCTTCTTCCAGCCCAGCGTTTCTCATGATGTACTCTGCATATAAGTTAAATGAGCAGGGTGACAATATACAGCCTTGATGTACTCCTTTCCCAATTCGGAACCAGTCTGTTGTACCATGTCCAGTTCTAACTGTTGCTTCCTGACCTGCATACAGATTTTTCAAGAGGCAAGTCAGGTGGTCTGGTATTCCCATCTCTTGAAGCATTTTCCACAGTTTGTTGTGATCCACTGCGATTCATGGGGTCGCAAAGAGTTGGACACAATTGAGCGACTGAAATGAACTGAACTGAACTGAACTGACACAAAGGCTTTGACATATTTAATAAAGCAGAAGTAGATGTTTTTCTGGAACTTTCTTGCTTTTTTAATGATCCAATGGATGTTGGCATTTTGATCTCTGGTTCCTCTGCCTTTTCTTTTTTTTTAATATAAATTTATTTATCTTAACTGGAGGTTAATTACTTTACAATACTGTATTGATTTTGCCATATATCAACATGAATCTGCCACAGGTATACATGTGTTCCCCATCCTGAACCCCCTTCTAATCCAGCTTGAACATCTGGAAGTTCACAGTTCACATACTGTTGAAGCCTGGCTGGGAGAATTTTAAGCATTACTTTACTAGCATGTGAGATGAGTGCAGTTGTGTGGTAGTTTGAGCATTCTTTGGCATTGCCTTTCTCTGGGATTGGAATGAAAACTGACTTTTTCCAGTCCTGTGGCCACTGCTGAGTTTTCCAAATTTGCTGGCATATTGAATGTAGCACTTTCACAGCATCATCTTTTAGGATTTGAAACAGCTCACCTGGAATTCCATCACCTCCACTAGCTTTGTTCATAGTGATGTTTCCTAAGGCCCACTTGACTTCACATTCCAGGATGGCTGGCTCTAGGTGAGTGATCACACCATCATGATTATCTGGGTTGTGAAGATCTTTTTTGTATAGTTCTTCTGTGTATTCTTGCCACCTCTTCTTAATATCTTCTGCTTCTGTTAGGTCCAGACCATTTCTGTCCTTTATTTCATCTTTGCATGCATCTTTTATTCATCGTTGCATGAAATGTTTCCTTGATATCTCTAATTTTCTTGAAGAGATATAGTCTTTCCCACTCTATTGTTTTCCTCTAGTTCTCTGTATTGATCACTAAGGAAGGCTTTCTTATCTCTCCTTGCTACTTTTTGGAACTCTGCATTCAAATGGGTATATCTTTCCTTTTCTCCTTTGCCTTTTGCTTCTCTTCTTTTCACAACTATTTGTAAGGTCTCCTCAGACAAATACCCACCTTAGCAGACCATAAATGATTTACACACAATTACATGCAGCCTCTGTATAATAGTTTTCCCCAGGAAAACAGTTAAAATGTAGTACCATTTTTAGCAATTATAAATTCACAAGTTGGTAGTAAATACATGTTTTTTAAACCAGTCAAATCTACCTTCAGAATCAGCTCATTTGGGATTTGTAGTGATTTTATAAATATGTTTTGCGACTCGACTTATCAATGCTCACAAAAATTGGAAGGGGGATGGATGTTTAATCTACTTAAGAAAATTAATTCTGGATATTTGGCAATCACTTTATCAGCATCATTTTCGTGTAAACACTGTGCTTATCAATGATTCTTATCTAGTCATTAAAGTGGGCCTTGTATTTGTCTAAGCGCTTGTCATAATTTCACAATTTTCACTCACTCAGACTGGCCACCCTCCAAGATATTCCAATTAAGAGTTTATTACTCTGTCACACTTACAGGGGCCTGAGTCGACATACAGTTAAATTCTATCTAGAGGACATATCCCAGGCTGCAGCTGTTCTGCTTCTCTGGGATTTTTTTCATCTTGTTTTTCTAATGAAAATAATCTATTGATCCTGTTCATAAGAGGAGCACACAGCTCCAAACCATTACCTCCTGGCAGTAACTAATTTTTGAGTCCTCTCTGCTTCACCACACTCCCTAATGGCAGTTGAATAAATAGCTAAGATGCAGGCTTCTCAGTCCTTTCTGAAGGATAGTATCTTCCAAGAAGAGAGCAAAGGGGGGGAAAAAGAATATTTGCAAAGCATCAAACTGTGTGTCAAGGTGAACACTAGACCTGGTGTTCTCAGGGTCTCCACCCTTAAGCGGCTCCTAGCACAGCAGCGCCGGAGAAGGCAATGGCACCCCACTCTAGTACTCTTACCTGGAAAATCCCATGGATGGAGGAGCCTGGTGGGCTGCAGTCCATGGGGTCGCTAAGAGTCGGACACGACTGAGTGACTTCACTTTCATTTTCACTTTCATGCGTTGGAGAAGGAAATGGCCACACACTCCAGCGTTCTTGCCTGGAGAATCCCACGGACTGGGGAGCCTGGTGGCTGCCGTCTATGGGGTCACACAGAGTCGGACACAACTGAAGTGACTTAGCAGCAGCAGCACAGCAGCGCAGATAATACCAAGCCACCCTAAGGGTAAGTCTGCACAGCTGGGCAAGAACCAGGTCTCCCACTCTCTCGAGAAACAGCTCACAGGACCCGGGGTGGACATGTGACCCAAAGGCAGCCAGTGTGACCTAAGGCTCTGCTCAGACAGATAAACAGGTTCAATCTAATTCTCACCAGAATTTTCAGTAAAAGGCATAGAAACTTGCCAGTAGGAGTGATAAGCTCTGGAGTTGACAGGTCACATAGATTTAGGGACCGGGGCAGACATTTTTCCAGAAAAGTCAATCTGCAGAAGGAATAGAATCAGACAAACCAGCAGCACAGGACCCCAGGGAGAGACAGAGATAGAGAACAAAACCTCCATTGTCATCTGTTTCCCAGCCAGAGTGACTGAGAGGCTGGTTCTATTTGGAATTTTTTTTCTTGGATTCTGTGAGCTTTCTTTACAAGAACCACCAAAGGTGTTTGAGCTGGTTCGACAAAGTTCTGTACCTTGAAACTCAAAGGCCTGAAAAAAATCTCATCTTTGGTTTGTTTTAGATTTCAAATATTAAGTGAGACAATACAGTGTTTGGCGTTGTCTGACATTTCACTTAGCATAATAATGTGCTCAAGTTCCATTCATGTTGTCCCAAGTGGAAGGACTCCATTCTTCTTGATGGCTAAATATCATTCCATTATATTTACATATACATCACATTTTCTTTATCCATTCATACATTTAACTTTATTTCAAACTTTTTACAAACGTTTTTATTTATTTTTGGCTGTGGGGTCTTCGCTGCTGCACTTGGGCTTTCTCTAGTTGTGGCAATGGGGGGCTACTTTCTAGTTTCGGTGCTCAAGCTTCTCATTGCGATGGCTTCTCTTGTTGCAGAGCACGGGCCCTATGGCATGCAGGCTCAGCAGCTGTGGCTCATGGGCTTATTTGCCTTAAGCATGTGGGATCTTCCTGGGCCAGGAATCAAACCCATGTTCCCTACACTGGTAGGCAGATTCTTAACCAGTGGACCACCGGGGAAGCCCCTAACTTTATTTTTGAAAATAATAATAGTCTTTCACAGGTTCATCAATATAATAAATCAGCTTGGGGTCAATAAATAAATATTTTTTAAAAAACCTGGAAAACCCAAATCAAACACGAAAGCAAAAAAAAAAAAAAAAAAAAAGATTGTCTTCTACTTTCTCTGTTCTGAGGTTTTGCTTTTGCTCCTCTGCCCACCCCTTCATACCCCCTCCACTGACCCATTCCCCTCCTCCACTGCACAACCCACCTGCTCTTCAGCCCCAGTGCAAGGGTCAGCTTTTTCTTTCTGAAGCAGGATTAATCCAGCCCACTTTTCCCACCGTGGCTATAGTTTGTACAGACCACTTGTCAGCTCTTCTACATCCCCAGCCCAATGCCTGGAAGCCCCAGCCTGCACCCCTTCTTACCCCTCATGCAACATGCCTCCTACCTAAGCCTTCTCAAGCTGCCATGGGAAGGAAACGAAGCACAGCTGTGACAGCACCTGATGTTCAAAAGACGTGCTTGGAATCTGAAGATTCACTGCTGCTGCTGCTGCTAAGTCACTTCAGTCGTGTCCGACTCTGTGTGACCCCATAGACGGCAGCCCACCAGGCTCCCCCGTCCCTGGGATTCTCCAGGCAAGAACACTGGAGTGAGTTGCCATTTCCTTCTCCAATGCATGAAAGTGAAAAGTGAAAGGAAGTCACTCAGTTGTGTCCGACTCTTCACAACCCCATGGACTGCAGCCCACCAGGCTCCTCTGTCCATGGGATTTGCCAGGCAAGACTGAAGATTCACAGACACCGAATAAGACAGCCAGGGTAAAATCCAAAAGGTATGAACCTGAATCCTGACTCCACTGACTGGAGGATCATGGCCAAGTTTACTTAACCTTCTGAGCCTCAGTATCTGCATCACTAAAATAGAGCAACTGATCCCTGATCCCCACAAGACCATTGAGAAGAGTAAAGAAGACGACATCTGTGGAAGAATCGGGCACTCTGTGGTCTGCAGGCCTAAAATGAACAGCAATTCACTCTTGGCTTCAACCACTGACTGGTTCATTGTAACACTGTATGATTTTTCATAGGCAGATCCTGTTTCCCTGGAGGTCAGAGACCATAACCTATTTCGTCAATCCCTAAACATAATATTGGTATATAGAACATTCTCAGTAAATAGTAACCAATTAATTGAAAGCTGTATACTGAACACTTTTATTAGCACACTCACACACACAACATCAGAAGACCCATGTTCCTTTTCATCCAACTACATAAATCATTCACTGTGTTTCTGTAATCTTTTCAAAGAGCGAATATAGTCAATTTCCAATTATCTGTGTCAGTGGGGAACAGGAATAGTCTGAATAATGAAACCCACAAATAATCCATACGTTTAATTTTAGTAGCTGCTTCCAGCCAGTATGAAAATGTCCCACTGTGAATGTTACTGTTCTCCCCACCCCTCCTTTCTCTCTAGCTGGGGCAGATCTTGCCAAAAGGCATCCTCGTCAGGGAGAAGGGAAGCCCAGAGTCTAGACAATCCTCCTGCTTGCTAATCAGCCTTCAGATAACAAAGCCTGGCTCTGCTTCTCGGGAGGCCTTGCCTGGTGCTGTGTCAAAGGACAAAGAGGATTTATAGGATCACACACTAAATTCCAATCCTAATGACACCCTGACCCCCGTGGTCACCAGCCAAGCATGTCCATTGGCTAAATCAGCCAACGTGGGGCTGACATCTCATGAGACCTTGGAACAGAGACTCACATGGAAAATAAAATGTGAATCACACCACACAGGCCAGATCTACTTAATTCAATTAGCAAATGTTACTGAACACCTACTATGACATCAAGTCCTAAAGGAAATCAACCCTGAATATTCATTGGAAGGACTGATGCTGAAGCTGAAGCTCCAATTTTGGTCATCTGATGGGAAAAGCTGACTCATTGGAAAAGACCCTGATGCTAGGAAAGACTGAAGGCAAAAGAAGAGGGCAGCGGAGGATGAGATGGTTGGATGGCATCAACAGACTCAATGGACATGAATTTAAAAGCAAACTCCAGAAGATAGTGGAGGACAGAGGAACTTGGCATACAGCAGTCCATGGGGTTACAAAGAGTCAGACATCACTTAGTGACTGAACAATGATGACAACAACTATGACATCTGCCAATTACACATTCGTGTGTGTGTGTGTGTGTGTTATGTACAATCAGTGTGTGTGTGTTATGCACAATTACTGTGCCTTTGGAATACAAGGCAAACTCAGGAAGAAACAGACCTGATCTGAAAACCATTTCATGCAGCCACTGCTAATCAGAATCTTGAATGCACATGTCACTTGGGTCTACTAATTTCAGAGGATTTCTAATGATAGCCTAAAGGCAGTTTGTTATTTTTTTGTAACCAAGACTTAAAAGTTAATATGCTTTGTTTAAAAAAATAAAAGAATTAATTTATTTCCTCTGGTCTTTCCTGAGTTGAAAACTGTTCAACCTAACCTGGCCAGCAAGAGGCCTGAGGGCTGGATCTGGGCTCAAAAGTGTTTGTCTCTCTCATTGTGGGTTCTCTCCAGGGCCTCCTCCAGCCCCTTTCTCCCCAACACTGAGGGCACATGACAACTGCTTTTGTCACCTGACCCCTTCACTAACTTACATCATCCACCTGGCGTCTCCAGGTATTTGCATCTATAGTCTCAGGCCTATTGTATTTCTAAACTGCAGCAAAAATACCTTCCTTCCCACAAGCTCTTCTTACAATGTGACTTCAAAATCTTTCCCATGGGGACTTCCCTGGTGGTCCAGTGGCTAAAACTCCACATTCCCAATGCAGGGAGCTGGGTTCAATCCCTGGTCAGGGAACTAGGTCCCACATGCTGCAACTAAAGATCCTGCATGTCACAGTGAAGATCAAAGATCCCACACGCCACAACTCAGACCCGGTGCAGTTAAATTAAAAAAAAAAAATTTCCCATGAAGACGTGGGGTCTAAGTTTCTTCTTCTAAACATTCGCATGTATGTGGACTTCTGCAGAAGTGACCCTAAGTGACCCCTGCTGGAGGTGGCTCACACCAACTGGGTACCCCTCCTCCAAACTCTATGTTCAGTGGCTTGAAATGGGCCATGGTGGGAGTATTCATATCATGAAAATCAGCAAACATGACAGACAGGGTTTTCCATCAAGGAAGCCAGTTGTTTTTCATTTTCCCACACACTGCTTCACCTGGTTCTCTCATGATGCTCACTCTCGGAATTCTGTCCCAAGGAGAGGGCCGCGTGGCAGGAAACCAAGGCCTCAGGCTCATCACTCACTGAGCTCCACGCTGAGTCGCTTTCGTCATGTCCAACTCTTCAACCCTGAATTCTGTAGCCCGCCAGGCTCCTCTGCTCATGGGCTTCTCCAGGCAAGAATACTGGAATGGGCTGCCATGCCGTTCTCCAGGGGATCTTCCCAACCCAGGGATCAAACCCAGGCCTCCCGCACTGCAGGCAGATTCTTTACTGTTTGAGCCACCAGGGAAGCCCTCCCAGCTGATATCCAGCACTAATTTTCCAGCCATATGAGAGAGCCTTCTGAGAGTGGATCCTCCAGCCCCAGCTGACACCACAAAGAACAAAGTCAATCCTTTTCCACAGAACTGTGTCTAATTACAGACAATTCATGAGCACCTGAAAAGGCTGGGGATGTGCAGCAGTAACAGCGACGAGAACCCAGTTCCTGGTGGCCTGGAGTGGCCAGGCTCTGTCCTGCATGAGCCCTTTTACCAACAGGTCACCAACATCATTCTTACTTGCTGGTTCCCGCTGTGTCCCATTGTACACTGATTCAGGCAGACTTGGCCCTTTCTTTGTTTCAGGGCTCACAACCTCCCCTCAGAGAACTCCAGAAACTCTGTCCCTTAGTTTAGTTCAGTTCAGTCACTCAGTCATGTCCGACTCTTTGCAGCCCCACGGACTGCAGCACTCCCGACCTCCCTGTCCATCACCAACTCCTGGAGTTTATCCAAACTCATGTCCATTGAGTCGGTGATGCCTTCCAACCATCTCATCCTCTGTCATCCCCTTCTCCTCCTGCCCTCAATCTTTCCCAGCATCAGGGTCTTTCCCAATGAGTCAGTTCTTCGCATCAGGTGGCCAAAGTATTGGAGCTTTAGCTTCAGCACCAGTCCTTCCAGTGAATATTCAGGACTGATTTCCTTTAGGACAGACTGGTTGGATCTCCTTGCAGTCCAAGGGACTCTCAAGAGTCTTCTCCAACACCACAGCTCTAAAGCATCAATTCTTCAGCACTCAGCTTTCTTTATAGTCCAATTCTCATATCCATACATGACTACTGGAAAAACCATAGCTTTGACTAGACAGACCTTGGTTGGCAAAGTAATGTCTCTGCTTTTAAATAAGCTGTCTAGGTTGGTCATAACTTTTCTTCCAAGGAGCAACTGTCTTTTAATTTCATGGCTGCAGTCACCATCTGCACTAATTGTGGAGCCCCCAAAAATAATGTTTCTCACTGTTTCCATTGCTTTCCCATCTATTTGCCATGAAGTGATGGGACCAGATGCCATGATCTTCGTTTTCTGAATGTTGAGCTTGAAGCCAACTTTTTCACTCTCCTCTTTCACTTTCATCAAGAGGCTCTTTAGATCTTCACTTTCTGCCATGAGGGTGGTGTCATCTGCATATCTGAGGTTATTGATATTTCTCCCGGCAATCCTGATTCCAGCCTGTGCTTCATTCAGCCCAGCATTTCTCATGATGTACTCTGCATAGAAGTTAAATAAGCAGGGTGACAATATACAGCCTTGACGTACTCCTTTCCCATTTTGGAACTAGTCTGTTGTTTCATGTCCAGTTCTAGCTGTTGCTTCTTTACCTGCATACAGATTTCTCAAAAGGTAGGTCAGGTGGTCTGGTATTCCCATGTCTTTCAGAATTTTCCACAGTTTATTGTGACCCACACAGTCAAAGGCTTTGGCATAGTCAATAAAGCAGAAGTAGGTGTTTTTCTGGAAATCTCTTGCTTTTTCAAGATGGCAATTTGATGTCTGGTTCCTCTGCCTTTTCTAAACCCAACTTGAACATCTGGAAGTTCACGGTTCACATACTGTTGAAGCCTGGCTGGGAGAATTTTGAGCTTTACTAGCATGTGAGATGACTGCAATTGTGTGGTACTTTGAGCATTCTTTGGCATTGCCTTTCTCTGGGATTGGAATGAAAACTGACCCTTTCCAGTCCTGTGGCCACCGCTGAGTTTTCCAAATTTGCTGGCATATTGAATGTAGCACTTTCACAGCATCATCTTTTAGGATTTGAAATAGCTCAACTGGAATTCCATCACGTCCACTAGCTTTGTTCAGAGTGATGCTTCCTCAGGCCCACTTGACTTTGTACACCAGGATGTCTGGCTCTAGTATAGTTCTCTTTCATAGTTCTTTTGTGTACTCTTGCCACCTCTTCTTAATATCTCTGTCCCTAGCTGCTCCTGTTTCATCTCAAGGCAGCTTGGAGCTGCTCTGCATCTTTTTTCCTGAACCTCTCGCTCTGAATGTTCCAAATTTCAAAGTGGATGCTGCCTACAAGGGCTTCCTCAATGGTACAGTGATAAAGAATCTGCCTGTAATGTAGGAGCTACAGGAGACTCAGGTTCGATTCCTGGGTTGGGAATGTCCCCTGGAGGAGGGCATGGCAACCCACTCTAGTATTCTCGCCTGGAGAATCCCATGGACAGAGGAGCCTGGAGGGCTACAGTCCATAGGGTCTCAAAGAGTCAGACACGACTGAAGCAACTTAGCGCACGCACACACACACTGTCTACAAAGCTGAAAACTAGGAACTTCGGCTCTTCTGTACCCACAATTTGAATGTCTTGTTCCAGGGGTTTCCTAGCATTTGACGTTTTAAATAGAACTGGAAAACATCTGTGTTTGGTGCTCCCTGAAAGGTCTCCTTCATTGTCCCAATGACTGGCTCCACCTCAGCTTCCTGGCTCATTCTCAGATGTACACCCTTGCAGGGGCAGGACAGGGCTTCCAGACTTGCCATCTCCTTCCTGCCCATGCAGGGGTGACACCAGGCGTGAGAGGCACACAGTGAATGAGATTCTGTCCTGGCCTGCAAGGACTGAAGACTACTGGGCTTATACACTGAGAAAATAGGGGAGGATTCGATTTGGGTTTTAAAGTTTGAGTAAGAGTTTTCTTGGCAGAGAGAGAAGGAGAGGAAGAAAAGGACAAAGAGGGGAGGAGGGAGGGAGAAAAATTAACTAATTTCAGGCAGAAGGGCAAATGTCGGTGGAGGCCAGTTTGACAAAGAATGAGAATTCTAATGTATCTGGAGCCAAAGGGACACAGGTGGAGAGTTCAGCAGAGGGTGTGGGGTCAGATGAAGCATGAATTTCACTCCATGGGCAACACGGAGCCACTGCAAGTAAGAGCAAAATGACATGGTCTGATTTGCATTTTCTAAAAATAACACTCTTGGAGGCAGAGTGGAAAAGGGCTCAAAGGGGGACTTAATTGCCAATCAAAGGAGGCCAACTGAAGGCTATTTCTAGACAAGAGATGATGGAGGGCTAAAAATGGCATGGTGATAATTGGAATAGAGAGAAAATGCTTGTGGACGAGAAACCACAACAAAGGGGAGGTGTCAGGGGATTGGAGTGTAAGGAGCAGGAGCTTAATAATAGCAGTAGTGGCAGCAGCAGCCACAGCATACACGTGGCACCTACTATGTGCCAGGCATTATTTTAAGGGCTTCACCAGAGTAAGGTCAACAGAAAGGAGGAGAGGGGACCTCAAATGTCCTTTCAAGGAGGAAGCAGAGCTGGATAACAGGTTCAGTCTGAAGGACTCTGCTTCATTGTGCAACCTCAGCTTCCCAGCTTTCAGGGCTAACGGCCCCGTGAAACCGAAGCTGAAGCTCTCTGGTCTTCCCTGATGGCTCAGTGGCTAAGATTCCACGCTCTCGATGCAGGGGGCCCAGGGTCAGGGAACTGGATCCCACGGGCCACAACCAAAACTTTGAGTACCGCATCTAAAGACCCCGCCTGCCGCAACTGAGACCTGGTGCAGCCAAATGCATTAATTAATTAGATCGTTTCTAAAAGCTGAAGCTTTTGTTGCACCTGGAGTCAGTCTTGAGAAGTCAGGGCAGCCATCAGTGATCTCAGTGCTACTGTCCTGGGAACTCAGCCCGAGGTCACTCTCCCAGTCCTAGGACCCTATCCTGGCTTTGCCCTGCCACTGTCTCCCCAATGATACCAACCTACATGGAAGCCCCAAGGGGCATCCTTGCCTTCCCCCTGGCTTCCAGTGACCCCTTTTCCTCAGAACCAGCATATATGTCCTCCAAATTCTCCAGGGTCTTCTTCCAGCCACAGCCAGGCCCACAGGCTCTCAGGCCTAACCCAATTGCCACGTACCGGCTACCACTTAGGCCCGCTGCTGCTGGGCAACCCTGACTGATGGGTTCTTGGGAGTTCATGCTTCCAGGATTAATGAGAGTGACGGATGCTCTCAGATGTGGTGCTGGAGCAAGGTCAGCTCTCGCCCACGCCTGCCCTACGCTAGGTGGCTGCCCTGTCCCGGCTGACCCAGTATTGGTAAAGGACATCCGGCCTCCAGATAAAGCCATGCAGAACCAGAGCCATGGGAAGGGGGAAAGTGACAGCAGTGTCAGAGGTGGCAGCAAGCTTTCTAGCCTGGGAGGAGGAGTATAACAGCGGCGGAAGGAGAGTCGCTGAAAGGCCATGAAGAAGTTCTGTGCCCTCTGTTCTGGGTGGGTGAGATCTCTGGCCCTGCCACCCACCCACGCTATGCACGCAGCTGTGCGCATCAAGCCATCTGCATTGCGGAATGCCACCCAACTCCCCAGGACACACATCTGCTTAGAGGTGGGGACATGATGCTTCAAATGACTCCAGGGCCGCTGCACAGCTCTGCTCCTTCCAGTGGGGCCAATTTTCCACTGTGCAAAGCCCACAAGCTGCCAACCTGTGGCCGTTTGTGGGCCATTTGTGCTTGCTAACAAGGACCAGTTGTCATTGAGGGCACCCATGATTTTCACTGCTGAACACTACAGCTGCATGCAACTCTCAGTGAATTTCCACAAAGTCTGAAGACACCGGAATCTTCATTTCAAGACATCAGCTTCCAAACACATCTTGAATTCTTTTTTAAATTTTTAAAATTTATTTATTTTTATTGAAGGATAATTGCTTTACAGAATTTTGCTGTTTTCTGTCAAACCTCAACATGAATCATCCAAAGGTATACATATATACCCTCCCCTTTGAGCCTCCCTCCCATCTCCCGTCCCATCCCTCCCCTCCAGATTGATACAGAGCCCTGTCTGAGTTTCCTGAGCCAGACAGCAAATTCCTGTTGGCTATCTATTTTACACATGGTAATGTAAGTTTCCATGTTACTCTTTCCATCCATCTCACCCTCTCCTCCCCTCTCCTCACGTCCAGAAGTCTGTTCTCTATGTCTGTTTCTCCACTGCTGCCCTGTAAGTAAATTCTTCAGCACCATTTTTCTGGATTCCGTATATGTGCGTTAGAATATGGTATTTATCTTTCTTTTTCTGACTCACTTCACTCAGTATAATAGGTTCTAGGTTCATCCCCCTCATTAGAACTGACTCAAATGTGTTCCTTTTTATGCTGAGTAATAGTCCATTGTGTATATATATATCACAATTTCTTTATCCATTCATCTGCCAATGGACATCTAGGTTGCTTCCATGTTCTAGCTACTGTAAATAGTGCTGCAATGAACAATGGGATAGATGTTTCTCTTTCAATTTTGGAGTGTGATTGCTGGGTCATATGGTGGTTTTATTTCTAGTTTTCTAAGGAATCTCCATACCATCTTCCATAGTGGCTGTATCAATTTACATTCCCACCAACAGTGCAAGAGTGTTCCCTTTTCTCCACACCCTCTCCCACATGGAGAATTCTTAAAGAATCCAGGAAATGGCAGTAAAGGACATGGCCTTGTGGCCTCCCAGGAGCATGTTCTGGGTGTTCCTTAATGGTACTAGGGTTTTGACCTTTGCAAATTGCTGTCCCACATGAAGAAAGAACACGCCTTCATTCCTTCTTCAGAGCCCTGCCTTCCATCCTCATGGGAAATTTTCACAAAGTATGGCCAATCCAGACTAGTCTACATTGCAGCGATTAAAGCTAAAGTTCACCAACAAGGAGCAAACCAGCAGTCTGTATATGCATATATGAGTGTGGGTAGGTGAATGATAGATCAAGAGAGAGACAGATAATGGACAGAAGGTATTAATAGATAAATAGAGAGTAGAAGGGGCTTCCCTGGTGGCTCAGACAGTAAACAATCTGCACACAATGTGGGAGACCTGGGTTGGATCCCTGGTTGGGAAGATCCCCTGGAGAAGGGAATGGCAACCCACTCCAGTATTCTTGCCTGGAGAATTTCATGGACAGAGGAGCCTGGCAAGCTACAGTCCATGGGGTTGGAAGGAGGTGGACACAAATGAGCGACTGGCACACACGCACACACAGACAGTGGAAGATAAACATATAGATATCGGTAATTAGGGCTTCCCAGGGGGCTCGGTGGTAAAGAATCTGCCTGCCAATGCAGGAGGCGGGTTCAAGACCTAGGTCAGGAGGATCGCTTGGAGAAGAAAATGGCAACCCACTCCAGTATTCTTGCTTGGGAAATCCCATGGTCAGAGAAAACTGGCAGACTACTAACTATGAGATCACAAAAGAGTCAGACACGACTAAGCAGCTAAACAGCAATAGATAATTAATAGATAATAAGTAGAAGATAGAAAAAGAAGATAGAAGTAGAGGGTAGATAAATACTGGAGGATAGATATATAGATAATAAGTATTAAAAGAAGATAAATAGTAGAAGATATATAAATACAGATAATAGATAAGAAAATATATATAGATAATAATTGATAGATAATAGAAGAAAGATAAATGGATAGTAGAAAATAGAAATATAGATAATAGCTAGATGACAAACAAAACATCAGGCCTTACAATCTGGGAAGGATAGAGTAGGGTTGCCTTACGGTGAATCCACGCCTCCCCAAGTTACTCAAGAAGAAAATCTGCCCTTGTCAAAGGGTCCTCCTGTTATTTCTGACAGCTCCCAAAGCAGAGTACATTTAATGCTATTCAAGGGCTGTGAGGTCAACAGTCCTGCTGGGATGCTAACAGGTTCCAAGGGGCGTTCCTGACCCTGCCATTCCTCAGCCTGGCCGGGAGTGTCAGGTACCCTGCAGCTCCCACCAGTGATCAGAGACCAGTCCCAGCTCTAGAATCATGCCACTGAAGGTGTGGTCCATGGGCCTGGAGCATCAGCATCATCTGGAAGCTTGCTAAAAATGCTCAGGTCCCACTCCCAGAAGTTCTTTTCTGATGAGTATGAGATGCATCTAGGCTGCTTCTCAAACTTTAATGGCTGAGGATTCATATGGGGACTCAGTTCAAACACAGATTTTGATTCTTCAAGGTCTATGGTAGGGGCTGAGATTCTGCATTTCTACAAACTCAGGGCAGTGGTGACTTTCCTGGTCCCCAAACCATACTTTGTGTATGAAAAATCATGGAGACTGGTTCTCTCAGCCTCCAGTATCAGCCCCTACACCTAGTTCCTCTTTTTGAAAGCTCCCCTCACCTTCACCCCTAAAAGTGACAATATGTCTTGCTTCTGCCAATTTTCTGAGACAGGGAAAAAAGATTGGAACCCTGCCTCACAACCCAAGAGGAGTCCAAACAAATGTGCTTTATGTTGATCCAAGAAAGTTTCTAGAAGAGATGGTTTCTGAGCATTTAAAAAAGGAAGCAGCAAGGATTCATTTGAAACATAGCCGTGACAGGTTAGCTTCACACCCTTTTTCCCCGCTGGGTACAGGACTGTTTGAGGTTTTATAATGGTTTTACTTTTCAGGAGTACTCGCACGACTTGCCAAATACAACTGAAGAAAAATTACACCCCCCTTAGACTGCAGTCTCTATCTAGAACTGAGCCCATGGCTCTATGTAACAGTCCTTCTATTTTACACTACAGTCTTCCTCCTCTCCCTACCCAAAACCCACCTTCCCCTTCCCTTATAAGAGACGCTGCTGCTTCAAGGTCCTGGTACAAAACAGAATCCATCAAATGAAACAGTCACCTCAATATCCACTCTTTGCTTCTTCCTTTCCATCTCAGTGGCTGAGCTCTCCCTCCCTTATAGGAGACTAATCCTACTATGTAATACCTGAGCCTTCCTCTCTCTCTTCCTCAGAGCCTTCACTTCATCAACTGTCTTCTCAATCTCCCAAAACTCATGGTCTTCCCTCCTCATGGTCCTCCATCCTCATGGTCCTCCCTCCTCATGGTCCTCCCTCCTCATGGTCCTCCCTCCTCATGGTCCTCCCTCCTCATGGTCCATTTCCATTGCCCTTAAATAAGTTCAAGTCCTTCCCATCTTTTAAACCACGAGTATTATTTCTAAAACTCTCCATCAGCTTTTGCCTTCTACCCTGTCTCTCTGCTTTCTTTCAGAGTAAAAGCTATTGGAAAAGTAACTTCTCCATATCTTCATTTGCCACTTACTCTTCAAGCCACAACACCACTGAAATGTTCTGACAAAGACATCACCATCGTCCTGTCTTTTGCTAAAGCCAATGAACAGTCGTCAGCCCTTGTTTAACTTGACCTCTCTTTCTCTCTCACTGGGTCTTAGCTGTGGCACACGGAATCTTCGGGCCACCTGCAGGATTTTTTTTTAAGTTGTGGCATGTGGAATCTTTAGTTGTGGCATGCAGGATTCTTAGTTACCGCATGCAAACTCTTAGTTGCGGGATCAGTCAGTTCAGTTCAGTTGCTCAGTCGTGTCCAACTCTTCGTGACCCCATGGACTGCAGCATGCCAGGCTTCCCTGTCCTTCACCATCTCCTGGAGTTTGCTCCAACCCATGTCCATTGAGTCAGTGATGCCATCCAACCATCTCATCTTCTGTTGTCCCCTCCTCCTGCCTTCAATATTTCCCAGCAACGAGGTCTTTTCTAATGAGTCAGTTCTTTGCATCAGATGGCCTTCAGCATCAGTCCGTCTGATAAATATACAAGACCTAGTTCCCCTTCCAGGGATGGAACCATGGCCCCCTCCATTGGGAGCGCAGTTTTAGCCACTAGACCACCGGGAATTCCTGACCTCTCTTCTTTAAAGCCTGTTGTCACTGTGCCCAACTCTCCTTTCAGTCTTCCTGCCAGCCCTCCTTTCCCCTGCTGATTCTCTTCTCCTTTCTCAACTCTGAAAGTTTGCATCCAGTCCCAGGGCTTTGAATCCCTCCTTGTGATCTCACCACATTTAAATAAGCACCTTTGGCCCAGATGCCTATCTCCAACTGCTTGTCCAGCATCTTCATTTGAATGACAGAGAGAAAACTCAAACCTACCTTGATACACGGCAAACCATTTACTCCCACCTCCCACAAAAAGAAAAAAAAAAAAAAGCTCCATCCTCACGCCTTGCCTCTCTCTCAGCAAATAGCATCAACATCATCCAAAAGTGCGTGCACAGGACCTAGGCATACCCTTGATTACCATAAGTGTGTTCTTTCAGCTAAACCTCCCAAACTCCTATCCAATAGGACCCTTCCTCCCACCTCCCTATGACTTCCCTGGTGAAACTACCATTATCTCTAGCCTGGACCACTCACGGTGACTTAATTGGTCTCCCAACTTCACTTTGCCTGCCTAGAATACATCCTCCACATGGCAGCAATGGTGATCTTTTCAAATCATAAATCAAATCAGATTGTATCACGAATGAAAATTCTCCCAAATCTGCCCATCACAACCAGAATGAAATCTGAACTCTCTAGCAAGGTCTGAAAGAGCCGACATGAACGAGGATGTGCCTCCTTCACCTCTCTCACATCGTCCCTCCTCTACCCTCCTTTTTCTTGCTCAGGACAGTCCAGCTGTTCTGGCTGCTCTTGCTCACAAAGGCTAAGATTCCTGGAGCTTTATACTGCTGCTCCTTAGCCATCTTGGGATTTTCCTATAGACTGTCACATGGATGCCTCCTTCTCATTCAGGTCTCAACCAAAATGCCCTTCCTGTTTGCCTTGGCATCCTAGCTAAATCAGTCTCGCCTAGCCACTCTCTTCCATGTTACCCTATATTATCTTCTTTGTGCTGCTTGTGAATGACTGAAGTAATTTTTGTGTGTTTGTTAGCTGTCTCCTCCCATTGCCACCAGAATATAAGTTCCTTGAGGACATCTATGACTATACTTGGCCCATCAGAGGTACTCAGTTTGCTGGCTAGATGAAAGAATGGATGAATAAATAGATGACTAGGTGGATGGATAGATACTAATCTCATAAGATCACATCTCAGCCTCTCTTTACTCCGCATACTCTTCCGAAACATTTTCATCCAATCCGTATTCAGCTGTTGTCTCCGGGCAAGTGATCCCCCAATCTTTATCTCTAACCCAGCTCTCTGCAGACCCCATGGATGGATGTATTCAGCTGCCTTTTGGACATCTCTAGCCAGATGTCTCACCGTGCCTCAACCTCAAATGCTCAAACTGAAACCTATTCCTCTTCTTAATTTCTTATCCAAATGAAGACTGCCATTACATACTCAGGCGCCAAGGCTGGGATTCTGAGCATCAAGCTTCACTCCTCCCAAATGTTACCAAGCTCTGTTGCTCCAGTCTCGGATCTGTATCCTTCTCTCCATCCACACCACCTCCATCAGCCCTCCCCCGGGGCACTGAGACAGCCCTAGTGCCCTCTCCACTTCTAGATGTGTTCAATCCCCTCCACTCGCAGCCTAAGTGGTGTTTCTTTAGCTCAGTTCTTCTGTTTCCCATCATGATGAAAACTGAAGTCTAAAACCCTCAGCCTTTCACAATCTGACCTCACTATGCTCCACCATACATTATCCTTACGCTATTCAAAGCGCCTTCAGGTTCTTCAATATGCATGCCTCTGAGCCTTCTCCTGTGTCTGAAGTGCCGTTTATCCTGTATCTTCTGCTTCTACTTTCTATGCAGTATTTATTGAGGGTGCCACCCTTGTAAAGGAGCCTTTCCTCCTGCTCTATGGCATCTTCCAGGTCTCCATCAGGGACTTCTCCCCACCTGTTATCATAGAACCCAGTGCCTCTTTTATTGCACCCCAGGCACTGCATTATACTTGCCTTCTGACATATCTGTGAGTTCGCTAAAGGCAGTGACAGAGCCTTAAACATCTCTAAATCCTCAATAAGGAGAACAGAGCTGACACAGAAAAGGCATTCAAATATGTGTAGATTGATGGGTGGGAACTTGTGGGAGTACAGCATATATTTTGGAAAACCTAATAAGGGCTCCAGGCATTTCTGACAGGCTAGAGTGATGAGCTGGGTTTAACAAGATAAAATTTAATTGGAACAAATGTAAGGTTCTGCCCTTGGGTCCAAAAGGCATATATGCGGAGAGAGGGAACGGTGTGCAGCTGCAGTTTGTGTGGAAAGCCTGGGGAGTCAGAGTTGTCAGGGAGCGCAGCGCGGGTCAATAGTGTGATCTGACTGCCAAAAGAATGAACACAACCTTAGCTTGCACTAAAAGTGTAGCTGCTAGAATGAGATAACGCACGTGCCAGCCAGACCATACCTTGGTTCTGGGTTCATTCTGAGCATCACACTTCATGGGCCAGGCTCTAGCAGACTCTGAGGGAAAAGACCAGGGTGGTGAGGGGACTTCAGGTAAAGTCAGATGAGAAACAGGTGGAGGGTCGGGGTCTGCTTCGCCTTCAGAAACTGTGCATGCGTGCTTGCTAAGTCGCTTCAGTTGGGTTTGACTCTTTGGGACCCCGTGGGCTGTAGCCTGTCAGGCTCCTCCGTCCATGGGATTCTCCAAGCAAGAATACTGGAGTGGGTTGCCATTCCGTGCTCCAGGGTGTCTTCCCGACTCAGAGATTGAACTTGGGTCTCCTGCCTTGCAGGCAGATTCTTTACCATCTGAGCCATCCAATATAAAATTGAAAATTAAAAAAAGTACAGATCTGATTATGTCGTACACAAACACACAGTCAGAATCCCTTCATCCCGCACACATATCTCCCCTACCATTCAACCCCTACCCAAACCCCTGATTTAAATCTTTCTAGGGCTTTCCAGTGTCCTCAGAGTTCAGAAGCATAGTTCTTCATGCAGCCAGTGAGGCTCTGCTCATTCTGGTCTCTTCTTCTTCTCTCTTCTCCTTATTCCTTCTGCCCCCACTTAGGAACCTCTCACCAAACTCTCCTGCTCAAGACTTTTGCTGAGGAAGTTCCATTCACCTGGAAAGCTCTTCTCTTCATTTTTTTAAGTATGCTTTTTTTAAAAAGTTACTTGGCTACACCGGGTCTTAGTTGCAGCATGTAGGATCTAGTTTCCTAACCAGGGATCAAATCTAGACCTCTTGCATTACGAGCTTGGAGTCTTAACCACCAAACCACCAGGGCAGCCCCTCCTCTCTCCCTTCCTAAGCCTAATGCATGCTTTGCATCCTTGAGATCTTGACAGAGTCAGGCTCTAGCCCTTAAGAGAGCAGCTCATTGCCTTTATTCCAGGCTCTCCTCACCGCAGATGACTCCTTGTTTCTTTGTTTGCTGTCTCACCTATGAGATTGTAAGCACCAGGTGGGCAGGGGCTAAATCTGGGTTTGCTCACCATCTCTTTGCCTTGTCAGCACACAAGAGCTTCAGCAACTACGTGCTGAACAAGCCAAGGAATGAATAGTTGAGACGACTGGAGGCAATGACTATTTGGACATAGTCTGGGAGGGAATTAAAAGCCTCTAAGTGAGTGGCCAGAATAGAGGTGAATTAAGGTCTGTTTTTAATGCCCAAATAACTGCTCTTTAGGACTTCCCTGGTGGTCCAGTGGTTAAGACTCCACGTTTCCAATGCAGGGGATGCAGGTTTGATCCCTGAGTGGGGAACTAAGAACCCACATGCTATGCAGCCCCGCCTCCCCCCCCCAAAAAAAAACCTGCCAAGGGAAACAGAAATGGTGAGAAAGACAGGGAGAAAAATGGTTCATCGTGTCCTTGACATGCATGGTACCCTGCACATAATAGATTCTCATTGAATATTTATTGAATGACAGAAGGGATGCATGGGTCAAAGGTAGATGGATACAGAAGTGTCACTTGCTTTGGAGTCAGACAGACCTGAATATCCTCTGACTCTACCACATACTAGTTGCCATTCTTACACAAATGACCAACTGGCAGTTCTTGAACTCATGCTAGTCCATGACTGTGTTCTCATCTGTCCTTTGCAAAACGAAAAAAAAGAAAATAAGTCTGCTCTTCACTATCAAAAAATCACATCCATAAGGCCTCCCTGGTGGCTCAGGGGTAAAGCATCCAGCTGCCAGTGCAGAAGACACAGGCTCTGTCCCTGGCCCGGGAAGATCCCACATTCCGCAGAGCAACTAGACCCATGCGCCACAACTACTGAGCCTGTGCTCTAGAGCCCGGGAGCTGCAGCTGCTGAGGCTGCCTGCCCCAGAGCCCACGCTCCAAAGAGCAAGAGACGCCACTGCAGTGAGAAGCCCACGTGCCACAACTCAAGAGTGACCCCCGCTTGCCGCAACCAGAGAAGAGCCTGATGAGCAATGAAGTCCCAGCACAGCTAAAAATAAAACAAGTAAATACATATAATTATTTAAAAATCCCCACCCATAATTCAAGGGAATCTCAAACATTTGCCTTTTGAATTTACCAAGGACCTCTCATGAATCCCCCACCCCTTTTAAGATAACTCTTTTAGGGCCCTTGCCGTATCACACCTAATCCTAAAGACATTTGTGGTTTGCCTTAATCCCTCCTCCTGAAGAACTTAAAATCCATTTGGGAAGATAGTTGGATGGCATCACCGACTCAGTGGACATGAATTAGAGTAAACGCCAGGAGCTGATCATGGACAGGGAGGCCTGGCATGCTGCAGTCCATGGTGTTGCAAAGAGTCGGACATGACCAAGCGACTGAACTGAACTGAACACATTCATCTGTGTGTACCCCTCCCAGCACACCCCAACCTGCAACCAGTGGTCAGCATACACTTGTGGAACATCCGGGTAATGGATAACATTTACTTGATATCTCACCGTGCTGTATTTCACTGTCTCGTTTTTCAAATATGCAAGTGTGTTTGCATAGACTAAGTAACCTATGCTACAGGTCATGTCCCATCATAAGAAGATACAGAAATCCTTCTGATTATACCAGCCTCATTGCTGTTGCTGAGTTGCCAAGTCGTGTCCAACTCTTTGCAACCCCATGGGCTGCAGCATGCCAGGCTCCTCTGTCCTTCACTCTCTCTCCTAGAGTTTGTTCAAGTTCATGTCCATTGAGTTGGTGATGCCATCCAACCATCTCATCCTCGATCGCCCCCTTCTCTTCCTGCCCTCAATCTTTCCCAGCATCAGGATCTTTTCCAAGGAGTCAGCTCTTCGCATCAGATAGCCAAAGTATAGAGCTTCAGCTTCAGCATCAATCAGTCTTTCCAATGAATATTCAGGATTGATTTCCTTTAGGACTGACTGGTTTGATCTCCTTGCAGTCCAAGGGACACTCAAGAGTCTTCTCTAGCACTAGAATTTAGAATTTGGAATACAGCAGCATTCTGTTGAATCAGTTGGGAATAGGGAGACAAGAAGGCATGGAGCACTGAGATCCTAGTTATGAAAGGTTTCTGTTGCAACCCTTTTCTTGAATGTGACCTGTGTGTGCTTTAATGAATTTTTAAACTATCTTCCTTCAGGCTGCCAATTACAGTCAATTTTCACTCATCTAAAAATCATAAACAGTAAATTAAGTTGAACATTACTCATTTAATACTTCCCTGTGGGCTTTCTATTTTTCCCTCCCCAAATTTAAGGAGGCCCTATTAAATATGTAAGTATGAATTCACAAGCCATTGACTCAGAAGAGGATGCGAAAATTTAACTTTGTTTTTCTAAGCTGAACTTAATTTCTATCCCACACCCCCAGCTGAAAACTGAAATCTTGCCAATACATGGTGAACTCAGTTAAATTTGGGATCTCTTTTTCTGCTTCCAGCCTAGTTCCTCATCCTGGCATTTACGTTCTGGCTCTCCACTCACAGCAGATTTATAAAGCCGTATTTTGGGCTGCTGGGTGTGCATGCATGCTCAATCATGTCTGACTCTTTACAACCCCATGGACTGTAGCCAGCCAGGATCCTCTGTCCATGGGGTTTCCCAGGCATGAACACTGGAATGGTTTGCCGCTTCCTCTCCAGGGGATCTTCCCGATCCAAGGATCGAACCCACATGTCTTGAGACTCCTGCATTGGCAGGCGGGGTCTTTACCACTCTGCCACCTGGGATGCAGGTGGATGTTGCAGTCTTTCAAATCCCAGGGTCACCTCTCCAAGTTGACATCTGTTGAGTTGTCTCTGTCACTATCTGGCTTCAGGCAGGACCTGGCATCATTTAGGATTGTGCTCCACTGAAAATACTTGTTGTCCTGACTTATGGTGAGTTAAATCAGTGCTTCTTATAGTCTGGTCTCTGGAAGTTGCATCAGCCTCATCTGGGTCCTTATTAGAAACACAGATTCTTAGGCCCCACTCCAGGAGACTGAATCAGAACTAGTAATCCCTGCACTAAGTAAGCCTTCCAGGTGATTCTGATGCATGCTCAAGCTTGGGAACCAATAATTTACTTTCTTCACAAAACACAAAGTCTGCAAGTTAGTGGCTGTTGTTTGGTGAGAGCATGGCCACTGCCAGCTGCAGTGGAAGCTGAGAAAACACGGGTAACACTTGGAGTCCCAGTAGTGGCAGGAGGAAAGGAGGTGGACAGTGCATCAGTTTCTGCCCGAGAGTCATAGGCGCTGCACAGCAGGGTCCTCTTTGTGTAATGACGAGCCACGGGGCCCACCAGTCTCGCTCAGCTACCTGCCACCCTGGCCTGGGAGCCCTGAGGCTTCTGCCGGTTTCACCTTGCTGGTTCAAGGTCATCAGGAGCTTGGTTTCTCGTCCTCTGGCTGCAGTAGATTCCTCCTGCAGTTGTTCCTTCCAGATCATACCAGCACAGCTCCTGCAAAGCAGCCCTCTAGGCTCAGGAGCTCATAGGCTTCAGAAGCTCTGTTGCCCACCTGCCTTTGACAGTGGGGCATCAGTAAGGGATGTGGAGAGGCAGAACACTGGCAGGGCCCTAGTCGCTTCATAAATCAGTGATCCCTAACCTTTTTGGCATCACAGACCAGCTTCCAGTGATTCGAGCACATTACATGTATTGTGCCCTCTATTTTTACTATTATTATATTGTAATATATAATGAAATAATTATACAACTCACCATAATACAAAATCAGATCATCAGGCATTAGAGTCCGGTAAGGAGCACGCAACCTAGATCTCTCTCATGCACAGTTCTCAGCAGGGTTTGTGCTCCTATAAGAATCTAGTGCCACCAATGATCCGCTCATAGGCAGAGCTCAGGTGGTGATGCAAGTGACGGGGAGCTGCTGTAAATACAGGCGAAGCTTCACTCGCTTACCTGCGGCTCAGCTCCTGCTCTGCAGCCCTGTTCCTAACAGACCACAGATCCGTACCAGTCCAGAGCCTGGGGGTTGGGGACCCCTGTTATAAATCAACCCAACCCCAACCCAGCGAGAGTCCCTGCTTTCAAAATCTCACCTTAAATAGGAAAAAAAAAGATACTGATACAATTTGTATTCTCCAAAATCTCTCTGACTTACACAAGGATTTCATCTTAAAAGCAAAATATGGGAAGCCCTTTTCCTCCAACTCTGTTCTTGAGGCAATGGAGGCCTCAAATGCAATGTCTGTAGGAGGGAGAGGTGGAGGGAGTGCTCTAGAGGGAACGAGACAGGGAGGGGGCGGGGAGGCATTGACTACTCGACTGTATCCTCTCAAATCCAGAATGACTTCATAAACACTAGTTGCTGTTTTCAAAAAAACGTCTCTGGAAGGGTTCTTGGTACAGATGTTGGAGTGTGTTGGTGGGGGGTGTTTCCCTTAATGCTGTGTCTACAAAGTCCAAAATTGCAGTAGGCAACAAAATCTCTCTCAAACCCAGTTATTTTGAGAGAAAACCTAGTGGAGTGGAAGGAAAAGTGGGGTAAGAACTGGGTATTCTATCCAGCTCTGTCACTTCTTAGGTAGGTAATCACAGCCAAGTGATTTCATCTGTTTGAATCCTGGATTATATAATCCATAAAAAAAGAAGTGAAATGATCTGTCTAGTGCATACTTTCATACCTATTTCACAGATACTGGTTGTGAAGTTCATAGGAATTCAAGACACACAAAAGTACTTTTTTTTTTTTTTTGAGGTATAATTGACAAGTGTGTGTGTGCAGTCTGTTGTAGTCCAGCTCTTTGCAACTCCATGGATTGTAGCCTGCCAGGCTGTCCATAGCAATTCTCAGGGAAGAATACTGGAGCTGGTTGCCATTTCCTACTCCAGGGGATCTTCGCAATCCAGGGATTGAACCCACGTCTCTTGCGTCTCCTACATTAGCAAGCATATTCTTTAGCACTAGCATTTAGCCTTATACTAGTTTCAGGTGTAGAACAATGGTAACCCCCACACAAAAAAATACGTCCATGACCTATGCCCTCCAACAGTGTAAATTTGACTTTATGTAGGAAAAGAATCTTCATAGATTCAATTTAGTTAAGGTAGACCATTCCCATTTAAAATGATAATTGATCAAGTTGGATTACTGTCTCTCACATATATGACCTTTTCTCTGTTTTCTGTTTGCTATATTTGTTCTTTGGGGTTGTTTTCTTCCTATTTCTGTCTTCTTTGATATTTTTTATTGTATCAAAGATTATATATTTGCATTATTCAAGAAAATGTCATTAATAAAAACATGATTATAAACAGATCAAATAACCTAGAAGCAGATGGAGTAAATTACATAAAGCCCTTTTTCATTCCTCTTCTTCCAATCCTAGTGCCTTGGGCGAAGGAAACTATCAACAACTTGATATCCATTATTACAGACTTTTTTCTAGGCACACACAGACACACATATGCCATAAATATGTAAACAGGTTTGTAGCCACATGAATGTAAACAGGAGAGTGCAATTAAGTATTATTGTACACCTTGTTTTCATATAATTATGTCTTAGAAATATTTTCATGTCCACACTATGAAGCCATTTTTATCTGCTGCAGAGTATGGCATGGTAGGAATTGGCATGTACTAATTCAACAGTTTCTTTGTTTATGTACAATTATGTTGTTTCTAATTTTTTATTATTTCAAAAAAAAATGCTTTGTAAGGCACATTCTCTTGGCAACACTCTATTAGCCTTTGCCCTGCTTCGTTCTACATTCCAAGGCCAAATTTGCCTGTTACTTCAGCTGTTTCTTGACTTCCTACTTTTGCATTCCAGTCCCCCATAATGAAATGGACATCTTTTTTGGGTGTTAATTCTAGAAGGTCTTGTAGGTCTTCATAGAACTTTCAACTTCAGCTGCTTCAGCATTACTGGTCAGGGCATAGACTTGGATTACTGTGGTATTGAATGGTCTGCCTTGGAAATGAACAGAGACCATTCTGTCATTTTTGAGATTGCATCCAAGTACTGCATTTCCGACTCTTTTGCTGACTATGATGGCTACTCCATTTCTTCTAAGGGATTCTTGCCCACAGTAGTAGATATAATGGTCATCTGAGTTAAATTCACCCATTCCAGTCCATTTTGGTTCACTGATTCCTAAAATGTTGACATTCACTCTTGCCATCTCCTGTTTGACCGCTTCCAATTTGCCTTGATTCATGGACCTGACATTCCAGGTTCCTATGCAA
This sequence comes from Ovis aries, assembly GCF_016772045.2. NCBI lineage: Eukaryota > Metazoa > Chordata > Mammalia > Artiodactyla > Bovidae > Ovis > Ovis aries. The sequence continues at coordinate 31,721,753 of NC_056077.1, read as the reverse complement.
TATTGCTCTTTACAGCATGAGACTTTGCTTCTATCATGAGTTATATCCACAACTGGGTGTTGTTTTGCTTTAGCTCTGTCTCTTCATTCTTTCTTGAGTTATTTCTCCACTGATCTCCAGTAGCATATTGAACACCTACCAACCTGGGAAGTTCATCTTTCAGTGTCTTATATTTTTGCCTTTTCATACTGTTCATGGTGTTCTCAAGGCAAGAATACTCAAGTGGTTAGCCATTCCCTTCTCCAGTGGACCACATTATGTCAGAACTCTCCACTATGACCTGTCTGTCTTGGGTGCCCCTAAATGGCATGGCTCATAGTTTTATTGAGTTAGACGAGGCTGTGGTCCATCTGATCAGATTGGTTAGTTCTCTGAGATTGTGGTTTTCAGTCTTTCTGCCCTCTGATGAAGAAGGATAAGAGGCTTATGGAAGCTTATGGAACACCCATATGGAAGCTTATAGAACACCCTCTTCCAAAAACACAAGAGAAGATTTCATACATGGACATCGCCAGATGGTCAGTACTGAAACCAGATTGATTATATTCTTTGCGGCCAAAGATGAAGAAGCTCTATACAGTCAACAAAAAAAAGACTGGGAGTTGACTGTGGCTCAGATCATGAACTCCTTATTGCCAAATTTAGACTTAAATTGAAGAAAGTAGGGAAAACCACTAGACCACTCAACTATGACCTAAATTAAACCCCTTATGATTATACAGTGGAAGTGAGAAATAGATTCAAGGGATTAGATCTGATAGACAGAGTGCCTGAAAAACTATGGACAGAGGTTCATGACACTGGACAGGAGACAGGGATCAAGACCATCCCCACGAAAAAGAAATGCAAAAAGGCAAAATGTCCATCTGAGAGGGCCTAACAAATAGCTGTGAAAAGAAGAGAAGTGAAAGGCAAAGGAGAAAAGGAAAGATAGACCCATTTGAATGCAGAGCTCTAAAGAATAGTGAGGAGACATAAGCAAGCCTTCTTCAATGATCAATGCAAAGAAACAGAGGAAAACAGTAGAATGAGAAAGACTAGAGATCTCATCAAGAAATTTAGAGATACCAAGGGAATATTTCATGCAAAGGTGGGCACAATAAAGGACAGAAATGGTATGGAGCTAACAGAAGCAGAAGATATTAAGAAGAGGTGGCAAGAATACACAGAAGAGCTGTACAAAAAAGATCTTCACAACCCAGATAATCATGATGGTATGCTCACCCACCTAGAGCCAGACATGCTGGAATGTGAAGTCAAGTGGGCCTTAGGAAGCATCACTAAAAAGTTAGTGGAGGTGATGGAATTCCAATTGAGCTATTCCTAATCCTAAAAGATGATGCTGTGAAAGTGCTGCACTCAATATGCCAGCAAATTTGGAAAACTCAGCAGTGGCCACAGGACTGGAAAAGATCAGTTTCATTCCAATCCCAAAGAAAGGCAATGCCAAAGAATGCTCAAGCTACCACACAAGTGCACTCATCTCACACAGTAGTAAAGTAATGCTCAAAATTCCCCAAGCCAGACTTCAACAGTACGAGAACCATGAACTTCCAGATGTTCAAGTTGGATTTAGAAAAGGCAGAGGAACCAGCAATCAAATTGCCAAAATCTGCTGGATCATCGAAAAAGCAAGAGAGTTTCAGAAAAACGTTTATTTCTCCTTTATTGACTATGACAAAACCTTTGACTATGTGGATCACAGTAAACTGTGGAAAATTCTGAAAGAGATGAGAATACCAGACAACCTGACCTGCCTCTTGAGAAATCTGTATGCAGGTCAGGAAGCAACAGTTAGAACTGAATATGGAACAACAGACTGGTTCCAAATAGGAAAAAGAGTACATTAAGGCTGTATATTGTCACCCTGCTATTTAACTTCTATGCAGAGTACATCATGAGAAACACTGGGCTAGAGGAAGCACAAGCTGGAATCAAGATTGAGAAATATCAATAACCTCAGATATGCAGATAACAGATATGCAGAAAGTGGAGAAGAACTAAAGAGCCTCTTGATGAAAGTAAAAGAGGAGAGTGGGAAAAGTTGGCTTAAAGCTCAATACTCAGAAAACTAAGATCATGGCATCTGGTCCCATCACTTCATGGCGAATAGATGGGAAAACAATGGAAACAGTGAGAGAGTTTATTTTTGGGGGTCCAAAATCATAGCAGATGGTGACTGCAGCCATGAAATAAAAGACACTTGCTCCTTAGAAGAAAATCTATGACCAAGCTAGACAGCATATTAGAAAGCAGAGACATTATTTTCCCAACAAAGGTCCAGCTAGTCAAAGCTATGCTTTTTCCAGTAGTCATATATGGATGTGAGAGTTGGACTATAAAGAAAGCTGAGCACCAAAGAATTGATGCTTTTGAACTGTTGTGCTAGAGAAGACTCTTGAGAGTCCCCTAGACTACAAGGAGATCCAACCAGTCCATCCTAAAGGAAATCAGTCCTGACTATGCATTGGAAGGACTGATGCTAAAGCTGAAGCTCCAGTACTTTGGCCACCTGATGAGAAGAACTGACTTACTGGAAAAGACCCTGATGCTGGGAAAGATTGAAGGTGGGAGGAGAAGGGGATGACAGAGGATGAGATGGTTGGAAGGCATCACTGACTCAATGGACATGAATTTGAGTAAACCCTGGGAGTTGGTGATGGACAGGGAGGCCTGGAGTGCTGCAGTCCATAGGGTTGCAAAAGTCGGACATGACTGAGTGACTGACTGAAGGTGCTGACTGACTGACTGAAGGTACAGTCTTACACCTGATTCCTAGGACACTTGCATGAAGATTTCTTTAGGCTAGATGCCTATAGTCAGAGTTGTTGTTTAGTCACTGAATTGTGTACAATTAGAATGACCCCATGGGCTGTAGCCCGCCAGGCTCCTCTGTCCATGCAGGATTTCACAGGCAAGAATTCGGGAGTGCCATTTCCTTCTACTCCTTTGGTTTTATTATTATTTTTTTTTTTTGGATGGAATTTTTTTTTTTAGTTTTTTATTTTTTAAATTTTAAAATCTTTAATTCTTACATGCGTTCCCAAACATGAACCCCCCTCCCACCTCCCTCCCCACAACATCTCTCTGGGTCATCCCCATGCACCAGCCCCAAGCACGCTGCACCCTGCGTCAGCCTTTGGTTTTAATTGAGACTTTATATGATTACATCTTGTCTCCTCTCTTGGTGTATCAGTTGTACTTTGTTGATTTTTGGCTGCATCACGTCCTAGTTTCAGCATGTGGGGTCTTTCACTGTGGCACTTGGGCTTCTCTTGAGTTGCAGAGCACAAGTTCCAGAGTGAGTGGGCCCAGTAGTTGTGCTGTGAGGGTTCAGTTGCCCCGTGGTATGTGGAATGCAGTTCCCTGGCCACAAGTTGAACCCACATCCCCTGTGCTGGAAGGTGGATTCTTAAGCACTGGACCACAAGGAAGTTCCACAACTTCCAAGTTCATCCCATGCTGGAGCTGAAGCTGAAAGAAGTCCAGCAGATCATTTTATATCATGGAGGTTACAGTTGTGTTTGCTGATTTCCCAAAGTGTCCAGTCCCTCAGCTCAGATCTGCTCTATCCCCCTGGCCAGGCCTGGGCTAAAGAGAGAAAGCAGTTCCTAATTCAGATGCAAGATATCCATCTTCCAATCTGATGCGAGGACCCCTCCTGCCTAGAGTTACTTGCACAAAACAAGAACAGTTACATTCTGGTAGGTCTTCCTCCCAATGTCTCAGCAAATAAAGAATCTGCCTACAATGCAGGAGACAGAGGAGATGCAGGTTTGAAACCTGGGTGGGGAAGATCCTCTGAAGGAGGAAAGGGCAATCCACTCCTGTATTCTTGATGGAAAGTCCCATGGATGAAGAGCCTCGTGGGCTATAGTCCATGGGGTCGCAAAGAGTCAGACACATCTGGGCACATGGCACATGACCTGGGCTACCCTACAACCTTAGTGGCACTGGTGTCATTGTTCCAGGATGTGATTGCTGTGCTCTCAGTTCAGAAGCCTCAACTTCAAGCACTGGCACATGCGACCTCATCTCCCAGATAACCACTATTATACTCTCATCCACCCTACAGCTCACCAGAATTAACCTGCTCTGTCCAAAAACAAAGTTTTTTAAATCAAGCATTTGATTATAATATGTACTTTTAAAACACTTAAGCAACTTGTTGGTTTAAAAAAAAAAAAAAGAATTCCAATTTCCCCAGAACTCTTATCAACCTGAACTCCTGACTGGCAGCGTCACACAATGAGAATGGGTGCTTGCACTGATGATTCTGCAGTATTACAAGAGTCTGGAGAGCTTTTGAATCATCCAAGAAAGATTAAATTATGTTCAGTAGCACTTTAGCGTTAAGTGCACTTTATACTGTATTCCACATCGATGGAATCCAATCAATCATATGAAGCACAAGGTGACTCTCTTCTCACCCACAAGCCAATGTGTTTTACTTCAATTCGAGTTACAAAGGTCTGCTAAACACCCACTACCCTGGTACACACTGGAAGGCATATTCCATTTATTTGTGGGACTCACAGTTCCATGGTTAAGGAAAATCAAACAAGGAAGCAGACAAACAAATAAGTAAAGCAGACAAGACACACCTTATAACCCCAGAACCCAACACAAGCACAAGTTAATTGAACGAGTGTTTGCTCAATGACCTGTAGACAAAGGGCCGTATAGGCAGGGAGATGCAGGCAGTCACAAAGCATGGCACAGGAAGATGTTTGCGCTCAGCTGTGGAGGATGCTCAGGACTCTGACAGTCTATAATACAGTGGAGGGGAGAATGTTAGCCAAAGGGAAAGTGATGAGAACCTTCAGGGAGTGGAGAAAAGCCTGGTATTTCTGGAATATGTGGGTGGAAAATGCCAGGAAGTGAGGCTGAAAAAGTAAATCACAGCCTGAATATCATGCCGAGAAATTTTAATGTTTTCCTGTGGACAATGGGATCTTGGTCAGATGTGCTTTAGGAAAATAACTCCAGAAGCTCCTGGGAGATGGACTGGGGTGAAAGGGGAAGATGGAGACACAGAGGCCAGTTAGAAAGCTGTAAATGCTCTTACTGCATAAGTTCAAGTAAGAGATAAGGGATTGCAGACACTTCTCTGGTGGTCCAGTGGCTAAGACTTCGTGCTCCCAATGCAGGAGGCCTGGGTTCAATCCCTGGTCAGGGAACTAGATCTCACATGCTGCAATGAAGATCAAAGATCTTGCATGCTGCAACTAAGACCCAGTCAGCCAAATAAATGCTTTTGCTATTTTTTAAAAAGAGAGAGGTAAGTGATGGAATGAAAAATAGGTACATAGCTTAAGAGAGACACTGCAAAGGTACATTCAACAGCATGGGGCAACCATTCAGGTATGAGAGGTGGGAGCTGAGGATGGCTCCAGAGTCATTTGCAGAAAGAGCTACATCCCCACCCCACCCTATATGCACACCCTTTGCAATGTAACGGCTCCCACCATCATCAAGAGGTGGCCTCTATTTCTCTATCCTGTGAAACAGTTAGGCTGAGTGGAGGGAGAGGATGCTGCTACAATAGAATACCATGGACCATGTGCTTTGACAACAGATACATGTTTCTCATAGTTCTAGAGGTTGAGGAGTTGGAGATTCAGGCACCAGCAGATCCAGTATCTGGTGAAGTCACCCTTTCTCATTTACAAGCAGCTGTCTGCATGTTATATCCTCACATGCCAAAGACACAGATCTCTTGTCTCCTTCTCTTCTTGGCATTGTTGTTCAGTCACTAAGTTGTGTCTGCTGCTGCTGCTGCTAAGTCGCTTCAGTCATGTCTGACTCTGTGCAACCCCATAGACGGCAGCCCACCAGGCTCCCCCATCCCTGGGATTCTCCAGGCAAGAACACTGGAGTGGGTTGCCATTTCCTTCTCCAATGCATGAAAGTGAAAAATGAAAGTGAAGTTGCTCAGTTGTGCCCGACTCTTAGCGACCCCATGGACTGCAGCCTACCAGGCTCTTCTGTCCATGGGATTTTCCAGGCAAGAGTACTGGAGTGGGGTGCCATTGCCTTCTCCAAAGTTGTGTCTAACTCTTTGCAACTCCATGAACTGCAGCATGTCAGGCTCCTCTGTCCTCCACCATCTCTCAAAGTCTGTTCAGATTCATGTCCATTGAGTTGATGGTGCTATCTAACCATCTCATCATCTGTCACCCCTTTTTCCTCCTGCTCTAAATCTTTCCCAGCATCAGGGGCTTTTCCAATGAGTTGGCTCTTCGAATCAGGTGGCCAAGTATTGGAGCTTCAACTTCAGCATTGGTCCTTCCAGTGAATATTTGGGACTGATTTCCTTTAGGATTGACTGGTTTGATCTCTTTGCAGTCCAAGGGACTCTCAAGAGTCTTCTCCAGCTCCACAAATCGAAAGCATCAGACCTTCTCGTCTCTTCTGAAAGACATTATTTCCATCATGGGAGCCCCACCCTCATGACCTCACCTCATCCTAATTTACCTCCCAAAGGTCCCACCTCTAAATGCCATTCCATTGGAGAATAGGATTTCTGCGTATGAACTGGGAGAGGACACAGGCATTCAGTCCATAGTAAGACATATCCTAGAACTCCAACCACTTTGGCTGGGTCCTGCCTTCCTTGCCTACTCTTGTCAGACCGAGAAATTTGAAGTCAGGACCCTGCCCCCAAAGCTTTGATGCTGCCTAGACTCCTGCCAGGTGGGATAAAGTCATTTACAACCAAAACCCTGCCACTCACCCAACTTCAAGAAATGTCCCTCTCCAGAGGTTCCTCCTGCAGCCCCATAGCCCCTACAGTGGGGGATGGTTTGGAAACTAAAGGCAGCTGGTTGGAGCTGGAGTTCACCCATGCCTCCTTGAGCTCTGTCATTTGAATAGCCGGCTCTCCTTCTGCCTACCCCCCCTACCCCACCCCCCCACGACCATCCTCATACCCTGATGGGGCCAGTCCTGCAGCTGGATTCCATGCATCCCACTTCTTGCTCTTCCACGGTCTCTACTGCTTTCCACTCCATTTGCAGAGGAGCCAGTTTTTGTTCTTTTATCCACTCAGCCAACAGTCATGGGCACCCACCCTGTGTCAGCCATTGCTCGGCATTCAAGAGTAAGTAAAAGAGCACTTCCTGTAGGCGCTCCCAAATCAGACACCGCTGTTGTCTGGAAAAGGGGTGAGAATGCATGCGACAGAGCTTTCATAATGGAAGAGCGCTTGCCTGCTCGCTCCACCCCTGAGCTGGTTTCCTCATCCAGCATAAAAAGGAAAAGGAAAAGGCTTTCTGCAGCCCAGGAATGTATGGGATGAGATGAGTGAAAAGACCAGATTGTTCTTGGTTCTGTCCGCAGGTTCAGCTTTCCAGCACCCCAGACCTTGGGAGAAGCACACCATTAGGAGGCAGCTTCCTTGTAGCGAGGCTCTGATGAAGTGTTTGCAGCATCAGAGATGCCTTTGAGATGCTCAGTTTGAGGTGATGCTAGGTCTTATCTAAAGAGCCACATGCTTGGCTGGTATGCTAAGTCTGGTGGTGTGTGTGCATGCTAAATTGCCTCAATTATATCCAACTCTGAAGACTCTTGAGAGTCCCTTGGACTGCAAGGAGATCCAACCAGTCCATTCTGAAGGAGATCAACCCTGGGATTTCTTTTGGAAGGAATGATGCTAAAGCAAAAACTCCAGTACTTTGGCCACCTCATGAGAAGAGTTGACTCATTGGAAAAGACTCCGATGCTGGGAGGGATTGGGGGCAGGAGGAGAAGGGGACGACCCAGGATGAGATGGCTGGATGGCATCACTAACTCGATGGACATGAGTCTGAGTGAACTCCGGGAGTTGGTGATGGACAGGGAAGCCTGGCGTGCTGCGATTCATGGGGTCGCAAAGAGTCGGACACGACTGAGCAACTGAACTGAACTGAACTGTGACCCCATGGATTGTAGCCCACCAGGCTCCTCTGTCCATGGGATTCTCCAGCCAAGAATACTGGAGTGGGTTGCCATCTCCTTCTCCAGGGGATCTTCCTGAGCCAGGGAGCAAACCCACATTTCTTATGTTTACTGCTTTGGGAGGCCAGTTCTTTATTGCTAGCCCCGCCTGGGAAACCATAGGTCTGGTGGGGTCTGATTCATAAGGAAGAGCTCTGGACAAAGGCATTTATCCAAGAGTGCTGGACAAGGACATTTACAGACCTAGATAAGCCTACATACTCTTTTTAAATTTTTTTCTTCTCCCCTGAGCAGAGCAGGAGTTAAGAGATCTATGGAGCTTCAACCAGGCCTCCTCCCTGAGGGTCACTCTCCTGGGCAATCCTACTGGTTCTGATGTAGCCCTGCCCCAGCCACAGCCAGGCAGCCCAGGTGCAAGACTCCATGGGAGAGAAGGCAGCCAGGGGCCAGGTGCTCTTGCCTGAGAGAAAGAGGGATTTTCCCTGAGCATGTGGAGCTTCCCTGATGGCTCAGCCACAAGAGTGCACCTCCATTATGGGAGATGTAGGAAATGCAGGTTCGATCCCTGGAGCGGGAAGATCCCTTGGAGGAAGAAATGGCAACCCACTCCAGTATTCTTGCCTGAAAAATCCATGGGCAGAGGAACCTGGCAGGCTACAGTCCAAAGGGTTGCAAAAAGTCGAACACCACTGAGTGAGCCAGCACAAGCTGAACACAAATCTGAACAGGCAGGCAGGTGTTGCCCAGACGAGTTTCAAAAGCCACAAGCAATAACTATAGCACCATACATGTCTCAGACAAGCACACCACACCATCCTCCGTTTCCTCCATGAAACCAGCATAGCTCAGTCCCCTCCTCTGGGGGCTTGGTTTGGCTTGGCATGTTTCTTGAGTTACTAGATTTCCCCTCTTTCCACCCCAAGAAAGAAAGAAATCATGCCTCATTTGACTATGCCCAAGAAAAGAGCTCAACAGGGACTTCCCTGGTGGTCCAGTGGCTAAGGCTTTGGGCTCCCAGTGCAGGGGGCCGAAGTTTGATCCCTAGTCAAGGAACTAGATCCTTCATGCCACAACTAAAACTTCACATGCCACAGCTAAAGAAGATCCTGTGTGCCACAACTAAGACCAAATAAATAAGCAAATTTTTTAAAAAGAAAAAAAGAAAGAAGGGAAAGAGCCTCACAAAAATCAGTGAAATGTTGTTCTGTGAGTCCTGTCCTCTCTCAAAGATGTTCACTGCGGCATCATCAAGCATGTAGAGAAGGCCTTCCACTGAAGAACCAATAGCACTCCCCCAACTGGAACAGCAAGTGGGCTTATACTGCCAGGCTGTTCCAAGCACTCGAACACATACTCACTTAATCCTCCCAACCCCTCTCCTAACTCCCACCACCCCAACAAAGGATGTTTGATGACTCTGCTCCTTTTACAGATGTGGAAACTGAAGCCCAGCTTGGTTCTGGTCTCGCCCAATGTCAGCACTAGGAAAGGGGGAGAGGGCAGGATTCCAGCCCCAGAGTACAGCCCCCTGCTCCTCCTGCATTCCCACACAGGCCCTCTGTCCCCTGACCTCAGGAGAGGGGTTCCCAGAGCCCTCGCCTTATATGCCAGCTGGGAGGGTCTGAGGTCTTTGGAGGGCTCACAGATCCCCTCACTGAGCCCTCAGAAATCCCGGGGAGGAAAGGGACTAGGCTAAGCATGAGCATTTTTGCCTCGTTAGATTGTTCATTTTTTCCTTTCAGCACGTTCCTCATTTCAGTCATTCCTTTTCCTTTCCAGACCCCAGGAGCCAGAAATAAACTCACACAATCTTTGCATTGATGTAAATAACCATTGGCTTTATTGAACCCATCTGCTTGGACTATTGGTTGAAATCACAGCTCTTGAGTGTTTTCTAAGCAACCATAGAGCATCAGGACGTTTAAGCAAGTCTCCTGGATTCTTTCATTTCAGAAATATTTACTGAGCATCTCCCAGGTGCCAAGCACACGGTAGGTGAACAAGGGGGAGGGAGTCCCTCTGCCTGTGGGACTTTCAGTCCATTTCCGCCACCTCTCATCTCTCACACCTCCCCTCCCCCTGCCCTGGTCCTCGTCCAGGCTGACTTTCACACTCACCGTTGCAATTGTGGCTTCCCCTGTATGCTGCATTTTGCCTCACTCTGCATGTGGCTGATGAATACATTTTACCTATGAGCCGGCCTCAGAGCTGGAGGCCTTTGCCTGGAGCTCAGACTCAGAGCCGCAAGTCATCGAATAGTCCCAACAAGATAACATGTCAAATCCCCAGTCTGGAACTCTGGACTCAGGCTGTTAGTTCCAACTGGACCAAACATACTTCCCGCTACATTCACTTGTTTAGCCCAAGACAGCATCTTCAGCAAGACCCCACTTGCATCAGATTCATTCATGTGCCATTAAAACACACCTTCCCTCCAACCTTCCAAATCAGGTCTCCAAAGGTGGGATCCAGGAGTCTGCCTCTGAAACCAGATGGTTGTTGATTGGCATGCTCCCCACAGTCAGATACCCATCTGCCGAGGTGACAGCCTCTGAACCCCGGGGTTCACTCTGTTCTAAACACTGGACTCTACAATGCCAACCACACCACCACTAGATCTCCTTGTCCAACCTTACTTATTCTTTAAGACCCAATTCAATGGCTCTTCTCTTAAGCTATCTGCTAAGAGTCCACCTTCTGTTCCCCAGCTGGAATCAATCTCTCTCTACTCTTTTGGTATTCAAGTTCCTATAGGAAATTCACATCTAAGTGAACTTGTCCACTGGGGAGGAAGTAAGAGCCCCAGAGAATCTCTCCACTAAGTGGACAGTGAGAGGGACAGGCTGCTGGTCTAAGATCTCCTGCTCAGGTTCAGGAAAACCTGACATGTTCACTTTGCCTTCCTGCTTCAGAAAACCTTCTCTGGAAGGACTTTCGGTCCATGCTCTGCACTGGCCGCCATGTGATCTCGATGGCTGACCAGTCACTTTGCTTCACACTGCAAGTGGAAGGCCTCTCTGCAGAGGTGACATTTGAAGAGACACCCCCAAAAAGAGAGTGAATCAGCCATCAGAAGGACTCCAGACTGAGGGAATGAGAGCACAAAGGCTTAAGAAAGAGAGAACATATGAATTCCCTGATGGTCCAGTGGTTAAGATTCCGCCTTCCAATGCAGGGAGTGCAGGTTCAATCCCTGGTTGGGGAACCACGATCCCATATGTAGTGTGCTGCAGCCAAAAAAGTGAAAAATAAAGAAAGGGAAAACTTGACAAATATGAGGAAGAGGAGGAGGCTAGCATGGCTGAAGGTCATGAATGAGAGAATTTAAGATTGGAGATGCAAGGAAAAGCTAGATTATGCATGACCTTGAGCACCAGGGGGAGAAATCTGGTATTTTCTAAGAGCAAGGGTAAATTGATACAAATAATAACCACCACAATGCGTGCATGCAAAGTCGCTTCAGTCATGTCCAACTCTGTGACCCTATGGACTATAGCCCACCAGGCTCCTCTGTCCGTGGGATTCTCCAGGCAAGAATACTGGAGTGGGCTGCCATGTCCTCCTCCAGAGGATCTTCTCGACCCTGTGATCGGACCCATTTCTCTTACGTCTCCTGTGCTGGCAGGCGGGTTCCTTACCACTAGCACCACCTGGGAAGCCCAACCACCACAATCAGTGAAAGTTGCTCAGTTGTGTCTGACTCTGCAGCTCCGTGGACTGTAGCTGGCCAGGCTCTTCTGTCCATGGAATTCTCCAGGCCAGAATACTGGAGTGGGTAGCCATTCCCTTCTCCAGGAACCACCACAATACCTAACCATTACATGCATAGTAACAAGCTTATGTATACCAAGACTACATGTATAGTATCAGGTACTGCTTTAAGTACTTCATTTATATCAGTTTAATTCTCAAAAATTTGCATGAGTAGATGCCATTATCCCCATTTTACAGCTGAGGAAACTGAGGCACAGAAAGGTTAAGCAACTTGCCAAGTCCACACAGTCAGGTATAAGGTAGAAGCCAGAATTCAAACCCAGGTGACCTGGCTTCTCAGTGCATGTTTTAAGCACAACACCGCGCTGCCTTTCCTGCTGGGGACCTCACACAGAAAAACAATCCTGTGTGTGATGGGAGGAGGGGGATGGATTTTTAGGGGAGTGAAAACACACTGTAGGATATCACAATGGAAACGTGACCCTTGAACAACATGGGGGTTAATTGGCACATAGCTTATAGTTGGCTCTCGGTATCTGCTCTTCCATCCGTGGATTCAACCAACCATGTATTGTGTAGTATTATAGTATTTATTCCTGGAGGAGGAAATGGTAATCCCCTCCAGTATTCTTGCCTGGAGAATGCCATGGACAGAGGAGGCTGGCAGGCTACACTCCATGAGGTGGCAAAGAGCTGGCCACGACTGAAGCAATTTAGCAGCAGCAGCAGTTTCCATTGCTGAAAAATATCTGCACATACGTGGACCCACACACTTCAAACTCACATTGTGCAGGGTCAGCTGTACATTTGTCCAAACTCAAACAATGCACAACACCAAGAGTGAGCCCTCTAAGTGATAATGATGTGTCAATGTAGGTTCATCAATTGTAACAAATGCACCACTCTGGAGGAAGACACTGATAATGTAGGAGGCTGTGCATGTGTGGAGGCAAGGGTGTTAGTGTGGGTGCAGTCACTCAGTCATGTCTGACTCTTTTTTGACCCCACAGACTGCAGCCCATCATCTCCTGCATCCATGGGATTTCCCATGCAAGAATACTAGAGTGGGTTGCCATTTTCTACTCCAAGGGATCTTCCTGACCCAGAGATGGAACCGTGTCTCTTGCATATCCTGCACTGGCAGGTGGGTTCTTTACCACTGAGCGACCAGGGAAAGTTTGTTAAACGCAATGCTGCCCTTTGAATCCTAGGTGTTTACTCAAAAAAAAAAAAAAAAAAGAAAAGAAAATACATGTCTACAGAAATACTTGTATATGAGTGTTCTTTGCAACGCAGAAATTTAAACATAAATGTCCTTATTTGTTCATTGTAACCAAATACTGGAAACAACCCAGATTGTCTTATGGGAAAAAAATCAATAAATTGTGGTTATATTCATATAATGGAATAATACTCAATAATAAAAAGAAATGGATTGATATACACAGTAAAAAAATAAGGTGTGCACAATCTTAAAAAAAAAAATCATTCTGACTGTAGCAAGAGGGTGGATTGTGGAGGGTGAGCAAGAGAACCGCACAGACTAATTAAGAAAAAGTCTTGTAGCATCTAGTTTAGAGATGTTGGTGGCAGGCCTGGGTTGGAAGCAGTGAAAATAGAAAAATGAAGAGACTTAAGATATACCTGGGGCTTCCCTGGTGACTCAGTGGTAAAGAACTTGCCTGCCAGTGCAGCAGACATGGGTTCAATCCTGGGTCGGGAAGATCCCCTAGAGAAGGAAATGGCAACCCACTTCAATATTCTTGCTTGGAAAACCCCATGAACAGAGGAGCCCGGAGGGCTACAGTCCATGGGGCCACAAAAGTGTGGGACATGAATAACAACCACAAAAGTGAGTGCCTGAATAACAACGGCAAAAGCAGATCTGAGATCAGGGTAGAATCAAGGCTGACTCCTAGGTTTGCAGCTTGAGAAAATGAGCAGATGCCTTTGCTGAAAGAGGAATAGCTTTGATGGGGAGGGTCTCCAAGTCCAGTATCCCTTCCCTTGGGTCACCCATGAGCTCTTATCCACTCTTAGCCACATTCTAGAGAAAGCCCAGCACACAGATGCCAAGGTTAGCCTGCACTGGTGGGCCCATGCCAAGAACCACAAAAGCCTCGTTTTATTTAAAACACAGAGCTTGGCAGAATTCCCTACCTAGACAGAGACAAGCCCATTACTTCATCTTGTGAGCTGCATTATGGCCTCTGTTTTCGTGTATCTATTAGCAAGGCCTCTCAGCTGAAAATCCAGCCAGCCCATCAATCATTCCTCCTGGAGGCCCACAGACCAGGCAGCACAGGCTGGGAGCCCACCAGACATCCGTAGACATTTGCACAGGGGACTAAACCCCAAAGACTTTCCAGTTTGTGTATGGGGGCTTCGTTGCTTTATATTTTTAATTAAAAGCAGATTTTTATCAATCCCCCAAAAAATCTATTGGGGGAACTGTAATTTTGCTTCCAATCTTCCTGTTTAATACTCCCCTAATGCCCATAAAAAGCTTCGGAGTTTCCGTTCACGATTTGAATCTTCACAGATAATTAGCTGGTAGAACGACTTGGAGAGAGAAGCAGGTATATATTTTCACAAACTTGGTTGGGAGCGGGTGGGTGAGTTGTGGGAGAAGCGTCCCCAGGCAGTCCTGGCACATGTCCATCGCAGAAACATAAACACACAATTCATTTAAAAGCACATTCATTTAGGTTCTTTAATAGCGGCCATAAAAAGTGCTTTCCCCTCTGATTTCTCAGGCACCCTACACCGCTTGGCTCTCCCACCTTCAGCCTCCCCTTCCAGATCCTCAGATCCACCGTCACTGCGCTAACCCCTGCTCCCTCCCACCCACTCTCCTTATATTCCAGGTCAGTCCCCGTGAAATCGGACAGGTCTTTCCTGCCTCCTCTCCTGCCCTCTGGTCCCCTTCCCCCTGCTCCACCGTACTCACACTGCCCTCCCTCCCCTCTTTTCCTTTCAGACTCAGCTGCTGTGACCATCAACTGAGCACCTTCTGAATGAGTCAGAAACTGTTATATGCTCTCACCATTAAGCCTCATGGTAACCGTGTGAAATAGTAGTGTTATACACACACACACACACACACACACACACACATTTCTTTAACATCGGAAGAATCTGAGGCTTCATGAGGTCAAAAAATGTACTCAGAACCACCCCCCTCTTTTCGCCTTTATTTTCTCTTCATTTCCACTCCCCCTTTGTCAGAAAATTTGGAACCAGTCTGTTGTTCCATGTCCAGTTCTAACTGTTGCTTCCTGACCTGCATACAGATTTCTCAAGAGGCAGATCAGGTGGTCTGGTATTCCCATCTCTTTCAGAACCTTCCACAGTTTATTGTGATCCACGCAGTCAAAGGCTTTGGCATAGTCAATAAAGCAGAAATAGATGTTTTTTCTGGAACTCTCTTGCTTTTTCCATGATCCAGCGGATGTTGGCAATTTGATCTCTGGTTCCTCTGCCTTTTCAAAAACCAGCTTGAACATCAGGGAGTTCATGGTTCACATATTGCTGAAGCCTGGCTTGGAGAATTTTGAGCATTACTTTACTAGCATGTGAGATGAGTGCAATTGTGTGGTAGTTTGAGCATTCTTTGGCATTGCCTTTCTTTGGGATTGGAATGAAAACTGAACTTTTCCAGTCCTGTAGCCACTGCTGAGTTTTCCAAATTCGCTGGCATATTGAGTGCAGCACTTCCACAGCATCATCTTTCAGGATTTGAAACAGCTCAACTGGAATTCCATCACCTCCACTAGCTTTGTTCATAGTGATGCTTTCTAAGGCCCACTTGACTTCACATTCCAAGATGTCTGGCTCTAGATTAGTGATCACATCATCATGATTATCTGGGTCGTGAAGATCTTTTTTGTACAGTTCTTCTGTGTATTCTTGCCACCTCTTCTTAATATCTTCTGCTTCTGTTAGGTCCATACCATTTCTGTCCTTTATCAAGCCCATCCTTGCATGAAATGTTCCCTTGGTATCTCTAATTTTCTTGAAGAGATCTCTAGTCTTTCCCATTCTGTTCTTTTCCTCTATTTCTCTGTATTGATGGCTGAAGAAAGCTTTCTTATCTCTTCTTGCTATTCTTTGGAACTCTGCATTCAGATGCTTATATCTTTCCTTTTCTCCTTTGCTTTTTACCTCTCTTCTTTTCATAGCTATTTGTAAGGCCTCCCCAGACAGCCATTTTGCTTTTTTGCATTGCTTTTCCATGGGGATGGTCTTGATCCCTGTCTCCTGTACAATGTCACGAACCTCATTCCATAGTTCATCAGGCACTCTATCTATCAGATCTAGGCCCTTAAATCTATTTCTCACTTCCACTGTATAATCATAAGGGATTTGATTTAGGTCATACCTGAATGGTCTAGTGGTTTTCCCTACTTTCTTCAATTTAAGTCTGAATTTGATAATAAGGAGTTCATGATCTGAGCCACAGTCAGCTCCTGGTCTTGTTTTTGCTGACTGTATAGAGCTTCTCCGTCTTTGGCTGCATAGAATATAATCAATCTGATTTCGGTGTTGACCATCTGGTGATGTCCATGTGTAGATGTCCATGGAACAACAGACTGGTTCCAAATAGGAAAAGTAGTACGTCAAGGCTGTATATTGTCACCCTGCTTATTTAACTTCTGTGCAGAGTACATCATGAGAAACGCTGGACTGGAAGAAACACAAGCTGGAATCAAGATTGCTGGGAGAAATATCAATAACCAGATATGCAGATGACACCACCCTTATGGCAGAAAGTGAAGAGGAGCTAAAAGCCTCTTGATGAAAGTGAAAGAGGAGAGCGAAAAAGTTGGCTTAAAGCTCAACATTCAGAAAACGAAGATCATGGCATCTGATCCCATCACTTCATGGGAAATAGATGGGGAAACAGTGGAAACAGTGTCAGACTTTATTTTTTGGGGCCCCAAAATCACTGCAGATGGTGACTGCAGCCATAAAATTAAAAGACGCTTACTCCTTGGAAGAAAAGTTATGACCAACCTAGATAGTATATTCAAAAGCAGAGACATTACTTTGCCGACTAAGGTCCATCTAGTCAAGGCTATGGTTTTTCCTGTGGGTCATGTATGGATGTGAGAGTTGGACTGTGAAGAAGGCTGAGCACCGAAGAATTGATGCTTTTGAACTGTGGTGTTGGAGAAGACTCTTGAGAGTCCCTTGGACTGCAAGGAGATCCAACCAGTCCATTCTGAAGGAGATCAACCCTGGGATTTCTTTGGAAGGAATGATGCTAAAGCTGAAGCTCCAGTACTTTGGCCACCTCATGCGAAGAGTTGACTCATTGGAAAAGACTCTGATGCTGGGAGGGATTGGGGGCAGGAGGAGAAGGGGACGACAGAGGATGAGATGGCTGGATGGCATCACGGACTTGATGGACGTGAGTCTGAGTGAACTCCGTGAGATGGTGATGGACAGGGAGGCCTGGCGTGCTGTGATTCACGGGGTCACAAAGAGCCGGACATTACTGAGCAACTGAACTGAACTGAACTTATCAGAAAATAGATAAATACATACATAACTATATACACACACAGATACATAGACACATAGCCAGGTATACAGAAGGACAGACAGACTGACAAAAGGGGAAATACTCAATAGATAGTAGAAGAAACACAGGTTGATAGGTAGGTAGGATGGTAGACAGACAGACAGTAGAGGAGGTAGAATTGCCCCAGCTGGCAAAAATCAACCAAAAGCCACATTCCACCTTTTTATCTCTTTTCTCAAGAAGCTCTTCCAGTTCTTCTGCTAGGTGGAATCATAGCTCAATGAAAACTCCATGAGGTAGATTTTAAAGGCTGTAAGCAAGAAAGTGACTAAGAGGCTATTAGTTGCCAGGTATAAATCTGGATACATGAGATAGTGGGTGTGAAGGCTCTGGATAAACAGTAATGTTCTCAAAGGTGAGAAGGCATCAGAATCATCCCTAATTCAACAGAGTTCAAGGTCCCAAGGGAGGTGGCTCATGACGATGGTTCTTCGCCTCACCATGCATTTGAATCACCAAGAGGACTTCTTAAAGCACAGATTATTACACTCTACCCCAAGAGTATCTGATTGATTAAGTCTTGGTAGGGCCTGAGGATTTACATTCCCAACAAGCTCCCAGATGATGTTGATGCTGCTGGTCCAGGGACCTCACATGGAGGACTACTAGTAGAAAGTAACATTCTGAAGTTAATTTGGCTATTACAATGATGTCCAATCATGTCTTTTTTAATCAAATCATATTCCCTGGCACTTTTGAAAATGTAAGAAACAACAGTGGATCATTTTCAAGCTTTGGTCAAGATTTTAGAGGATGACTGAACTGTGATCCACTGCCCTGCCCCATATTTCCTGACATTATCTAGACTTCTCCATCTCTGCCTACCATATTCCTATCCATCTGTCTCCTCCTCCTGCATGATGAGAACAAAGAGCCTGCCTGTCCTGTTTGCCATAGGACTCCAAGGCCTAAAACTCAATCTGGAATTGTGTATGTGTGTATGTGTGTGTGTGTGTGTGTGTGTGTGTGTGTACATGTGTTCCTGTATGTATATGCATGAGGTTCCCTGGTGGCTCAGTGATTACGAACCCACCTGCCAATGCAGGAGACTCAGGTTTGATCCTTGGGTTTGGAAAAGCCCCTGGAGAAGGCAATGGCAACCCACTCCAGTATTCTTGCCTGGGAAATCCCAAGGACAGAAGAGCCCAGCAGACTACAGCCCATGGGGTCACAAATGAGATGGACATGACTTACCAACAACTGTGGTAAGTGGTAAACAGTGATAAACAACCAACAACAGTGTATATGTATACATATATACACACAAAAAATGCATTCAGGAAATCAACACTGAATATACATTGGAAGGACTGATGCTGAAGCTGAAGCTCCATACTTTGGCCACCTGATGCAAAGAGCCCACTCGTTGGAAAAGACCCTGATGCTGGGAAAGACTGAGGGCAGGTGGAGAAGGAAATGACTCAATGGACATGAGTTTGAGCAAACTCCAGGAGATGGTGGACGACATGGAAGCCTGGTGCTGCTGCAGTCCATGGGGTCACAAAGAGTCGGACACAACTGAGTGACTGAACGGCAAAAACATGTGTTTGTGTCTGGTGAACAAGCCAGTTAATGGACAGATCACCTATACAGCAGGATTCTGAAATGGACAGGAGAAAAAATAAATAAAACGGAATTCCACAGCAGTCCAGTGGTTAGCACTGAGCACTTTCACTGCCATGGGCCCAGGTTTGATCCCTGGTCAGGAAACTAGTATCCTGCAAGCTACACAGTGCAACCAGAAAAAGAGAGAGAGAGAGAGAGATGAAATGGGCGAGAGAGTGGGCTCAAAGCTGGCCCATTTGGTTTTGAGGTCTAGCTTCAGGGCTCAGAGTCCTGAGCAGAAAATCTCTGAACTATCACTGCTCCTTCCCTAACAAGTCGCCCTCCCCCAGGCAGTCCTGGGTGGCTGGCTTAGCTTCTCTAAGAACACTTATCTCCTAAACTGAAGACATCTAATCTTCGAAACCCTGTTCTCACTGCTGGCATCAGTTCAAAAGAGACCCAGTGAAGGGGAAAAGTCCTTTCACCAGTACTAAAAATACTCGTATTGATCTGCTCACCGTGGCATGCCTCTGTCTCCATTCCTAGTTCTTGCAGTTTTCGTTCTACACAGCCCTCCAAATCAGGCACAAGATCATTTGGGGCCTGGATCAAGAGCTGGTTTGACCCTGCCCACAGTGTCACATCCAAAATCATTCCTCTCAACCAGCCCATCATTTGCAGGGCCCAGAGCTAAATGAAAACAAAGGGACTCTTTTAAAAAAAATTATTAGGAATTTCAATAAAGTGGCAGAGGCCATTAAACCACCCAGGACAGCTGCACAGGTTGTACTGACCCCATGTTTCTGGACACAGAGAATAGACCCAAAGTTCTTCCTGAAGCTCCAGGGAACTTCTGTCCTCATTTGACACTGTCCGTGGGATTAATGGGTGGTCTGTGAGTCCATGCTCTTCCTGGAAGTTCATCAGCTCCAGTGCAGAAGGTCCTTGCCCTCGAGCCCCATGGGTTCCTTTGAAGTATCTGCCCAGTGGCTCTCCCCGACCCAACAAAACACTCAAATACGTGGGTAGAAGCCCCTTTAGGGAATGGCTCACACGTCCCTCCTCCACCTCCGTACGTTGCTAACTTGTTGAAACTGTGTGTATTCTCTCGAGCATTTTGAAACTGACATGAATTGAGTTGCTGCAGGTGTCCATGAAAATGGGCATTTCTATGGGAATTCCCAAGTGGTCAAGTGATTAAGACTTCACACTTCCACTGCAGGGGCACGGGTTTCATCCTTGGTTGGGGAACTAAGATCCCACAGGCCGAGTGGCCAAAAATAATTTTTAAAAGTAGATGGGCATCTCCTGTTTGATTGAAAGAAACAGGGACATCTTAGGAACTACACACTGTTCCTAAAAATGGGTCAGCTCATTATTGTCAGGCATTCTCAGAGGCCTCAAGGGCAAAATAAGTCAAACAGAAAATGCCTATTAACTTCCTGAAGTTTCAAACCAGCTGGGGAAATTAGAAAAACTAATAGAAAAATAGATCTTAACATCCTGCAACTGAGGAAGCTGGAAAAAAAAATTGTAAAGATAAGATCAATCATATGGGAAGAGTCATTCCCCAAGAACAGCATCTCTCTAGGGGGACTGCATTCAAAACTCTACTGGGGAGAGGTCAAGAAAATTAAAGAAGGTTCTGGAATTTGGGCTGCACATTAAATCCACATAGGGAGCTTCCAAATAGGAACAAAAGCAAAACTGAGCCCCGGCCCTACCATAGGCAATTCAGTAAGAATTCTTTCTCTATAAATTATGTAACTTGTTACATAAACAACTTTAAGAACACACAACATGGATGGACATTATGCTGACCACCCATGGCCCACATCTAGTTTCAGTAATTAATAGTTTGGAATCAATCCTGTTTCACCTCTGCCCCAACCCCCACCACCCACCCACCCACAAAATACAATTATTTTGAAACAAATCCCAGATGTCAACTTTAGAATGTAACTGAAAGATAATGACTCCTTTTAAAAAAAATAGCTATAAACTCTACTTAATGATCTGTGATGATGTAGCGTTAGTCATTCAATCGTGTCTGACTCTTTCTGACTCCATGGACTATAGCCCGCCAGGCTCCTGTGTTCATGGGATTTTGCAGGCAAGAATACTGGAGTGGGTAGCCATTCCCTTCTCCAGGGCATCTTCCTAACCCAGGGATCAAACCTGGGTCTCCTGTATTGCAGGCAGATTCTTTACTGTCTGAGCCACCAGGGAAGCCCAAGAATACTGGAGAATACTGTATTATTTAAAGAATACTGACAAGGGTACAGAAGTGGGTTGCCATTTCTTAATCCAGAGGACCTTCCTGACCTGGGGATCAAACCCAAGTCTCCTGTCTCCTGCGTTACAGGTGCCTTCTTTACCTGCTGAGCCGTCAGAGGGGATGTAAGTATATGTATGACTTATTCACTTTGCTGTACAACATTGTAAAGTAACTATGCTTTAATAAAAAATAAAAACAAAATAATCTTGCTTCTCCTTCAATACTATCATATGGTGTTTGTCCCATTAATTTGAAGAGTATGATTAAAATAACCTTATTTTGTTAAGTAATAAAGACTCAGTCATGCCAAAAAGAAAAACTACGATACTATATTATACCAAATAAGAATAAGGTCTCTTTATAACAGTAATTCCTCAAATCTAACCTCTATCAAAATCTAACTTCTCCCACTGTTTGATATACTTTTAGGCATTTGTTTCAGGTAGAATGCAAATAAGGTCTAGGTGCTATAATTTGTTGATGTAGCTCCTAAAATTATTTTAATTTATAGGTTCTTACTCTATCTCATTCTTTTTTATTATGAAAATTATTTATCTTTTTAATGAAGAAATGAGGACGAGTGTTCTATAGACTTTCTCACTGTCCATATTTTGCCTTTCGAATCCCCATGTCATGGTTTAACATGTTCTCCTGTCCCTGTATTTATGTTAAATTATGGAGGCCTAATAAAATTCAGTTTGAATTATTTGATAACACTATTTTATAGGTGGTATTGTATACTCCACAAGTAGTCATGTATGGATGTGAGATTTGGACCATAAAGAAAGCTGAGCACCGAAAAATTGAAGATTTTGAAGTCTGGAACTGACAAGGACTCTTGAGAGTCCCTTGGGCTGCGAGGAGATCAAACCAGTAAGTCCTGAATATTCATTGGAAATACTGACTCTGAAGCTGAAGCTCCAACACTTTGGCCACCTGATACAAAGAGCCAACACACTGGAAAAGACCTAGATGCTAGGAAAGATTGAGGGCAGAAGGAGAAGGGGGTGACAGAGGATGAAATGGTTGGATGGCATCACTGACTCAATGGACATGAGTTTGAGCAAACTCCAGGAGATGATGAAGGACAGGGAATCCTGGAATGCCACAGTCTATGGGGTCACAAAGAATCAGACACAACTGAGCAACTGAACAACAACAATTTAATACTCCAATCAAAGATGAAATCTAGTTGCCTCTTTTTCGTGATGTTAGTTGCTAATAATCATTACCTAGATTCATTAACTTATTAGGGTTTCTTAAACCTAGGTTTCCAAATCTATGATTCCTTCTTTCAGCAGCTGGAATGTTTCCATAAATAGAAACTTCCTTTTGTCAGCTATGTGACCTGAGATACAGGTCATATAAGAAAAGCAGCAAAAATGCTTGATACTTCCTCTTTACCAACCAAACATGAGAGAGGTTCATAATTTTTATTTTTAGAGTATCATTAAGAACTCAATAATATAAACATTAAAGATTGAAGGCAGAAGAAAAAGAGGGCAACAGAGGATGAGATGGTTGGGTGGCATCACCGATTCAATAGACATGAACTTGGGCAAACTCTGGAAGATGCTGAGGGACAGGGAGGCCTGACTACTGCAGTCCATGGGGTCGCAAAGAATCGGATATGATTTAACAACTGAACAACAGCAACAGTATAAACATGTTTAATGTGCTTCAATCTGTTATTCTAATTCTGTTCAAATTAACCTTTGGTCAGTGGAAACCTATTTAATCTCTCTCCTGTGTCCTCCTGAGATGGTCCTTGTCATCACTGACAGCTTCCTTGAGCTCCTGTGACAAAATGCTTCAGGGCCATATGTACATTCTTGTCCCCAGCTAGAATCACCCATCTTTCTAAGAGGACCTGGCTTGGTTTTACGCAAAATAGTATTTAGAGGCCGCAGTCTAAGGTGCTAAGGGTGCTTATTGCTGCTGAGTTGGTGATTTGTTTCTGGGCCTTTGCAATGGACAAAACGGGAAAACATTATATGTTTAAAGAGGTGGGGAAGAGTTTATATCATGCTTTTGGGAGGAGGAGACATTGAATAATATCTTCTAAATGGAGAAAGAACTTTGAGACTGGAAAACGAAGCAGGCAACTCAAAATGTGATTATGAAGTTTACTGTGGGTAACTTACATACAGGAAGAATCAGGCAGAGGTACTGATGGCTACACTCCATGCATCCATTAGGGGTACAGGAGAGGGACTTCCCTGGTGGTCTAGTGGCTAAGACTCAGCACTCCCAATGCAGGGGGTCCAGGTTCTATCCCTAGTCAGGGAACTAGATCCCATATGCTGCAACCAAGAGTTCCCATGCCACAGCTAAAGATCCTGCATGTGGCAACTAAGACCCAGTGCAGCCAAATTAATTAATTAATTACAATAAACATGTTTAAAAGGAAGTACAGAGGATTTTAAAGATCTAAAAATAGAACTGACTGAGAAGCAAGTCTGGACCAGTGGGAACCCAGAGTTTTTTTCCTACTTGGGGTCTCATGTCCATTAACTCATCTGCATCAGCAAAGTCATTTTTCCAGTTTTCATAGCAGATGAAGGACAGAGTAAAGGCTGATAGGGAGCTTATCTGACTTTGCTGCATACCTTGTAAGAAGGCTAATGCTCAGTCATACAGAAATGGCAAGAGGCGGGACTGGGGGCCTGGGATGAAAACCAAGTCAGTATGGTTCAGCCACATACCCTATTTCAATTCAAATTCTGAATTACAGGGTTTTTATTGACCTCAGTGACTTTTACATGTGTAACCTCTTCCATTAAAATAAAAACAAAACAGTATCCCAGTTAATAATTATTAGTTTTATCCCTTAACACACACAACAGTCTTCAAATAACTACTATCAACAATATGATTACTCAAATCAGTTTACATTTTTCCCAGTTGTTTCTGTGTTACAATTCATGGACAATCTCCTAAACTTCTTCTAATCTACAAGTGCCTGCTCTTTCTTTCTCTGTCACAGTGCAAAAACTTATTAATCAAGAAATCAGGACAACGACCTGTAGAATTTCTCACCAGAAAACACATAGTCCTCCCCTTTCTTAAATAAATGTAGCAAACCACACACTTAGCTTTCATCATGGAATCCTGGAAACTGGTCCCTCATGCTGCATAGAGCTCTCCCTTGCTCCTTTTCACAGGGACATAATATTCTAGCATGGGATGTGACATAGTGCTTTCTGGGTTGTTTCTAGCTTTTTTTTTTTTTTTTTTTTTTTGCTATTACAGATAGAGCTGCAGTGTAGAACCTTATATGTACAACTTTTCATATTTTCATGGACTCTTGAGAATGTAATATACAACCAAGGTTGAGAACTCTTGACCTACAGAAAAAAGCAGGTTATTAAGAAAACCAAGTTTAAATCCCAGCTCTACATTTAACTTACTCCTTATAAAATCTGGATAATAATCTACCTCATGGATTTGTAGAGAGGATTATACAAGCTAAAACACGGAAGGTGCTTAAATCAGTTCTCAGCATATCTTAAGAGGACTGTGTTTATTGTCATTGTTGCTGTGAATCTTTAAAGTTTTTTTTTTTTTTCAATTAAAAGGCTTTACTTTTTATGCTTGGAAAAAAACCCAATAAATAAAAAGGTGCTAAACTTATAATTAAGAATTTGGTTGTAATATATTGACAAAGTCTGGAATTGTAGTTGATTTATAACATTCTGCTAGTTTCAGATGTAAAGCAAAGGGATTCAATTATACTTTTTACATATCCCTTTCCATTATAGGTTGTTACAAGATATTAAACATAATTCCCTGTGCTACATAATAAATCTTGTTGCTTATCTGTTTTGTATATAGTGGTGTATATCTGTTAATCCCATATGCCTAATTTATCCCTCCTCCGTGACTTTCTCTCTGATAACTATATATTTGTTTTCTATGTCTGGGAGTCTGTTTCTGTTTTGCAAATAAATTCACTTGTATTAGAGTCCACATATAAGTGATATCATGTAAGATTTGTCTTTCCCTTTAAATTTGTTAGTTAGCTTCCCTGCCTCAGTTTCCTCAGCCATCCTATCTTAGATGTTGGCACAACAAAATTAGATCATCACTGTGAGCTTTCTTGGAAAAGCTATTATTTCTCTGAAAATGTGGAGCAAGGGTATTATTTTCATCACCATGATTATAGAATGTCCGGTTGGGAGAATTAACAGTATTCATCTGGTGGGTCTCTCATCTCCGGAGCCTCATACAGGGCTTCCTGACTCCACTGAATCAGTAAGACAAACTCAATTCACTCAAACCACTAATTTAATAGATTTTTTATTTTCTACTAAATTGACAGACTGAGTAAATTGACCAAATTGACTGGCTGTTTTGATATCATTTAGACTCAGCTTGAGTGGAGCTAATCATGAAGGGGAAAATAATTGTTATTGACATTGCTGCGGTGATCAAAGACACCCCTGGCATGGTTGAGGGGGAGCACAAGGACCCTCACACGTCCACCATCCTCACGCTCCACCCAGCTAAGTCTCAGAACAAACACCGCCCAATCTACTGCAGGCATTAGAGAGGCACTCAAAATAGAAGGCAAAGGGTGGCGGGAAGTAGAGGGGAGCTCTGAAAAGGATCCATCAATATCTAAGTGAATGTAAAGCAACTATATGCCAATAAAATTTTTTTAATTGTTAAAAAAAAAAATTTAACAACATAAATGAACACTATTGGAAGGACTCGTGCCCAGTTCTGAGAGTATGGAAGAGCTATCAGGTATGAAGAGACTTAGAAGGGGTACAGTAAACAGTAGTCCCCCGAAAATATTAATCCCTAAACGCTGTGAATGCTACTTTACAAGGCACAAGGGACTTTCGAGATGTGATTAAATTAAGGAACCTGCACTAGGGAGGTTAAGCTGGTTTCTGCAGGTGGGTCGGATGTAATCGCCAACGTCCTCATAAGGCGGAGACCAGGAGAGACAGGAATAAGACATGTGAGGATGGAAGCAAGAGGATACAGTGATGTGAGCAAGGGCCACGAGCCCAGAAAGGCAGGCGGACTCGAGAAGTAGAAAAGGTAAGAAAACAGGTTCTTCCCTACAGCTCCCAGGAGGAACTCGCCCTGCCAGCACCGTGGGGAAGCTGACTGGACTTCTGGTTTCCATAACGTGTATGTTATGGCAGCCACAGACGCTAACACACAGGCACCAGCCATCTTATAGGTGTAATTCTTGGCAGAAACATGACATTAAAAGGCTGTAAAGAGTGGCAGTCCTGGCACTTCCCTGATAGTGCAGTGCTGAAGAATCCGCCTGCGAATGCAGGGGACACGGGTTCAATCCCCGGTCTGGGGAGATTTCACGTGCCGCGGGGCAACTAAGCCTGAGCGCCACAAGTACGGAAGCCCATGTGCTCTAGCAGCAGGAAAAGTCACTGCAATGAGAGGCCTGAGCACCGCAGTTAGGGAGTAACTGCTCACCCCTGCTCACCCCACCTAGAGAGAGCCCGCATGAAGCAATGAAGACCCAGC
This sequence comes from Ovis aries, assembly GCF_016772045.2. Taxonomy (NCBI): domain Eukaryota; kingdom Metazoa; phylum Chordata; class Mammalia; order Artiodactyla; family Bovidae; genus Ovis; species Ovis aries. The sequence goes on along the minus strand of NC_056077.1, from coordinate 31,695,186 downwards.
ACAGCCAAAAATAAATTTAAAAAAATTTTTTTAAGAAAACAGTTTGGCAATTAAAATAAGAGTAGCAATCCTATCCCATGTTCCTGCTTCAAACAAAGCCATTCTGTTTTAAACGTGGGTTCCATGTACAATTTCATGGAGGAAAGAAAGGATTCTTCTGAAATGGGGGGAGGGAGCAAACTGAAATAGAATTAATATTTGTGGATCTCATACACAGAAAAGGACTGCCCCAGTAGCTCGGCTCAGAGAAGGCAATGGCACCCCACTCCAGTACTCTTGCCTGGAAAATCCCATGGACAGAGGAGCCTGGTAGGCTGCAGTCCATGGGGTCATTAAGAGTCAGACACGACTGAGCGACTTCACTTTCACTTTTCACTTGCATGCATTGGAGAAGGAAATGGCAACCCACTCCAGTATTCTTGCCTGGAGAATCCTAGGAATGGGGGAGCCTGGTGGGCTGCCATCTATGGGGTCACACAGAGTCGGACATGACTGAAGCAACTTAGCAGCAACGGCCGATAGCTCAGCTGGTAAAGAATCCACCTGCAATGCAGGAGACCCCGTTCAATTCCTGGGTCAGGAAGATCCCTTGGAGAAGGGATAGGCTACCCACTCAATTATTCTTGGGCTTCCTTGGTGACTCAGATGATAAAGAATCTGCCTGAAATGCCAGAGACCCGGGTTTGATTCCTGGGTCAGGAAGTTCCCCTGGAGAAGGGAGAGGCTACCCACTCCAGTATTCTTGGGCTTCCCTGGTGGCTCAGTTGGTACATGGAAAACACGTGGGCCAGTGCCTGGCACATAGTGAACATAATAAAATGCAGCTGTGGTGGGGGTGATGGTATTATCTGCCCTGAGTCCTTGCTGTTGCCAAGGACAAACCACAGTTCAGTGCCATTCAGGGACTTGCCCAATGCATCTAGCTGTCAGTAGCAGAACCAACTTTAGAACCCAGGTCTTTATAATGCTGGCATTGACCACAACCCACACCCTGGATCTTCCCCTAAATAGGAAATGCTGCCAGCTGACCAAGGCTTATACTGAAATCAAACTTGCTGCATAAGGGCTGTTTGGATCTCATGTGGTTTGTCTGCGATTCCCACGAGAACTGACCACTCTGGGTGCTTCCTGTGTGGCCCATCACTACGGTGGACCACAGTGCCGGCCGCTGATCGGCTATCAGAAGGGGCTAGCTGTGCTTGGTTCTCCCCACACCCTGCACCCTAACTGCCGGAGAGAAGAAAGAGCATTGCTCTGCCTGTAGGACAGAACGCCATGGAGGCAGCGGGGCAGGCCAGGCAATGGGCAGGGCCAGTGAGGCAGCAGCGGAAGCAGCTGCTGGCTCATTAAGGACACTGGGTGAAATCTCGGCCACACCAGGCCTAGCCCTATGCTCAGACACAAACCACAGCTGCTTGCCCGTGAATCTCTCCTCTAAATGACAGCGGCAGAGACAACATATTCTCCCAGCTCCGGGGCGACTTCTCTTGCTGCTGTCACTTGGTTTGAGGTCCCACTGAGGAGATGTCCTGTTGGCCAAGCATCAAGTAAAAGGGGTAGGAATTTTAGTCCAGCCGGTACTCACCGGCTCACTGTACAAGCTCAGTTGCTTCAGTCATGTCCAACTCTTGGACCCCATGGACTGTAGCCTGCCAGGCTTCTCCATTCATGGGATTCTCCAAGCAAGCGTACTAGAGGGGGTTGCCATGCCCTCCTTCAGGGGATCTTCCCAACCCAGAGATTAAATCTGCATCTCCTGCATTACTAGCAGATTCTTTACTGCTGAGCCACCAGGGAAGACTTAGTTCAGCCAGTAAAGTGAATTCGCTCAATTGTGTCTGACTCTTTGTGACCCCATGGACTGTAGCCTACCAGGCTCCTCTGTCCATAGGATTTTCCAGGCAATAGTACTGGAGTGGATTGCCATTTCCTTCTCCACGGGATCTTCCCAACCCAGGGATTGAACCCAGGTCTCCATTCTGAAGGAGATCAGCCCTGGGATTTCTTTGGAAGGAATGATATTAAAGCTGAAACTCCAGTACTTTGGCCACCTCATCCGAAGAATTGACTCATTGGAAAGGACTTTGATGCTGCGAGGGATTGGGGGCAGGAGAAGGGGATGACAGAGGATGAGATGGCTGGATGGCATCATGGACTCGATGGACGTGAGTCTGAGTGAACTCCGGGAGTTGGTGATGGACAGGGAGGCCTGGCATGCTGCAATCCATGGGGTCGCAAAGAGTCGGACACGACTGAGCAACTGAACTGAACTGAACTCCTGCATTGTAGACAGATGCTTTACCGTCTGTGCCACCAGGGAAGTACTTTCCTGTAACTGCACTATAGGAAAATGGGAATGAAGGGAAGAAATAGCAGATGAGCTGGGAAAACAGAGCCCTTTGTCACACCCAGCCATCTCATTGTCTGTCCTAACTAGAGGCATTGCCTCCTGTTTGAATAAAGCTCCTCACCTGAGTTTATGAGGTTCTCATCTATCTTGTGCCTACTCACCACTCCGAGGCCTTTTTCTATTTCTCCACTCACACCAAAATGGGTTACCCGTTGACTCCTAAGTATGCCATTCCACTAGAACACAAGGTTCATGGGTGAAGCAACACAGACTGTCTTTTAAATGCTGTGTCTCCAGACCTTCATGTGCTTGGCACACAGTGCGTGTGTGCCTGCTAAGTCACTTCAGTCGTGTCCAACTCTTTGTGACCCTCTGGACTGTAGCCCATCAGGCTCCTCTATCCATGCAATTCTCCGGGCACGAACACTGGAGTGGGTTGCCATGCCCTCCTCCAGGGGATCTTCCCAACCCAGGGATGGAACCTGCGTCTCTTATGTCTCCTGCATTGGGAGGTGGGTTTTTTACCACTAGTGCCACCTGGGAAGCCCTCAGAAATCTGTGATGATGAATACTGCTTAGTAATACCTGGGAGGCACTAAACACAGCGCTAGGCACAGACTGGCATGGGATCTTGTCTAAGTTTATAAACCTCATTTACTGGGTGTCCATAAGTTAGGAGACTAAAGCAAATACAAATAATGGCAGCAAGGATCTCCTCAACCTGTTAGAACACAAATAATAGTGTATCCATATACAAAATGTCATCAAGGACATGTTGAACTTGTTCAGAGATAAATGATAGTATCCATATTTTCAGACTTGATGATTACCCGCTATAAAATTGGGTGAATAAGTTCAGGGCTTCCCCGGGTGGCTCAGTGGTGAAGAGTCCGCCTGCCAATACAGGAGACGAGAGTTTGATCCCTGGTCTGCAAGGATCCCACATGTCTCAGGGCAACTAAGCCAGTGCACCACAACTACTAAAGCCCATGCACCCTAGATCCCATGCTCCACAAAGGAGAAGCCACCCGCAAGAGAAACCCATGCACCTCTACTAGAGAGTGGCCCCCACTCACCACGACTAGAGAAAGCCCACGCACAGCAATCAAGACCCAGCACAGTGGCAAATAAATACATAAATACCATAATTTAAAAAAAAATAAGTTCATAGGGTTGATGTGAGAATCAAAGATGAAATGTGTTCAGCCCCCAACACAGAGTACAGCTCAATAGATGTTAGACATGATTACTATGTTGCTATTTTCACAAAGATTAATAAAATAGCAACCAATTCAGGAGACACACTAGTAAATAATTTCAGTCGAAAATGAAAGGTGCTGTCACAACAGTACAAGTCCTATGTGTCCCCAGAAGCTCTATCTTAAAAATATATCTAGAAACAGCCCTTTCACATTTCCACCATTTAGTCCATAATACCATTTTAGTCCAATCCACTCTCTCCTTTAAACTGTTTCAGTTGCCTCCTAGCTCTTCTCTCTGCCTTCACTCTTGCCCTTCCCTTTCCTGCCTGCCCCAGGCTGTTCTTAACAAAGCAGCCAGGGGTCCTGCTAGAATTTAAGTCAGCTCATGCCAGTTTCCTGTTCAAACATCTCCAGTGACTCCCCATCTCTCTACAAGCAAAAGCCAGAATTGCTACCACTATGTGTGTGCATGCATGCTAAGTCACTTCAGCAGTGTCCGACTCTTTGCAAACCTATGGACTGTAGCCCACCAGGCTCCTCTGTCCATAGGGATTTTCCAGACAAGAATACTGGAGTGGGTAGCCATGTCCTCCTCCAGGGGATCTTCCCGACTCAGGGATCGAACCCACGTCCCCTGTGACTCCTGCATTGCAGGCAGATTCTTTACTGCTGAGCCACCAGGACTGCCCCCACTATCACCAATGAAGTGAAGTGAAGTCGCTCAGTCGTGTCCGACTCTTTGCGACCCCATGGATTGTAGCCCACCAGGCTCCTCGGTCCATGGGATTTTCAAGGCAAGAGTACTGGAGTGGGGTGCCATTGCCTTCTCCTCTATCACCAATAGTGATGGTTGATTTAAGTGTCAAGTTAACTGGGCCACAGGGTGCACAGGCATTTGACCAAACACTACTCTGGCTGTGTCTGTGAGTGTGTTTCTGGATGAGATTTAACTTTGAAATCTGTAGACTGAGTAAAGCAGACTGCCCTCCTTAATGTGGATAGGACTCATGCAGTTAATTGAAGACTCAAATGGAAGAAAAAGACTGAGGAAGAGAGCATGCCTCCTGCTTGGCTGATGTGAACTGGGTCACTGGTCTTCTCTTTCAGGCTCAAACTGAAACACTAGCTCTTCTTGGGGCTCTCAAACTTGCCGGCTTTCAGACTGGAAGCCTGCACCATGGGCTTTCCTGGGTTTCCAGATTGCAGAGGCCAGGTGATAGGACTTCTCAGCCTCCATAATTGTGTGAGCCAATTCCTCATATTTCTCTTAATTATATAATGTTATATATAATAGCATACTATACATATATGGGTGCTTCCCCAATGGCTCAGCAGTAAAGAATCCACCTGCAATTCAGGAACCGCAGGAGATGCACGTTCAATCCCTGGGTTGGGAAGAGTCCCTGGAGAACAGAATGGCAATCCACTCCAGGATTCTTGCCTGGAGAATCCCATGGAGAGAGGAGCCTGGAAGGCTACAGTCTATGGGGTTGTAAAGAGTCGGACACGACTGAAGTGACTTAGCACACACACGTACATATATAGTCACCAGGCAGGAGAACCCTGCCTAATACCCCTACAGGCCACCTATCCCAACCCCAGCACCCTTTCCTGCACTACTTTGATTTCAACTCTTTCCACCTCCCCCTCTCTCTGTTCCAGCCATATTGGTCTACTTATTGTTGCCCAAGCACGATAAGCCCACTTAAGTTTAAAGACCTCAGTGTCCACCACACCCTCCTCCTAGAATGCTCTTCTAAGTAAATGCCTCACACTTTTACTTCTTTCAGGTCTCTATCCAAATGTTATATGACTATGAAGATTTCCCAAACTTACTTGCATGAAATTGTGTGATACACACACACACTCTCTCTCTCTCACACACACACACACATATATACACACACACAGCCCTTTTCACTTTATTTCTTTTAAATTGCTTTAATTTCCTCTATATCATTTATCATCATCTGATATACCATATCTTTACTTGTTTATTTGTTCAATGTCTATCTGTCTCTATCAAATAGGATATATATTCCTTGAGAGGAGGAGCTTTGTCTTGTTCACTGCTATATTCCCAGTGCCCAGACTGGTACCTAGTCCTAATACCTAGTCAGGCTCTATGCCTGTCTGTTGACTGAATTAATGAATATACTAAAATTTTAAGTTTAATTCTAAAAGGAGAATAAGATATTATAGACAAGTAGCAATAAAGGATAGATAGGCAGGCAGAGTAGAAGACTAGAGTTTTGCTGAGTATTGGTTATGAATTAGGTAGCAAAGAATTCAGGGGTTTGCCCTCCAACAAGGACCTGGAGGACAGACACTCTGTACTGCTGATTAAGAGCTGATCTTTCTCCTTTAACAGCCAGTGGAGCAAAGATCGTGTTTGACATCTTTGCCTATAAATTAAGGAGCCCAACCAGGATACAGGCTTGAGGTGAATTGAGTGAGTAGCCCCATATAGGGCCAAGATTTTTCTCAGAAAACAGCTCTGGGTCTGCTCCAACCCTGAGATAAATTGGAGACAGAGACCCTAAAGTTCAATGCCAATAAGAATAGCTGCAATATTTTTTAGTTGGAAATAGCCCACCAGAGCCATAAAATCTCAATGAAGAAGTCAAACATAGAAGGTCTAGTTTTAAGCAATGTGACATACTGGTAAAATCTCCAAGAGAAGCAGGTGGTGAAATATCACCCCTAGTAAATAAATGAGTTGTCTTGCAATAAATGGTTGTCAGAAGAGAGATGCTGAGAAGGCTAAAGTTGTCATGCACTCCAGTCAGCAAGAAGAGACCGAAGCGTGGAACTAGAAAACGCTGGCTCTGTCTGCACCAGAAGAGCCACCAAACAGGGGACACAGTGCTTGCTAACTGATCTCTCCCATGAGATGGAATATTGACTGCTCTAATCTATTCCACAGGGCAACCACAAGGGGCAAAGGAGGGAAAGTTTGCAGAAAGGACTGAAAGAATTCTAAGCCTACACCTGAAACTAAGTCTCATAACTAGAAATCATCATTATTAATGCTTATTTCTTTCTAGCTGTTTTCTTTGCATATTTTACATAACTAAGATCTCATGGTTTATAGATTTTTACATCCTATCTTAACATAGCACCATAAACATTTTCCCACATCCCTGAAACGTTAACAGAAAGATTATTTTAATGAAAGATTTCTGCTCCATCCATATGAATGCACCACAGTTTAGCTAGTACCCTTGAACACTTAAGCAGTTTCCAACTTTTTGTAATTATTTTGGGACATTGATTTCTAAGTCTCTGATTATATCAAGCTGAATTCCTAAAAATAGACTTACTGGGTGAAAGGGTATGATTTTTTTTTTCAGTCTCTTGATATAGACTGCCAGAGTCCCTTCAGAAATCTTGTACCAATTTACACATTCACCAGCTGTTTATGTGAGCACCCTTTGTACTGAACCCAGAGCTCTTCTGACGTCACCAGCAGGTGCCAGAATTCATTCTCTAACTTTGGATCAGAAATCAATATACAGGACAACCACTCTGAGAGCTGGCAGGAAAAAATGATCGTTACTTTGTGAAAACATTTTTTCTCGATCCTGAGAGAGGAATCCAGAATTGGTAGATACTAAAAGTACCATCATCATGAAGAATAACACTGTTCCCAGTATTCTTTGTCCCTTGCTGAGAGAAAACACTATTTCATAAAGCAACTTTCTCTACTTACAACCAAGCACTCCAGGCTTTAAATTAGGTCACAGGAAGGGGCTACAAAAGGATATCAATAGTACATGGATTTCAGGTTGGTTTCAGAAGCAAGACTTCTGGTCTGAATATAGCCACATAAATGAGTAGGCTTCTCCTCATTTTACTCCTTTTCCCCTAGAAATCATGCTTTTGCAAAAAGAGAAGAATAAACTACACAAACTGTGGTGTCCACAGTATTTGGAGACAAATATAATCTGGATTCCAAAGTACATGTAAGGGGTCCCTGAGGGATTGGACTGAGATTCAATTGGGGGAAGTGAAGAGTAGAAGCAATAAAGGAGGCAGGAAAGTCCAGCGGGGATAAATTTCAGAAAGTGCCACCTTACATGACATGGCCTGAAGGTGAAGGTTCGTCTCATGGTTACAGGCACTAAGTAGACAGAACAGGTGACTTGCAACCCGTGGGGCCCTGTTGGTTCCCAGTAGCAGGGAGGAGGCAGGGTGCACAGAGAATCACAGGCTGAGCCACATCACAGCAGCTGTTTATCTCCATGGAGCAGAAAAGGAAAGATCCGAGGCTTCCTGGGCCCTTCCCCACACAGGATCTCCCAGCAATGAGCTGGTTCAGAAGACCCAACTCATTCTGTTATGAACAACAGCAACAGTGGTATTATTATCATTATTCATTGCTGGAATAAGAATAATAGTAGTATTAAAAGTAATCATATATATAATATCATATACTTGGCTGAGAGAATATTCACAAACCATGCAACCGACAAAGGCTTGATTTCCAAAACATACAAACAGCTCCTAAACTCAATAACAAAACAACAAACAACTCAATCCAAAAAAAAAAAAAATGGGCAGAAGGCCTAGCTAGACATTTCTCTAAAGAAGACACACAGATGGCCAAGAGGCACATAAAAAGATTTCAACATTTTTAGTTATTATAAAAAATGCAAATCAAAACTATAATGCAATGAGAATGGTCATCATTTAAAATGTCTACAAATAACAAAGGCTAGAAAGGGTGTGGAGAAAAGGGAACTCTCCTACATTCTTGGTAGGAATGTAAATTGGTGAAACCACTATGGAAAACAGTATGGAGTTTCATTAAAAAGCTAAAAATAGGGTTTCCATATGACCCAGCCATCCTACTTCTGGGAATATGTCCTTAGAAAACTATAACTCAAAAAGTAGAAGATACACACTATATAAAATGATAAACAAGGTTCTTTCCTACTGTATAGCACAGAAAATTATGCTCAATATCCTGTAATAAACCCTAATAAAAATATGTATATCTATACATATATTTATATCTGAATCACTCTCAGAAACAAATAGTACATTGTAAATCAGTTCAGTTCAGTTCATTTGCTCAGTCGTGCGCAACTCTTTGCGACCCTGTGGACTGCAGCAGGCCAGGCCTCCCTGTCCATCACCAACTCCCAGAGTTTACTCAAACTCATGTCCATTGAGTCAGTTATGCCATCCAACCATCTCATCCTCTGTCATCCCCTTGTAAATCAACTTGTAATTGTCAATCAACTATACTTCAATTTTTAAAATTAAAAAAAAGAATCTGGATATGAGGTTTAAAAACATATATATCGTATAGGTTATAGGTAGATAACAACAACAGTAATAGTATAGATAACTAGTTCGGCTCCAATGCAGGGAGTCTATAAGAAAAAAATATGAGGGAATCCCCTGGTGATCCCGTGCTTTCATTGCCAAGTGTACAGGTTCATTTCCTGGCTGGGGAGCTAAGATCCCACAAGCTGCACAACACGGCCAAAAAAAAAGAAAGAAAAAGAAAGGGAAACTATGGACAAAAAGCAGAATATTATTCATTTCAAAATTTCACAATGAAATGTAGCTGGCAAACTTTGGAAAAAAGTGGAAATAAATAAAATAAACATCACAGAAATGAAAGCAAAACATGAAGTTGTAAAAGGCAGAACAGACATCGAAGAAAACAGGACAAAGGAAACAGAGGTGAATAAAAGGACACAAGATGAGACAAGGAGCTTCAGAACTGGAGAGAGAAAATTCAAGACGCCGAAGACAGCACTAGACTCCCTTAAGATATAAGCAATCGAATGAACCAGAACAATGAAAGCAAACAGATTCTTGACAATACAATTCAACAAACCTGAAATGAAAGGCTTGATTCTATGTGTTGAAAGGGCCTATCGTGTTCAGGAAAACGGACCCAGAATAATCAACACTGAGACATCGCCTGGCGAAGTTGCTGAACTCTAAAGAATCTTTTGATCCGGCATTTCAAAGTTCAATTACAAGAGAGATCAGGCTGACTTCAGATTTCTCCACATTCAACACTTCAAGACACTGGAGAGATGCCTAAGTCCTCAAGGATTCAACATCTGAGCCAAGAATTTTATATGTATCCAAATCATCCTCCAAGAATAATGACTATGAACAAACAGTTCTAAATCTGCAAAAACTCAAGGAACATTATTCCACAGCCCTTCTTGAGGCAACTTCCAGAAGATAAACCACAGCAGTGTGAGAAATGCCTTGGGTTCTAGTGCAAAGGAATTAGCTGTGAGTCTTAAATATATGCACCTTAGAGCAAAAGATGAAATACAAATATGGGTTTGGATGATGGAGGAGAATGTGTTATATAACTTGACAACCTAGAAATAAACACCAACAAAAACTTTTTTTAATGGATAAGGGAAGAGAAAAAGGAAAGAGACTCAGTAATTCTGCCATTTACCTCATCGGTAACCAGTAAGAGTCAGAGAATATTATTTAAAGATTTAGACAGACAGGGACTTCCCTGGTGGTCCACTGACTAAGACTCCACATTCTCAATGCAGGGGACTTGGGTTCGGTCCCTGGTCAGGGAACTAGATCCTGCCTGCTGCAATTAAAGATCCTGCATGCTGCAATTAAGACCCAGTGCAGACAAATAAATTTTTTTTTAGAAAAGCAGACAGATCAAGTAACTGAGGTGTATGAGAAGTACTAAAGCTTCACTGACAGTTCAAATGTAAACTGCAAGCAAAATAATGTTACTGAAGAAATTTGGGAAACTAGGGAGAAGGGAGGAAGGCAAAACAACAGGAAACACATTAAGTTTATAACTGTTCATATTAGGAAACCATCTGATACTATGTGAATAAATAGGGACTATGAGAATTTTATAAAGCTATAATTAATTTTGTGAAGATAGCAACTAGAACAAAATTATCAGCTTTCCTAAATATCAGGAGAACTACACCACACACACACACACACACACACACACAGCAAAGATCACAGAGTAGATGGTTCTATAAATGATCACAGAAGCAATTATAAAAAGAGTCATAAAATCATATGAAAAACTAAACCCAAGCATACACATCAGTATGTAAATGAGCCTTCATCATTATTAAAAGTTTTTCAGATCAGAGCCCTAAGAAAATCCAAACTCTATGTTGTAAAGAGACAGAGTGAAACGAAATGATTTTAGAAAATAAAAGACTGGACAAGGCTTAGCAGGCACAAATGCAAACAAAAAGAAAGCAGAGTTTATGGTATTAATATTAGGCAAAGCGGAATTGAGGCCAAAAAGCATTAAATGATACAAAGAAGGGCATTTTATAATGCTGAAGGGTACAATTCACAATTAAGATATCAGTTATGAATATTTATATACCTGATTATATAGCAGCAATATTCCTAAAGCAGAAATTATCTTGACATACAGAAAAAATAAACAAAAACCTGCCAGCGGCTGAAGGCTTTAATTCTGTTCTTCCCAATCCCTGATAGAACAAGTTGACAAAACATAACATAAATCTTTGGTCCTTCACATCCAGCGTTGAGCGCCGCATGCAAAATGACCTGGGCCCAGGTTATTTATTTCAGCATTGTTTGTAAAAGCATGACTATTCTGTTCACCAACAGAGGACAAGTTAAATAAATTATAGGATAACAATTCAATCAGCTGTATCAAGACAAGAAGAATAAAAGGACAAGTATCTCTATGAACTCATGGAAATGCATTCAAGTGTTCCTCACATAAGCTGGTACCATATCTCCTCACGGCTTTGGCTCTCGCAGTAGGTAGCTACACTGTTTACAATTACTTACACACCAGATCCTTCCCAGAGAGGAAACTGTGGCCTTCAAGTCCACCGCCACATGACTTGCCCAGGCTTGACCACGTCACACCGTAACAGAGGTTATCAATGTAATCGCAGTTTTGTTCAGGCTACTTGCTTATTCCCTTCTGTGAAGTGTGGGCACGTCCCACACTGGGACTACTCTTCCAAAATCTGGGTCCCAGAGCTATGAGAAGAGACCCATGGACCCACAGCAGCTCACCTAAAACGTGAGCAAGAAATTACTTTTGTTTCTGTAAGCCTCTGAGACGTGAGGTTTTTGTTGTGTGCGTAAAGTTGGCCAATAACAGAACTCATCCAAAAGGGGCAATTTTAGGAAAGGTTGGACTTTACTATTTGTCTCATTGTCGGGAGATTTTCTCCACATATTTATAGCACAATACCTAATTTCATGTGTTTATGACATGAACACTTAGGCAGCAGTTATCACATGCCAAGAACTACTCCAAGCATTTTACAAAAATTAATTTACTCAATTGTCATAAGATTCTGTATCCGCATTTCACAAACAAGGAAACAGACAGAGATAGGTCAAGATCACAAGTCATGTAAGCCGCAGAGTCAGTGTTCAAACCCAGGCAGTCTGGCCCCAGAATCCACACCCTTAATCATATGATCCACGTCCAAATCCACAACCACTATGTCATGAAATTATCATAACCATTGATATTTATTCAATTAATTTTATTAAGCACATTTGATCTTATTTGATTCTCATGATAACTCCAGGAATTAGAGGAACTGGAGACTTCAAAGATGCAAAATGACCCAAGATTACACATCGACCTTGATGGCAGTTATGCTCTATAAAGAAAAAAATCTCCAAAGACTACTATAACTTTTCCCGTTCAAATCTGGAGGTTGGGGGTAGGGGGAGGCCTCAACGGAATCTTACTACCACTCTATTTCCAATTATCTTTGCGCTTATCACCATCATGATCATTAATAAATATTTGCTGGACACCTATCTCAGGAAAGGCATTGTGCTAGGCTCCCTCGCCCCAGTTAAGACTGGAGACAGACGTAGGCTCACTCTCAAATGGTGAAAAATGCAGTGAACAAACACCCCTGAGGACCAGGAAGCATCTGGCACCGTGGTCAGGTGGCTCTCACTTGGTGACTAGAGTTTTCACAAGGCTGTATAGCACCCTGCTGCCCCAGAAAGTTGCAGGAAGAGAAAACACAGTATTCCTGTCCTCCTGTTTCATTATCACCAGGGAGGGCGTCGGCATTAAAAGAGCAGTGTGAAATGGACAATTCACACGTCTTCTGAGTTTCTCGAGGATGTCGGTCCCTGCTGTTGCCTCAGCAGCCGTGGCTGCCACTGCCTCGAGGTCATCTCACCACAAGAAGTGTATTAGATGTGGGCCAGCAGGAAGCATGGGCAAACAGGTATGTACACATGTGCGCGCACACACACACACACACACACACACACACACACATTTCCTACACATCCTCCACTCCCAAGAAACGGCAGGGAATATGGAAAAAAAGAAAAAGAGGCAGCAGGCATTCAAGGAAGGGCCCCTCTTTCATCGCTGGATTTTTCAGAAGAGCAATGGAGTCCTCCTGCAGCTCAAGGTCACAGCCCCAGTGGAATCTCTCTTCTCCAGACTCTCCCTTCAGTACCACACAGACCACTTCTGGGAAAGATTGGTTCAGGGTCTTCGAGGTCTTGTCTGGTACATCTGCCACCTGCAAACAGGATGCAGCCAATGAGGATAAGGGCCTGTCCTGATCCTTGCCCAACCAGGCCTACTGGAGACTCCTGGACCTGGGTAAAGGCTCAGCCCCTCCCAAACCTCTGGGCCACTTTTGTCTTTAATTAGGGAGGCTTTAGAGCCTGACTTCCATACCATGAGCATTCGGATGGCAGGCAGCTCAGCTCTGATCATTGGCTTAATTCTTTTTCCTTGTTTTAAGATTTTTCGAGGTGAAGCATTTTAAAAGTTTTAATGAATTTGTTATAATATCGCTTCTGCTTTATGCTTTGGTTTTTTGGCCTCAAGGTACGTAGGATCTTAGCTCCCCGACCAGGGATCAAACCCACATCCTCTGCCCTAGAAGGCCAAGTCTTAACCACTGGACCATCAGGGAAGTCCCATGGCCTCATTCTTAAAAGTGAGCTTCTTCTCCATTGGCACCTGTATTGGAATTCTTCAGAGAATCAGGACCAATAGGAAATAAACATGTAAAAAGTTTTATTATGGGAATTGGCTCCCGTAGCTATGGAAGCTAAGTCACACAACTGGCCATCCATAAGCTGAAGAACCAGGAAAGCCAGGGGTGCAGTTGTAATCTGAGTCCAAAGTCCTGAGAACCAGGAACACTGACGATTGTAAGTCCCAATCCAAGGGCAGGAGGAGACTGAAGTCCCAACTTGCAGGCAGGCAGGAAGCAAAGCAGCAAGCTCCTCCTTCCTCCACTTTTGTTGTTCTGTTCAGACCCTCAAAGAATTGATGATGCTCACCCATGTTAAGAAACAACCCATCTTACTGAGTCCACCAATTCAAACGCTAATCTCATTCAGAAACCATCTCACAGACATACCCAAAAATAATATTTAATATGGACCTGGCCCTATCCAGTTGACATATAAAATTAACCATGACAGCACCTGTGTCCTGGCCTCTGCCAACCAGATCCTGTTTTGATAAACTGCCTATGACACTGGTTCCTCTAGGACAGAGACCTGCCAGGCTTCTGCTAGTCTCTCCTTTCAAGGCCAAGCTCTTCATCATAAAAATCCATCTGATTATTTATTGCTGAATCAGTAGTTGTCATCTGTCATCTTATTTGATCTGGCTGTAACACATCCCATGGTGCAAAACAATTGTGAGATTAAACATCCCCCACTGGACTTTACAGTCCTCTGGAGCAAGGACCATACAGTCTGCGTCTTATTCTTCTGTGTGTCCTAACAATTAGTACCCAAAAGAGGCACTCAGCCAATAGCTGCTGAGCGAAACCCTGCCCCCAGCCATGGAGATCTGGCATACCCCTTGTGTGGCTGACATGCAAAGGGCTAGGGAGTTTCGCTCAGCTCAGGAGAGTTACTAACAAGAAGCCAAGAGACACACTTCTCACAAAGCCCAGTTGAAGGAGACCAAGTTTTGCCTGCTTCTATCACTGTTGCTATGGGAATAGAATGCCTCCTAAGTGGCACATTCATATAAGTAGAATTTCTTCCCAGTAGCATCTCTTAGTGGAATTCCCACTGCAAGGATTAGGTCTTCCTCTCCTGAGCAGCACTAGATGCCATCCCAGGGGACCTAGGGTCTACAAAAAAGGTAGCACCCACCTCTCTCTCCCCCTTAGGACTTCTCTTTATCCCGCTCCATCTTTAATCATCTCTCCCTCCCTTCTCCAGCCCAGATGCTCAGAGAGCGAACTGGCCTTGCAGAGTCTATTCAGAAAGATGAGTGTCTGATCTATGCAAAGTGGGGGTAATAAAATCACCTGCGGGTCAAGGAGACCTTTCAAGCTATCTGCTCAATAACAACAATGGAGTCAACACTAATGTTACCGAGTCCAAACTGCTACTTCTTGCTGCACGACAGGCTAATGATCAAGAGATAAGTTGTTGGGGCAAGAAATAATGACTTTATTCAGAACGCCAGCAAACTGAGAAGATGGTGGGCTTGTATCCCCAAAGAACCATCTTACCTGAGTTAGAATTCAGGCTCCTTTTATACTAAAAGGGAAGGGTGCGTGCGTGCTACATCACTTCCGTCAAGTTTGACTGCGTGATCCTGACTCTGTGTGATCCTACAGACTGTAGCCTGCCAGGCTCCTCTGTCCATGGGATTTCCCAGGCAAGAATACTGGAGAGGGTTGCCATGCACTGACCCAGGAATTGAACCCACATCTCTAGCATCCCCTACATTGGCAGGCCGGGTTCTTTACCACTACAGCCACCGGGGAAGCCCCCTATACCTGAGCACCTCCCACTAATGAGAAAACGTCATCCTAAACAATAGATTCCCCTTACATTTCCTCTTCAGTGCTTCAAATAGGTTACCTTTAGTTTGACTTTTGGTTCCACTCCCTCGTCTCTATTCTCTGCCAAAATAGTCAAAGGGTTAAGAAGGCAACAAGAGAAGGGAAAAAGCTTAACCACATCACATCATTGGTCCCTTGGTCCTCCAGTATTGGCTTGTGTGGAGTCACAATTTCGATCTATCTGTTATACCTGAAAGTTTTGATGTGCTTTCTGTCCTATTTGGGGGTCAGTGTCTCCCCAGCCTCCATCCGGCCCTGTCTGAAGGCTATATGAATTTTGAAGCAGTGATTCTCAAAGTGTGATCCAGAGCCAGCAATATCAGTATCACCGGACAGTTGATTAAAACTGCACATTTTCAGGCCTCACTCCAACTCACTGAATCAGAAACTCTGGGGGTGGTACCTAAGAGCCATCTGTCCTGGGTATTTTTTTTGTATTTTTTTTTTTTGGCCACTCCTAGTGGCATGCAGGATCTTAATTCCCCAACCAGGGATTGAACCCATGCCCCCTGCACTGAAAGTGCCGAGTCTTAACCACTGGACCTCCAGGGAAGTCCCACCATTTGTCCTTTAACAAGCCCTCCAGGTGATTCCCAAGCACTCTTGAGTTTCAGAACCTCAGCCTTCAAGGCATGTTCTCTTGACCTCTGAATACAGCGTCTTTGTCCAGCCCTTTTTCCATCTCTTCACCACCCAGGACTCAGTTTAAGAAAGGTGGCATCTCAGGGGCAGGTGAGAGTTAAACTGACATTTTCCCTCCTTTCTAGTTCTGTCGGAATTCTGCAATCTACTGATTGCAATAATGCTCCAGGGCTCCCCTCCCCCTTCGGAAAATGACGATTCAAAATCAGAACAGATTATTTTAAAACGCTTGTTGGCACATTGATGCCACTGGCTGGCTTCTACTGACTAATTAATCCTGATCTGACCTGAATTAATGCCTAATCTGTGTAAAATGATTGAGATTTGTTGGAAGGCAGCAAATTTGAGACTGTAAAAACCAAAGGCATGTGGGAGTAGATTCAGCATCAGGCTGACACAAGGATTAAAGTATTTCTTCAATTGGTACATTATTTGAAATCTGATTTTTTTTTCTTCCTTTCTCCTCTCCACTCCCCCACCACCTCCTACTAGGAAAAAAAAAATTACCAGAAGACATAAGTATATTGTCTCCCCTTCTCCCAAATAAAGGTAAACTGACAGCACTTTCAATGAAAGACTCTGCATGATTGGAATTGAATGTCAAATACGATTTTCTGTTGGCAATTCAAAGTGTTGGTGTCAAAACCATAACTGACAGTACGGCTGGAGATTAGTATCTGTCTGGATCTTAGCATCACACTGCGAGGAAGGTTTATGATTTTGTAGATTAACACAGCTCTCTTCACGCCACCACTTAAGAGATAATTTGTTGAAGCAGGAGCCGATTAGATTGTGGTTGCCCATGAGCGGGAGGCCCCCTCCCCTAAAGCTGTCAGGCGTTTGATGGCACACCCTGCCCCCTTTGGGGGTCTGCCATCATTACGGGTGACAGGCAGGCGAGGTGAGCAGGCCACAGCTGCCAGCACACTCGGCTGTCAGTAGCCACCAGTGATGCTTGCTGGCGATGTCTCGAGGAAAATGGAGTTCCTATTGATCGGACCAATATGAAATGGCCTTCCAGGCTGGAGATTTGATTTATTTAGTTTCTGCTTCTCACATGGGATGGAGGGAGGAGGGGGACTTCCTGGCAAGTCATTGAATCACATGCCCTACCACTAGATCTCCTCTAGCTCTGGGGGAAGGAAAAAAAAATGTCAATCAAGGCTCAGAGAGGTTAGGGAGACTTGCCAAGATCACAGCGTTTGGGAGGAGGGGGAGCTTGGGAGTTGGTATGGCCTGAGACTCACAAAGTGATAGACACTGACTTCGGCACTTTGATCTCTCCAATGTCCTGTGTAAGATTCACAGAGTCTTTGATGTCATTAAAAGGGCAGGCGAGGTGAAGGGTATAAGTAACTTGCATAAGCCACAGCAAGTCCACAGCAGAGATGGGTTGCAACCAGGTTTCCTAATCCCCAGTTTGGTGCTCTCTGCATCATCTTACAGAGTATCATCCCTAGAGTAAATATTCCAGCTGGGGAGGGGATCAAAGGGCTTTGAAAACTGTGCTTCTATCTTGCATGCATGACATTTCTGCCGAGTGACAGCCCATAGAACCCAGATAATAAAATAAAACGGATGCTCTGTGTCTTGACCAGCCAGTAAATTGTCACTGGTCCTCTGTGAGTCTGATTTAAGAGTTTCATCTTGCAGAGACTATATTTGTTCTTTCTTTGTCCCCCCCGACTCATCTCCACTTCTGGGGAGGGAGAAACTGTGAAAGCAGTCAGTTTCGTGCAGCATTTACGTTATCCAACAACGCCAGGATGTGACAGCACGGGGGACTCCCAAGATAATGTTCAGACTCTGGTTTTAGAATGTTTACTCTCTTTCGGGTGAACTCTGACATCCAAGCGCATTAATGCAATGCCATTTTCAACTCTCACGCCAATCTCCCTCCTTGTACATATCAGAATTTTAATGCCTGCTTCCCTGTTTGAGTTATGGTAATTTATTGTAATAGTGCATTTTGACCTTTTCAGTATTTTGTATTTTTATTGGATAGCTGTTTCACCTCTTCCCTGGAGGGTTAGCCAGGCTGAAAATGAGAGAGAATGGTAAGACCAACCAATCAAAATACAGAATATTAAAAAGGTCAACACACAAGAGCAAACTACTAATTTGGAAAACACACAAATGAGAAAAGAAAGAAAGCTCCCAGCAGCATGGTGGTCAGAGCAAGAATAAGTGGACAGGAGAGGGCTAAGAGGTTCCTCTGCGTCCACAGCATAGCAGTTAGCTCAACCACTGAATGTAAACTAGCCAGCCCATCATCAGAAACCAAAGGAGAGGAAAATCCGTGCAAACTTCAAAGAGTGTAGACTGTACCATTTCCCTTTCTACCTGGTTAATGCAAATGGCAACGAGAGGTTGTGGGGGGTTGAAAGTCCCAGCTCGGAGATGCCAGGGCTCTTTTGAACATGCCGTAACCAGACGATGCTTCGAAGACAACAGACAAGTTCCACCCTCTACCTACAAGCAGATGAAAGTCTCTGGAATCTAGAACTGATGCGCCTCTATTTCTTTTTCAAAGCTCTCCAGGAAGGGGAATCCCCAAACCTCCCCTCTTGACTCTTTCTAGTTAAGCAATATAAATTAAACCATACTAATAAGCATAGCTGGACAATCAAGATTAATAGAATCATAAAAGTTCAAAGCACATTAATTCAAGTGGACATTCAGATCTTGTCTACTGAAGGTTATGGTCACCAAGTCACTGGGAAGCACACTTGAGTGAGTTACCTGGGTGTAGCCCCCTCACCCGTGGAAGCACAATCAGCAATGCAGAACAACAAACACAGAAGGTTCTGACTGGCATCAGAAAATGGAAATGAGCTACTCTAAAAAAATTCATGTAAAACAGGGGCCAGAATCTCAGTGTGAAGAGTGAAAAGACTTTGACTGCAACTTCATCTTGAAAAATAAAATGAGAATGTACAAAGAGGTGATTTTGCTTTCTATTTAATCTAATATAGGTAAAATATCTAATCATATTCTCCAAAGGAAAAAGGACTTAAAGGTTGACTGGGAAATTTGGGCAGTTTTCCCAACAGCGTTTTATGTTACTATCGATATATCACCCTTCACAACACCTTTGACATAATCACGAAAAATATAACTTACAAGATATTCAGAGGAACCAAGATAAGTGCTCCTCTAAATCCTGTGGCATTCCACCTTTTTCCTATTTAATGTCTTGATATTTGTTTTCTATTATTCGGTTGGTTGATTTCTTTTTATTCAATTGTTTGTGATATCCTTATTTGTCAATCAATTTGAGAGAAATATGAGTCATCCTAGTATATCACGTTCACCAACTTCATGAAATCCTGTGTTGTTTACAAAATCTGCAGTTTCCATTTGCTTTTGATTTAGCGCTGCCAAAACATCTGAAAATCATTTGCAAACTGACCAAATACTTATGCCATACAGGTTTTTGTTAAAAGAGTCATGTTTGAATAGGGTCTGATTTTTCGTCTGTTAATGACTATTCAAAAACTCTTAATTCCCTGTGTAAACAGACTTTTAATTATGAGTACTCTAATAATGAAAACTCAAGCACAAGGATCCTAGACCTATCTAAATGCAAACCAGAATACCTTCAGTATAAACATACCATAACACACATAAAAGTGATTGCAGAAATATATTCAACTATTAACACTTTCTAATTTGACTCATAAATAGCTGCATCACTGAATAAAAATTTAGGGTTAGAAACACTATGCAGATTTGCTATGACTCTCCTTTAAGATGGTTTCATGTATAATATACTTGGGTGGGGGGAATAAAAGGGAGACTGGGATTGACATATACACACTACAATATACAAAATAGATAACTAATAAGAACCTGGGCTTCCCTGGTGGTTCAGTTGGTTAAGAATCTGCCTGCAATGTGGGACACCTGGGTTCGATCCCTGGGTTAGGAAGATCTCCTGGAGAAGGCAATGGCTACCCACTCCAGCATTCTGACCTGGAGAATTCCATGGACTGTATAGTCCATGGGGTCGCAGAGTCGGTCACAACTGAGCTACTTTCACTCACTCACTCAATAAGAACCTACTGTGGGCTTCCCAGATGGCGCTAGTGGTATAGAACTGCCTGATATTGCAGGAGACATAAGAGATGCAGGTTTGATCCATGGGCTAGGAAGATCTCCTAGAGAAGGGCACAGCAATCCATTCCAGTATTCTTGCCTGGAGATTCCCATGGACAGAGGACCCCGGTAGGCTACAGCCTACAGGGTCTCAAGGAGTTACACATGACTGAAACAACTTAGCACGCATGCAAGAACCTATTGTATATCACAGGAAGTGAAGTAAAGTGAAGTCGCTCAGTTATGTCCAACTCTTTGCGACCCCATGGACTATAGCCTACCAAGCTCCTCCGTTCGTGGGATTCTCCAGGCAAGAATACAGGAGTGGGTTGCCATTTCCTTCTCCAGGAGATCTTCCCAACCCAGAGATCGAACCTGGGTCTCTCACATTTCAGGCAGACGCTTTACCATCTGAGCCACCAGGGAAATCAGAGGGAACCCTACTTAATACTCTATAATGACCTATATGGGAAAAGAATCTAAAAGAGAGGGGATATAAGTGTGTGTATAAATGATTGATTTTGCTGTATAGTGGAAAGTAATACAAGATTGTAAATCAACTCTACTCCAATAAAAATTTAAAAAATAAAAAAAATACATGCAGATTACACAGTTAAATTTACATCTTTCAAAATACCATGAAACACATGATACCTCTTCTTTAAAAAAAAAAAAACTATCCGTTATTAAATATTTACTGACTACCAGGAATTGTATATGCATTATATTATTTAATTCTTATAATAGCCCTAGAGGAAGGCATCAATACCTACAAGTTATAGGTAATGAAACAAAACACAGAAGTGAAGCAATTTGCCAGAGATAGAACATCTAATTAGTGGCAGAGGCAGGGCTCAGTCTCAGGTTTTCATGATTCCAGGCCCATGTTTCAAACCACTCTGTTACAATACACAGAAAAGGTATCTAGAAGAGCACAGATACTACAATAAGACTGTGGCTGTTTTTATTCATTTCTTTATATTTTTCTATCTTTTCCACACTTTCTGGATCAAAAATGTTTTTGTTTAGTCAGTCAGTCATGATCGATTCTCTTGCAACCCCATGGAGCCTGCAAGGCTCCTCTGTCCACAGGATTTCCCAGGCAAAAATATTCGAGTGGGTTGCCCATTTCCTTCTCCAGGGGATCTTCCCAACACAGGGATTGAACCTAAGTCTCCTTAGCTCAAACAATAAAGAATCTTCCTGCAGTGCAGGAGGCCTGGGTCCAATCCCTGTGTTGGGAAGATCCCCTGGAGAAGGAAATGGCAACCCACTCTCAGTACATGGGGTTGCAAAAAGTCAGACATGACTGAGCAACTCACACTCCTGTACTCCTCCTGCATGGCAGGCAGATTCTTTACCTCTAGTTTTCTATTTTTTCCACATTTTCTGGATCAAAAATGATGGCTCTTATAATCAGAGAAAAGAGAAGTCAGAACTTTTCTGATGGTCCAGTGGTTAAGACTCCATGCTTCCACTGCAGGAGACATGGGTTTGATCCCTAGACAGGAACTAAGATCCCACATACCATGTGGTATGGCAAAAAAAAAAAAAAACCACACACAGATAAAAAAGAACAAATGTTTACAAGAAGTTAAGGTTAGAGATGGGAGATCCCCGTGTTGTTTATGGCAAACAAAAAGCTTTGTGGAGAAAAGGGAGCAGAGAGTGGCTCTGTTACAGCTTAAGGGGCCACTCTCAGCCAGCAAGGAGCCTCCAGAAGGAGGTTCTGGCACATCCTGTACGTTCTGCGGACACGGACACAGCCCACTTCACCTCCTGAGGAGCTGAAGTTACTGTGTGTGGTAGAGGGAAGAACACTGACCACAGTCAGAGACAAGGACACCCACCACGTCCTATGAAGGTCTGCCTGACTGCCCATCCCCCACCCCACAGCCCCACCTACGGCTCAGTCCTCCCCTCTGTCTTAAGGCTGACTCATCCCAAGGCTTCCCAGGTGGCTCAGTGGTAAAGAATCTGCTTGCAATGCAGGAGATGCTGGTTCAACCCCTGGTTGAGAAGATCCCCAGGAGAAGGAAATGGCCACCAACTCCAGTATTTTTGCCTGGGAAATTCCATGGACAGAGGAGCCTGGCAGGCTATAGACCATGGGTCTATAGAGTCACACAGAGTCAGGCACAACTGAAGCAACTTAAAATGCAGCATGCACACCAAGACCTCAATTCCCCAAGAAGGGGGCCCTACCTTTCCGCAGACCTCTCAGAGACGTCCCTGGGACTTTCTCACCTGTGCTCAGGCCTGGCCTAGCTCTGTTTGGGCTGCCAAAGCATAGCCAGCCACGTTTTCCTGAACCTTCCTGATACCGACACCTTCACTGTCTGAGTCATCCTTGTCACCAGTCCCCACTGCCTTTTAGCCAAACTTCCCATTCATCGTCTGTCAAAGTCTCGACTGAGTGTTCAAATGCTTCTTCTGGGCTTTGCACAATGGGTTACAGGGAGCTGAGATACTGATCTCTCAGATGCCAGGGTAGCCGGTGGCCCTTGGACCCTTGCTCTCCCACCCCAAGCAAGCCCAGTGTGCCCTGTGTTACCATTCTCTGACAGCTGGGACATGAAAAACTTGGGAAGCACCAAATATGAACCACCCTGGTGGGTTTTCTAGGTCCCCATATACCATCCCCCCTTTTGTAATGTGGCCACACCACATGGCATGCAGCATCTTAGTTCCCCAGTGGAGAATTGAACCTGTGCTCCCTGCAGGGGAAGCACAGAATCTTAACTACTGGACCACCAGGGAAGTCCCCTACCATTCAACCCTAAGGTGGCCCACCTTAAACCAGCTGAGCTTCTGCTTTGTCTCTTGGCGGTGAGGGGCCACGCCACTTTGTTGCTATTATTTAGTCTCTAAATCATGTCTGACTCTTTTGCCACCCCAAGGTATGGACTGCAGCCCACCAGGCTCCTCTGTCCATGGGATTTTCCCCAGCAAGAATACTGGAGTGGGTTGCCATTTCCCTCTCCAGGGGATCTTTCTGACCCAGGGATTGAACTTGCATCTCCTGCTTGGCAGGTGGACTCTTTACCAAAGCCACCACTTGCGGGATCTGATTTCCCCAATCAGGAATCAAACCCATGCCCTCTGCAGTGGAAGTGCAGCATTTCAACCACCGGGCCACCAGGGAAGTCCCTCTTAGTAATTTAAATAATGTGTTTGTTTGCTGTGTGTCAGGTACTCTTCTAATTGCTTTCCCTAATATGGCTCTGACACGATTGACAGTTCTCTGTGCTCCTTTCATTTCATCCTAAAAATAGGGACAATGATACTTTATCTGAGATCACTTCCAGTCTTCTTTGAGGGTTCCAGGAATGAGCACCAAAATTCACACAGCCTCCTCTCAGTACATGGCTTAAGGATATGGCACCTCAAGAGAAAAGGAGAGATCAATTTGGAATCAGAAAGGAATACTTTCTCTAAGTTGATGTTTTCAAACCCTTAACCTAAAAAAAAATTGGAATTTCCACTAGAAGTGGAATAACAGGGGAAAGAAGTGGCATCTGACTGGAGGAAGCGGGTCTGTGATGAAATGAACCCCAAGGGTGACGGCTGGAATTGCAGGAGATGGGCCAGTTAGTAAATCAAGGCCGACAGTAAGAAATCAGCCTCTAGAGAATTGCAGTCCCAGGCTCAGGCCCAGAAACATGACTGGGCCTTTCCACGCAGCTGCAAGCAAGAGCTAATATATAGTATTTACTCAAGGAAGAAGGTTCCAGAGTGAAGAATGAGATTCAGTTAGTTACTGTAACACACATTATTTCCTGGAGCTCCCAGTTGCCCTATGAGAAAACCCATTCTTCTTTTTCAATATATGCCTGATTTTTGCAATCTCTCAGGCTATCATCAAATGGTTTCCATTTATTTCAAAAGACAATTTATCTGCCTTGAGGTTTCACCTACTAGAACTTGGTGATAGTATTCTTTGCTGCAACGTTACAGAATCCACTCAGTGAGGCACAGGGATGACAGACAGAGCTTGTTAACTTCACACAAGTGGATCAAAATACCATATTCCCCTCTTCGCAGATATTGCTAAAACTATCATCAACAACCAGGTGAAAATCAAGAGTACTTTCTGGTGGTTCATGGAGTCTTCCCTCCTTTGCCCAGGCTCAATCACTTGGATTGTTGTGTCTTTGCTTTGACTCCTCTGCATATCAGATCAACAAACCCAGTTTTGTTCTAAGAGTTTATTTTGTTGGCTAATTGATACTTCCAGGCTCAGAGTTACTTGAGCTTGACACCAAAGGGCCCTTTTCTTTGTATTAATATAGCACCTTTCTCAAGAGAGTAAGCATTGCAAATACCAAGTAATTATTTACTGCAGGGATTTCACTAAATTAGAAAGTTCCAAAGTAGAAAAAAATTAAAATCAACAACTGATTCTTGTATAATTATGGCTCATGCAACGCTTACACTGTCCATGCATTAGTCATAATTCAATTCTGGTCTGAAGTCAACTCCTGACCAATCGAGAACTAGTAGTGTAATTATAAGAAGTTTTAAACACAGAATGTGAAGGAGGACTAATAGATCAAGAGTCAGAAGACCTGGAGTCTCTGACCTTGTACTCTGAATCTTGAGTTCCTCATTTATAAAATGAGAAAGTTGTAGAACTCAGTTAAGTCAGCAATTGTTGTTGTTTAGTCACTAAGTGGAGTCCAACTCTTTGCCACCCCATGGACTGTAGCCTGCCAAGTTCCTCTGTCCATGGGGTTTCCCAGGCCAGTTTACTGGAGTGAGTTGCCATTTCCTTCTCCAGGGGATCTTCCCAACCCAAGGATCAAACCCATGTCTCCTGCTTTAGCAAGCAGATTCTTTACCGCTAAGCCACCAGGGAAACCCAAGTCAGCAATATTAGGCTTCTACTCTGAGTTATGGGGACCACCTGCCCCACAAGCTGACCCATGTCAGGAGCGGGAAAGATAGACATTTTCTCTATATAGAGAAGTGGTCCCTGTTTCTCTTTTGCCCCTTGAAAATTGAGGGCATCCTTCAAGGCCAAATTCAGTCTTTCTTTCTCTATGAAGACTTATTGGACTCCATTGGTTTGTAGTGAATGTGCCCAAAATGAATCCTGATAACACCTTAATACTTTACATCAGCAAGGATCATACACTGCTGCTGCTGCTGCTGCTGCTGCTGCTGCTAAGTCGCTTCAGTCATGTCCGACTCTGTGTGACCCCATAGATGACAGCCCACCAGGTTCCCCCATCCCTGGGATTCTCCAGGCAAGAACACTGGAGTGGGTTGCCATTTCCTTCTCCAATGCATAAAAGTGAAAAGTGAAAGTGAACTCACTCAGTCGTGTCTGACTCTTAGTGACCCCATGGACTATAGCCCACCAGGCTCCTCTGTCCATGGGATTTTCCAGGCAAGAGTACTGGAGTGGGGTGCCATTGCCTTCTCCTGCTGAGTATTGGTCTTATTGCTTTTTACATCTTACCCAACAAAACAACTTGTAAGCTTAATGGAAGAGATGTTTCTTATGTCTTGAACCCCAATCCTCAAAATCAGTGCATAAACACAGTAGGAAAGCAATATTTTGTCAAATTTACTAATATCTGTTTATGCTACTAGTATTAAATTATGAAGGGGACCCTTTCTGAAAATCCAGGTGCCTGAATATATATCTATGCCAACTGCATCTTACTTATTCCATGTAGATTATGTCTAAACTGAGACCTACTTTTTAATTTCATTTTTTCCCATTCCTTTTCTCTTTTTCTTGCTCTCTCCCTCCACTTCCCTCTATGTGTACCATCATTACCACCATGATATTATACCTTTCTTTGAAATTCTTCTTAAAACACCTCTGTATAAATAAGCAAGGGGCAAAAAGTATTACCAAATTGATATGAAATTGAAAACCAACTGTTTCAGTTGGGATGGAACACATTAAAAACTGGGGTTGGAGAGAAAATAATGTCTTGGAAATTGTTTCTTTTATAGAAGAAGCGTTCCATCTTCTAGCTCTATCTTTCTCTCACCAAGAAGATTGCAGAACAGTGAGCATCCTTGAGGACCATGTTTTACTCCAGAACTCATCAAAAGGCAAGAAGGGAGCAGAGGGATAAGTAGGTAAAATATCTAAATCATTCTGCCTCTGGCAATCTGATTCTTCAGATATTTTGAAGATTTTTTGCCCCACAAAACAGTCAGATGATGGAAGAATTACAATAAATGTAAGTGTACTGCTGAGTTCCCAAGAAAATATGGAAAAATCCCCAAGGGCAATAAAAAAGAAAAGAATGTTTTATAACATGAAACAACATGAAACTTGTAAGTAAACACCAAAGTTGTGTTGTTTTAGGAAGACACTAATTCCAAGACTCTAGAATTTTGGAGATTAATGGTTACACCTAAGGGAATAGAACAGGCTCCATGTCCATGCAAAGCAGGGGAGAGAAACATAAAAGCCTTGCATGAAATAGAGTATCCTAAGGACCACACTCTAAGTAAAAGGAGAGTTGAAAAGTAAAGAAAGATATAAAGATATCAACAACACAGTTCCCAAGTTAGGTATAATGTTTAAATACTGTTCTCTAGAACATATGGAACATTTAGAAAAAATAAGTATATGCTATTCCACAGACAATTCTCCAAATATTTTCAAGAACTGGATATCATGCTTAGCATATTCTCTTACTACATTCCAACTGATACAGAAATCAATTTAAAAATGAACTTTAAAAATTGATATGGTTGGAAACTGAAAACATATTTCTTCATAATTCATGAATCAACATAGAAATAACAGGAATGTTTAAACATTTATAATCAAATATATTGAAAATACTATATATCAAAACTTGTGGTATACAGATAAAAGGAATGGGTAAAAGGAAATTAATATAAATTCTGACAATAAAAAGGAAAAGCTAAAAATTACTGAGTTGAACATCCAGCTTGAGAACTTGGATGAACTCACAGACAAAAATATGAATCTAATAGAGTAGAAGAAAGAAAATGATAAAGAACATAAATTAACACAATAGAAAACAAAAATACAGTGAAAGGAATAAACAGATACGAGTTGATTTTTTTTTTTTACAATATTGTACTGGTTTTGCCATACATCAACATGAATCCACCATAGGTGTAAACGTGTTCCCCGTCCTGAACCCCCCTCCCACCTCCCTCCCCATACCATCCCTCTGGGTCATCCCAGTGCACCAGCCCCAAGCATCCTGCACCCTGCGTCGAACCTGGACTGGCAATTCATTTCATATATGATATTATACATGCTTCAATGCCATTCTCCCAAATCAGCCCATCCTCTCCCTCTCCCACAGAGTCCAAAAGACTGTTCTATACATCTGTGTCTCTTTTGCTGTCTCGCATACAGGGTTATGATTACCATCTTTCTAAATTCCATATATATGCATTAGTATGCTGTATTGGTGTTTTTCTTTCTGGCTTACTTCACTCTGTGTAATAGGCTCCAGTTTCATCCACCTCATTAGAACTGATTTAAATATATTCTTTTTAACGGCTGAGTAATACTCCATTGTGTATATGTACCACAGCTTTCTTATCCATTCATCTGCTGATGGACATCTAGGTTGCTTCCATGTCCTGGCTGTTATAAACAGTGCTGCGATGAACATCAGGGTACACATGTCTCTTTCAATTCTGGTTTCCTCAGTGTGTATGCCCAGCAGTGGGATTGCTGGGTCATATGGCAGTTCTATTTCCAGTTTTTTAAGGAATCTCCACACTGTTCTCCATAGTGGCTATACTAGTTTGCATTCCCACCAACAGTGTCAGAGGTTTCCCTTTTCTCCACACCCTCTCCAGCATTTATTGCTTGTAGACTTTTGGATAGCAGCCATTCTGACTGGCATGAAATGATACCTCATTGTGGTTTTGATTTGCATTTCTCTGATAATGAATGATGTTGAGCATCTTTTCATGTGTTTGTTAGCCATCTGTATGTCTTCTTTGGAGAAATGTCTGTTTAGTTCTTTGGCCCACTTTCTGATTGGATCATTTATTTTTCTGGAATTGAGCTGCAGGAGTTGCTTCTATATTTTTGAGATTAATTCTTTGTCAGTTGCTTCACTTGCTATTATTTTCTCCCATTCTGAAGGCTGTCTTTTCATCTTGCTTATAGTTTCCTTTGCTGTGCAGAAGCTTTTAATTTTAATTAGGTCCCATTTGTTTATTTTTGCTTTTATTTCCAATATTCTGGGAGGTGGGTCATAGAGGATCCTGCTGTGGTTTGTTTTCCTCTAGGAGTTTAACAGTATCTGGTCTTACGTTTAGATCTTTAATCCATTTTGAGTTTATTTTTGTGTATGGTGTTAGAAAGTGTTCTAGTTTCATTCTTTTACAAGTGGTTGACTAGTTTTCCCAGCACCACTTGTTAAAGAGATTGTCTTTTCTCCATTGTATATTCTTGCCTCCTTTGTCAAAGATAAGATGTCCATAGGTGCGTGGATTTATCTCTGGGCTTTCTACTTTGTTCCATTGATCTATATTTCTGTCTTTGTGCCAGTACCATACTGTCTTGATGACTGTGGCTTTGTAGTAGAGACTGAAGTCAGGCAGGTTGATTCCTCCAGTTCCATTCTTCTTTCTCAAGATTGCTTTGGCTATTCAAGGTTTTTTGTATTTCATACAAATTGTGAAATTATTTGTTCTAGTTCTCTGAAAAATACCATTGGTAGCTTGATAGGGATTGCATTGAATCTATAGATTGCTTTGGGTAGTATACTCATTTTTACTATATTGATTTTTCTGATCCATGAACACGATATATATCTCCATCTATTCGTGTCCTCTTTGATTTCTTTCACCAGTGTTTTATAGTTTTCTATATATAGGTCTTTTGCTTCTTTCGATAGATATATTCCTAAGTATTTTATTCTTTTGTTGCAATGGTGAATGGAATTGTTTCCTTAATTTCTCATTCTGTTTTCTCATTGTTAGTGTATAGGAATGCAAGGAATTTCTGTGTGTTAATTTTATATCCTGCAACTTTACTATATTCATTGATTAGCTCTAGTAATTTTCTGGTGGAGTCTTTAGGGTTTTCTATGCAGAGGATTATGTCATCTGCAAACAGTGAGAGTTTTATTTCTTCTTTTCCAATCTGGATTCCTTTTATTTCTTTTTCTGCTCTGATTGCTGTGGCCAAAACTTCCAAAACTATGTTGAATAGTTGTGGTGAGAGTGGGCACCCTTGTCTTGTTCCTGACTTTAGGGAAATGCTTTCAATTTTTCACCATTGAGCATAATGTTTGCTGAGGGTTTGTCATATATAGCTTTTATTATGTTGAGGTATGTTCCTTCTATTCCTGCTTTCTGGAGAGTTTTTATCATAAATGGATGTTGAAAATTGTCAAAGGCTTTCTCGGCATCTATTGAGATAATCATATGGTTTTTATTTTTCAGTTTGTTAATGTGGTGTATTACATTGATTGATTTGTGGATATTGAAGAATCTTTGCATCCCTGGGATAAAGCCCACTTGGTCATGATGTATGATCTTTTTAATATGTTGATGGATTCTGTTTGCTAGAATTTTGTTAAGGATTTTTGCATCTATGTTGATCAGTGATATTAGCCTGTAGTTTTCTTTTTTTGTGGCATCTTTGTCAGGTTTTGGTATTAGGGTGATGGTGGCCTCATAGAATGAGTTTGGAAGTTTATCTTCCTTTGCAATTTTCTTGAAGAGTTTGAGTAGGATGCCGCTGCTGCTGCTAAGTCACTTCAGTCGTGTCTGACTCTGTGCGACCCCAGAGACGGCAGCCCACCAGGCTCCCCCGTCCATGGGATTTTCCAGGCAAGAGTACTGGAGTGGGTTGCCATTGCCTTCTCCGTTAAGTAGGATAGGTGTTAGTTATTCTCTAAATTTTTGGTAGAATTCAGCTGTGAAGCTGTCTGGTCTTGGGCTTTGTTTGTTGGAAGATTTCTGATTACAGTTTCAATTTCCACACTTGTGATGGGTCTGTTAAGATTTTCTATTTCTTCCTGTCTCAGTTTTGGAAAGTTGTACTTTTCTAAGAATTTCTCCATTTCTTCCAAGTTGTCCATTTTATTTGTGATGCAACATTTAATATCTGTGTATGTTTATCTTCCCTCCTCATCCATTCAGGTGAATTTAGAGCAATTAAAGCTTTAATACCAACCCACAGAGTTATCTCATGTCTTTCCTTTCCTTCTGAATCCACTCAACCCTGACCAAAGGAAGTGCATTTGAGGCCTGGGTTTCCTTTTCAGCTTTCTCACAGCCTGGAATATTTCCCACAGGAACATTAACACCTTCCAAATGTGATTATCCCAATCTCTTGAATATCTGATCTTTCCAGGATTTCAGGGAATTACAAGGAAACACAATACAATAGCATGAGGCTCGTTTCCACAATATTTAGGAAAAAAGCACTTAATCCCCAAACCAAATATGACCACTAGAGTAGTTTACAATCTTACCATCAATCCCCTAGTGGATATAATGTTTCCTAAAATCAACATCTCATGTAGTCTAGATCCATGTTGTTATCACCAATCGTAGATAAGGAGTTCATATTAGTTCAGTGAAGGAATTAGGCCACCAGAAAAAATAAAATAAAAGAGGAAAAAAAAATCCCATGTGGTTTCAGCTTTCCTAGCGTGTCAGTCAGCCTTGCCCAGTGCCCAAAGTCCATAACCTATAAAGTTAATATTCACAAGAAGGAAGAATCTCATCAAGATACTAAGCTTGCTTTATTCTAAGAAAACAGCTTTTTGATAGGGCAAAAAGGCCAGTCACCTCACCCTTCCTCAAGACCTTTCCTTTAAGGTCCAGCCAATAAAATTTTGTACTTCCTTCAATAAACTGCGCATGCTTCCTTCTCCAACCCTGCATGCCTAGCCTGTTAACCTTCCTTGAACAGGATTCTGCCTAGTAACACAGCAGCTAATCTCCTTCAAAAATCTACAGCCTGGTACCCTCTCAACCCCAGGAGCCCAGCTTTGTCTACATTTCTTCAAATCAGAAGACTCTCAAGGTTTATTATTTGTGCAACATTTCCATTTCTATAGCCACTGCGTCTTCCTTCCATTCAGCGGTGCCTTAGCTTTGTCCCATAACATCTACCTCCAGGGAGACCATCCCTTTTAGTTTTCATATTTACCCCAGCTAGAGAAATCCACTTGAAAGATTTCTGAGTTTCAGCTGCCTCTAGGGAACTTCCCAAACCTGCTGTCAGTGATAACATGAGGTCCATAACATTTGTCTTCTTTCAATCCTTGAATTCCCCAAGCCTCGATAACTCCAACACTGATTTCCTGGAGCACAGCTTTTCAGATGCATTTTTTAAGCCTTCCACCTGCCCTTAGCTGAGAAGACCTGTTCCTCCCACCTTCCTCTAGCTAAAACATTTTCGGCCTCTCAAGATCTTTCTCACCTCCTGGTCCTCTTCCCAAGGGTCTCTTCGGGTATAAAAGGTTGAAACCTATGTTTAAGCTGATCCCATTTCTCCCTGAGATATCTCTCAAGATCTGAGCATTTTCTGCTCACACACCAATTCCTAAATAATCTCACTCACTTACTATACAGTCATCCTTCAGTATCTGCAGGGGATTGGTTCTAGGACCCCACATACACATTCCTTTAGATACCGAAATCCACAGATGCTCAAGGCCTTCAACTCATTTTTAGATAATTCTATTCAGTTGTTCCCTTAATTTAACCTAATATCGCATACCACCTGCATACAGAAGCCTTATCCTCATGCTTAATCTGTTCTTGGACAAACACCACCAATTCCCAATGTTTGAACCCATCTTCTATGTATTTCTAAGGAACATTGTCTCTGAATGGGAAAAACAAAATGAAATTAAACAAAAAACAGAGAATACAGTGAAATTTAAGTCTATTAAGTCACTCCACAATCCACATACTAAAGGCATTTTACACCAAAAGTCTGCTTATTTTGAAGTAAGCTTTTTCAAGAACTCAGAAGTTTGCATCCCTGCCAAGCCCAGATTCCTGCTAATCAGAACTGAGGCACAAACTCTCTCACGCGCTGAGATTTGCTAATGAAAACCAGACCTTCTCTTAACAATGCAAGTTTCTTCAGGAGCCTAAATCAAAATCTCCAACTTGTGTGCATGAACTCGCCTCGGTCTGCTGCAGGACAATCAGTGTTAGTGATTGTAAAGTGTAAATGGACCAGACATCAAACCCTTGACCAGCATTGACTATGGATGCTATCATTCCATCCCTGCTACATTCCTAGCAGAATCCAGGGTTTCAAATCCCTCTCTAGTCAAAAGCCTGGTAATCAAGGCAGAACCCCTTTCAGTATCCAAAGGAATGAGGACTCAAAAGTCCTCCCATTTCTTTACTTTAAAGTCTTTACCTTGGAGGACCATCTGCTTTCCTTCACATGGCAGAGAAGAGAGACATACCAAGACAAACCCAGGGAGGAGGGCTTGAACCTTTATCCCTCCCCTTCAATATCCCTGAGGTCTACACTTTGTCTTGGACCCACAGCTGCTGCTGCTGCTGCTAAGTCACTTCAGTCGTGTCCGACTCTGTGTGACCCCATAGACGGCAGCCCACCAGGCTCCCCCGTCCCTCGGATTCTCCAGGCAAGAACACTGGAGTGGGTTGCCATTTCCTTCTCCAATGAAAGTGAAAAGTGAAAGTGAAGTCACTCAGTCGTGTCCAACTCTTAGCGACCCCATGGACTGCAGCCTACCAGGCTCCTCTGTCCGTGGGATTTTCCAGGCAAGCGTACTGGAGTGGGGTGCCATTGCCTTCTCCGGACCCACAGCAGACCTCCCTTTCCCTGAGATCTGCAACTGCTCCCTAGATGAAACCGTATAGCCAACTTAACGCGGTTCTAGCTTTAAGCATCAGACAACAAAAATAATGGAATAAAACCTCTGACAGTCTTCCCCTCTCAGGAGTTCAAAGGAAATGAGAGATGCGATTACAGCCACTCTAATTTGTCCAGCTGATTATTGGTGCTGGTGGTGATATGCTGCTATTTATTGATTCATGGAGTGATAAGGAGCAAAAGCAGAGAGTCTGAGAATGTTTTATATATATGTATGCATGTATATTCCTGGAGCTGTGTTCTCTCTACGTAACCACTTGAATCAAGCCATATGCACTGTGGGCTGACTTTGATTCTCAGCAACAACTGTTTAAAAAAGGACAGAGGCAAGGATTCCAGATTTGTTGACTTGTGTTGTTCTTGTGGAAGCAGGGGGCGTGAGGGTTCTGTTTCTAGCACTTCCCATGGGAGACTGTTTCCAAAGAAACACAAATCATTTGCTGGAGGCAGGATATGTTAGTAGTAGTTTTGGGTTTGCGGCAACATATGCCAGGCCCTTCAAAGAGGTGTGGGCTTAAACAGAAGGATTTTTTTTTTTTTTACTCCTATTCACCGAAATGAATTTCTCCTCCTGGTTTATTATAAGAACTAGCAGTACTCAGACATGATTATAATATATTCTGAAAGATTTATAACATCCATGACCATGAGAAGAAGTTTTAGCTGAGAAATTCCAGAAGAGGACCCTGACACTGATAAGATCAGCAGTGTTGGAAGCTTAGGTTCTGATGATGGTTTTTTATTTCACTGAATCGTATATTCGAGTTTTCATTCAACAGGTTTCATGTGCCAGGGCAGAGCTGCTGCTGATGCTGCTGCTGCTGCTCCTAAGTCGCTTCAGTCGTGTCCGACTCTGTGCGACCCCATAGACGGCAGCCCACCAGGCTCCCCCGTCCCTGGGATTCTCCAGGCAAGAACACTGGAGCGGGTTGCCATTTCCCTCTCCAATGCATGAAAGTGAAAAGTGAAAAGTGAAAGTGAAGTCACTCAGTCGTGTCCAACTCTTCGTGACCCCATGGACTGCAGCCCACAGGCTCCTCCATCCATGGGATTCTCCAGGCAAGAGTACTGGAGTGGGGTGCCATCGCCTTCTCCGCAGGGCAGAGCTAGGTTCCAAGAATGGGAAAAGGGCCATCTGGCTTAGATCCTTACCTCTTAGGACCTTTGAAGGGCCTTCTTCAAGGTTCACAGGTGCTTTTGCAGATATGACTGGTCTTCTGAAGGCTCCAGGTGCATTGGCTCTCCTTGATTCTAACTGTTCCATCAGAGGAAGCCCATTTGTCTTGTGGTCAAGAGACCATCAATAAAAACAAAGTTATTTTAGGGAGTACAAGAGTTCATTTGCTTTTGTTCTAGAACCACCCCACAACCAAAATTACAGATCACCAAATCTCAAAGTCAGAGGAGCTCTGGTTCAACGATTCACCTGATAGTCGAGTCCCTCTACAACCTCCCCAGCAAGGCAACATTTAGCCTGGGCTTTAATGCCTCCAGGATCAGGGAACTCGCTATTAAAATGTTCGTAGAAGCACTTCTCTGGAGAAGGCGATGGCACCCCACTCCAGTACGCTTGCCTGGAAAATCCCATGGACGGAGGAGCCTGGTAGGCTACAATCCATGGGGTCGTTAAGAGTCAAACACAACGGAGTGACTTCACTTTCACTTTTCACTTTCATGCATTGGAGAAGGAAATGGCAACCCACTCCAGTGTTCTTGCCTGGAGAATCCCAGGGACGGGGGGAGCCCATGGGGTCGTACAGAGTCAGACATGACTGAAGTGACTTAGCAGCAGCAGCAGCAGCATGGAGGTTTACTGTGTGTCACAGTAGTCACTAGAGGCATTCCCTCCATTTCTTCATTTAATTCCCATAACCACTCTATGAGGATTTTATGTCTATTTTATAGATGGGAAGACTGAGGCTCAGAGAGGTTAAATGCTTGCACTAATGTGAGCTCAGATCACATTTATTCTTTTTTCAGCCGTGTCACACAGTTTATTCCCCGCTAACACTCCTTTTCCTACTTGGTGCTATGAAGCCATGTCTTTCAGGCTGGGGGTACTTGGACCTGTGTTTGGCACCTAACACTTTCCCCAATGCATTGATCTGGTTAAATCTGGCCCCCTCATCCTTTTGTTTACAGCCTTTGGAATACTGATTTTTGTCTCCAACATGCCTACTCGGCTTCTAGCTTCATGCTGTATATTAATTTAATAAACCCTCTTTCTAAATATTCATGCAAATCATAGATTAAAAGGAAAAAATCAGAATGCAAGAGCAAAGCTCCAAAGCATGTCACTAGACACTTCCCACTGGATTAACATTTACTTTTATATCAGTCCCTTTAAAAATAGAGCTCTTTAATCAGTAACTATTCCACTCACTTGTCCTTTTTCTTGCCAAACACCATGCTGACTTTCAGCATTCTGGATGAAGTTAATCACACAAAACTTGCTCGTGGTGAGCCCACGCTGGCTGCTAGTATCTGCAGCTTCCTTTTCTAGGTGCTCACGTGCCAACCCTTTAATCTTCCATTAGACATTCTTGAAATCTACTTAGTTGCAGATTCCATCTTCTTTCTGGGTTGGAAATCCAAACTCCATTTGCTTGTCTCCAATTTTCCAAACCACTAATATTCTCCGTGTTCACTAAGACCACCCATAGTAGTTTGGGTGATTGAGTCTGACAGGTTTCTTCCAATAACATGGGGTATAATTTTCCAGCCTAGAATACCACAATGTCTGTTTCATCATCTGTAAGACGGAGACTACACTAGTAGTACTCCACATGTTGGTTTGATAATTAAATGGCATAATGCACCCAAGGAACCACTAATATTAATATTAATATATAGGAAACATTCCCCTCCAGATTGCACCAAGCCACATCACTTCATTTCTTCCTGAAAGTCATGTTAGCATCACCATTTCAATCAGCCTATACAAACAACTCTTCTAAAATCTGCATTTTTGCTGAAGTTCCTTAATACTACACACAGTGCCACTTTTTTTTTTTTTTTTTTTTTTTTGACTGTGTCAGGTCTTAGTTACAGCATGAAGGATCTTCAATCTTTGTTACAGCATGCAGGATTTATTTTTTTTATTTTAGTTGTAGCATATGGCATCCTTAGTTGCAGTATGCAAGATGTAATTCCCAGAACAGGGACGGAACCTGAACCCCCTGCTTTGAGAGCATGGAGTCAGCCACTCGACCACCAGAGAAGTCTTGATGCCGCTATTCTTGTGGTCACTCAAGCCTGACACTCAGAAACATCCAATTCATCATGTGTTTTCCTCCACATCAACCAATGTAAAGTCCGGTAGTTTTCGTCACTGCAATTCCTCAGACTGTGCGTGCTCAGTCACTCAGTTGTGTTCGACTCTTTGCAATCCCATGGACTGTAGCCCGCCAGGCTCCTCCACCCATGGGATTTTCCAGGCAAGAATACTGGAGCAGGTTGCCATTTCCTTCTCCAGGGGATCTTCCCAACCCAGGGATTGAACCTGGGTCTCCTGCGTCTCCTGCATGGCAGGCAGATGCTTTACCACTGAGCCACCAGGAAGGCCCAGATTCCTCAGATACTAATCCTTTACTTCCGTCCTACAGACATTGTTAAGGAATAAAGGTTTTTGTCCCCTCCAAGTACATATGTTGGAACCTTAATCCTCAGTGTGACTCTATCTGTTGATGGGGCCTGTTAAGATGACAAAGGATAAATGAGATCACAAGGGTGGGATCCTAATTCAACAGGCCTGGTGTCCTTATAAGAAGAGGAGGAGACCGAAGTCTCTTACGTAGATGGCCAACTGTGAGGGCACAGTGAGAAGACGGCCATCAGCAAGCCAGGAAGAGAATCTTCCTGGGAACAAATTAGCCAGCACCTTGATCCCGGACTTTGCAGCCTCCAGAATTGTGAGAAATAAATTTCTGTTATTTAAACCATCCAGGTTATGGTATTTTGTTACCATATGTCTACTTAGCAGCCCAAGTAGACTAAGATAGCCACAACCTTACTTGAGGCTTTCTTACCTGGTTTGCAGTAAAAATTCCTGACTTTTGCCCCATCTCTTATCCTTCTCCACTGCAATCCATCTCTCTCACTAGTACCAACTTAAATTTCCTAAATTCTGCTCTCAAATTATCAGTAGCTTCTTATAGTTTGCCAAATTGAGCACAAACTCACTGACTTTCAAAATATTCCAGACAAGCCTCACATATGACCCCTCTTTATGATCCCAATGTATGCTCCAGAACTCATATTCCCCATTCTTAATATACCCTCCATTCCAGTCAAATGAAACCTCACACAGTTCCTAAGAAACATCATTGATCATTTGCATTCTTTACTGCTCTCTGCACTTACATAGCATTTTTCTTAAATAGCTGAATGTATTCAGCTGCCATAAAGAGTAACTGACTAATAATGATAGAAAAAATTAGGCATTTATTATTGGCATATCACAAGTCCAGAGATGGAAAGTTGCTGCTGCCAGTTTAGTTGTTCAACAATGCCACCAGAGACCACGAATTCTTTTCCTTTTCCCTTCCTCAAGATCAAAAAGTGGC
Organism: Ovis aries; assembly: GCF_016772045.2. NCBI lineage: Eukaryota > Metazoa > Chordata > Mammalia > Artiodactyla > Bovidae > Ovis > Ovis aries. The sequence goes on along the minus strand of NC_056077.1, from coordinate 31,657,636 downwards.
TGCCATGCCTCCAGACATTGAATCTATGTTCAATGCATGAAAATAGGAGAAAGAGAAGAGAAGGAGCATGACAGCAAAGTCAGTCTCTTTTGCTAGGAAAAGCCAAAACATTCCCAGAGCTCCCACCACCCAGCCCCACTGAAGACTCTCCCACTTATGACTTATTGGCCTGGATACTATCACATGGCCTCCCTTACCTGCAAGGGAAGTTGGAAAAATGGACATTTCATCTGAGCAAGGCACATGCAACAATACCCACAAAAAAACTGGGACATGGTTAACAAAAAAATAAGAAAGCAGTGGATATGGAGTGAGTAACTAGTGTAGCCATAAGTACCTGACACTCATTTCTGGTGGATTTTTATCTTTATCTCTCTTCAAACATCTACCAGAATGTCTTGCACTTTACACTCAACACCATATACATATAGACTGGTTGTAGTATAGTTTATGATTGCCTACAAATGGCTCCACAATCAATAAGTATTTGCGGGCCTCCGTTCAGAATATTGGGAGGAGTAAAAGAAATTATATTTGTCCTCAAGTCGGAGAGTCGAAATGACTGTTGCTAAATTACTTTCCCGAAACATAGTCGTTTTTGGACTCATTTCACATTCCCAGCGCCAACATTCAGGTTTGCTCAGCAAAATCTTTCTTCACAGAATAGTAAACATAATAACCCTCAGCCTGGGCTTGGTCATATTGCTCTAACATCTATATTTCTCTGGCTCAACTGGACAAGGTTTTACTATAGATGTGTTAAGAAAACCTGGTTATAAGTAATGTAATTAAACATCATTCCATAAAGAACCTGTTAAGCGGCAGCAGGTAGCCATTAGAAATGATGCTACAGCATAACTAATGATATATAAGTAAATATTTAAGTAAGTCCAGATTATAAAGCAGAGTGCACAGTGTGCATGCTTGCATGCTAAGTTGCTCCAGTTGTGTCCAACTCTTTGCAACCCTATGGACTGTAGCCTGCCATCTTCCTCTGTCCATGGGATTCTCCAGGCAGGAATGTAGGGGTGGGCTGCCATTCCCTTCACCAAGGGATCTTCCCAGCCCAGGGATCAAACCCAAGTCTCCCGTGTCTCCTGCACTGCAAGCGGATTCTTTACTGCTGAGCCAGCCACCAGAGGAGCCACCCATGTATAGCATACCTATCCGTAATCACTGATAAGATACATTTTGTGCAAGAGTGTTTATAAATAGATGGGCCTGGAATTGGAAATTCCAACATCCAATAGAAGTGTACAAATAGAAACAGAGAGGTTTAAAAAATATTTATTTATCAAAATCTTGATAGTGGTCAACTCTAGACACTGCATTATAGATGGCCTTTATTTTTTGTTTTTATTTCTCAGTATTCTCAAGATTTTCCAGAATGAATCTGCATCATTTTAAAAATAAAAAGCAGAAGGGGTTGTTTTTGTTTTTCTTAACTTTCAGGAGTTTGAAAAGACGTCTGCCTTCTGATACTTCAAGGGATGAGACAGCACAAGGACTGGTGAACTTAAGTGGCCGCAAATTCGAATGAGTCTCTACTAATGACACCAAAACCATTTGAAGAGCAAGAATGAGTCACTCTTATTTGTAGCTTTAGAAATACAAGGAGCAAAAATATAAAGTCAGCTTGAACCTGAAAGTATGGGGTGTGCAAATGAAAATCTGTTCTATGGAGGTTTACTTACACATTTCATATATTCAGAGGTTCCCATTCACTGTAAAGTGTGACCCCAAAACAATGAAATCATTTGGCAGAGAGGAGCTGTCTTCAGTGATATGAATGCTGCCACCTGTACGTCAAGCCTCCTTGAATAAATAAATGCTGGCAAACTCATTGCTTTTCTTTCGTTTCAGTAATGGAAAGGCTTTACACAGGATGGACTCACGTTGATTTGATGACAATGACCATGACATTCAAGTGATTCCTATTTTACACGCAGTGCTGAACTAAGTACCTGCTTTATCTTACTATTCACATGACACGGCAGTCGCTTATCTGTTACAACTGAAGCAGAAAAGCCTGGCAAGTTTCTAGAGAGCCTGGGATAAGGCTCTAGGTTGCTGTTGGAACTGGTGTCCTGAAATTAATCCTTGGATATCTCAGTAAAAATCAAACATAACCTGCCCTCTAGAAAACTCCGGTTTCAATAAGTTACTCTTTTCACTCTGAGTTACACAATGTTGTTCAGTTGCTAAGTCGTGTCCAACTCTTTGCGACCCCAGGGACTGAAGCCCGCCAGGCTCCTCTGTCCATGGGATTTTTCAGGTAAGAATACTGGAATGGGTTGCCATTTCTTGCTCCAAGGGATCTTCCTAACCCAGGGATCACACCCATATCTCTCGAGTGTCCTGCATTAGCCGGTGGATTCTTTACCACTGTGCCACCTGGGAAGCCCTGGACCACAAGGGACGTACCTGAAGTCTACTTTTTAAGAAATTCCTTGTATTTAGAATGCAGGGAATAGTGTCTATTTTTCTCACTAAACCTGAGGGAACTGTAGACCTGCCAATAGAAGTATATCAGAAATCTTAGAAAGAGTCACTTGAAGACCCTGGTAAAGGTGAAATTTTGTGAATATAAACACTCAGATTACAAGTGTAGATATGAAATTTAAATCTCTTATAAAGAAGTAATAACTCATGGTCGAGTTATTATCGTGTGCGTGCATGCTAAGTCACTTCAGTCATGTCTGACTCTTTGTGACCCAACAGACTGCAACCTGCCAGGCTCCTCTGTCCATGGGATTTTCCAGGCAAGAATACTGGAGTTGCATTGCCATGCCCTGCTGCAGGGGATCTTCCTGACCCCGGGATGGAACCAGGTCTCCCGCATTGCAGAGGGATTCTTTACCATTGAGCACCAGGAAAGCCCATGTTATTACCATATTCTCTCCCAATTTACAAAAATGCACTTTTTTTTTCTATTTCACAGTTTTCTATAGTATTTCCTTTATTAGGCTGTGCTATGTTGTGCTATGTCATGAGGTTATGCTATGTTTTATATTATTTTTAAAATTCAGATAGATCTGTATCTTTATTTTCTCCATATTCGAATCTTACCAAACATATATGAAGTATCCAAGCATAGGTCCTGTGCCACAACGGGAGCTCAATCAATTTTCATGTCAATTATCACTTTGTCCTGTGTTATTAAGTATCTATCCTGTCTGTAAGCCAAGGGATGATCCCTGCCTTCAAGGAGTTTGTTATCTATTTAAGAAGACAGTATATAGATAACAAATAAATAATAGATATTTTAATAATGTAATATAGCAATTCAAAGAAACATCCTAAGGTGATGTGTAGTTAACTGTCCAAGAGAGGATGCTAGCCGTAAAACAATAGGAGTTAAGAGATGATACCAACACTCCTGAACATTCAACATCTTGGAAAACCCCAGGCATTTTTGGAAGACCAGACAGTAAGATAAAAGCCAAGAGAATGGAAAAATCTTCCTCCTCAACATTCTCCTCCAGCATCTTTTATATCCAGTGAGATTCTTCAGGTTGAATGGAGCCAGATATCTAAGTGGATTAATTGTTATTTATAACAGCATATTGACCCATGAAGCATGGGTGACCTCCCATCCCTCGCTCTCCACTGATAAATCGTGCAACTGTAATAAACAAGCAAATGGAATTTGCCTCCCTGCCAAGGATGTGCTGCTGTCATCTTTCCACCACGGTCGTCAATTAAAGGGTTCAATAATGAATGAACTGGCAGAGTCCGACTATAATCTTCAAACTCCAAAGATGCTCCGCGAACAGCAGTGTGGGATTTATGGTTTTCATTTTCCTTCACCTCACTCCATGAGGGTGTACACAGCCATAAACACACTCATTCACACACACACATTTGCACACCACATGCACTCTCTCCCACAACATCTCTTGCCATTTGCATGGCTTTTTCAATTAGATAATTAACTTATTAAAACTCATGGAGGGAAGTGCATTCATCCTGGAGAGGGGTTGCTTTGATCCTTTAGTTGAGAAGAGAGTTCTAGTAACTTTGGCCAGCAGTCCCAGCCTGGAATGAGGCCAGGAGAGGACAGGCACTCAAAATCCCAAGCCAGCAGACACTCAGTTTGCCATGTGGGACAAGGGCTGCTGTTCACAGGGGCTTCCCGCTGCCCAGGAACACCATCTGGGGCACATTTTCTCCAAAGGCTAGTGAAGCTACAAGTATGCATGAGTTCAGCAAAGACTTAAACACAGGATGCCCATCTATAATACAACACTGAGAGGTTGATAGGGATATTGATTCATCATAGTGGTAATTTACATTTATAAATCCTTGACTATGGGACAGGCAGTGTGCCAAGTACTTTCCGTGGATTATGTCATTTAAGCCTCACCATAACCCTGTAAGGTAAGTTACATGATTAACCAGGTCTTTGAAATGAGAAACTTGGTGCTCAGGGAAGTTAAATAACAACAACAACAACAACAAATCACACAGCTGGTGTGTGGAGTAGAACTGAGATTCAAACCAGCCAGACGGACTGCAGAGCCTACTCATATCATAGCCACATGCCTAACTTCTTTTATATTTTTTACACTCTTAAACTTGAGATTCATTGTATAGAAGGAAAATACCCATTATCATACTCTCCACAAATTCTCCCTTAATGCCATAAAGAGAAACAGACAAAGCATGCTGCTGCTAAGTCTCTTCAGTTGTGTCCGACTCTGTGCAAACCCCATAGACAGCAGCCCACCAGGCTCCTGCGCAAATACACACACACACATGTAAGTGCACACACACAAACACACACATGTAGCCATGGAGGGTGAATAAGGCCATACAAAGAACACCCTTAATTTTCTTTCTGCCAAACCAGGCAGGATGTGAAGGTTGAATCAAGCTCCCAGGCTATGTCTTTTCCAGTACCCTTGCTACACACTTCAAACCATCAGAGGAATATCATAGGCTTGCAGCTGCCCAACGCTAGACAGGCAACACCACCTGGGAGTCTTTAGCTCCTTAGGAACCTGAAAGTTCATGACACAACATGGGCAAACCACACACAGCCCAAACGCAGGCCAAAAAAGTGTCCATCTGAGCCCAGAGCTAAGTTACTAACTATCAGCAGCCTCTCCCAGAACTAGTTCAAGGTAATAACGATCGAGTCTTAACACAGGTTAAAGGTGATCTACTCAGGGGACCTCCCTGGTGGTCCAGTGGTTGGGTCTTCACCCCGCAAAGCAGGGGATGTGGGTTCCGTCCCTGGTCAGGGAGCTGAGATCCCACATGCCTCATGGCCAAAACACTAAAACATGAAACAGAAGCAATATTGTAACGAATACAATAAAGACTTTAAAAATGGTCCACATCAAAATAATATTTTTTAAAAAGGTGATCCACTCAGGCTGCACCAAGGTGGTTGCATGCCCCCAGGCCCATGCCCTTCCACTCTGACAATATCATAAGTCAGATCAATAATCTGATCTGGATTCTTCCCTATCCTCCCTGCCAGCTGTCCTTCTGAGACATCAGTCCTGCCTGATTTGCTCTTGTCGGCAGTGTTGGCTGAGGGTGGTCCTGGGCAGGAGAGGCACAAGGGAGCTTTATGCCTTCTTAGGAAGGATCATGACTCCCAAGGCCCAGGGGCAACCGTGTTCTGTTCAGCTCCTTACGGAACTTGGCCCTTGTCTTCCCAAGGCACATGTGGTGTCTGGCAACTTTCCTGGGTCTTGAAAGCCCCATCTGCTCCCTGATGAAAGCTGCCCATGCAAAGGCTGAACTTCCCTCTGTTGTTTTATAAAGAGCAGAGACTCCTTCTCAAGTCTCCAAATAAACCCTTCACTCCCAGACACAAACAGTGACACTCAAATGTCTGGTTCTATTGGATTTCTTATCTCAATTCACTCAGAGGTGAGCTGAGCCCAGCATCGTGTCTTACCAAAGTGCTCCCTACCTCCCAAAGTCACTGCTAAAAAGGATCCCAACTTCAGCCCCCTTATCACTGAGTTTAAACAAGTTACATGAGCTGAAGGGGAGGAGATCACAGAACAACTTGCCATTTATGCAGACACTAATGCACACATGCAACTGGGCTACTGGGCAGAGATGGGCCTGGCCTTGAGGTCATAAAGGCAGGAAATAAATCTTCTTTTCAACGCTGCTGTGGTTTCTATCTCAACACGAAAACTCGCTGTTGTTTTTTTTAAATCATGGGTTTCTGCTCTGGTGGTACTAGTGGGAAAGAACCCGCCTGCCATTGCAGGAGACCTAAGAGACCTGGGTTAGATACCCGGGTTGGAAGATCCCCTGGAGGAGGGCATGACAACCCACTCCAGCATTTTTGCCTGGAGAATCCCCATGGATAGAGGAGCCTAGTGGGCTACAATCCACAAGGTCTCAAAGAGTTGGACACAACTGAAGTGACTTAGCATACACGCATGAGGTTTGGGTCCCTTAGAAAAGAGGATGGGACAGACTAGCTGGAAAAGACAGAAGCTTAGCTAGAAGCAGGCTTGCCTGAACACCGGGGGAAGAAGTCCTTGGCTATCGGGCTGGCCTCCTTTGCCAGGGAAGCCTTGAGCCAGTTCCAGCTCTGGTTAGAGGTCATTACCTGGGCAGAAGAACCACAGGGACAACTCTGCTCTCTGCTCTGACCCCTCCTCAATCCTTACCTTGCTAAAGATGCTCAGTATTTCCTTTCTACTCATATTCCCTTTTTAGAGAACACGTCCTTAGCCCACCTAGACCCAGCGCCTATAAAGGTCTCATTGCCATAACCCCAACTGGATATCTGACTATAACTCACTCTCTGGGCCACAGCTAGCTACTAGGTTTGCCAAAATTTTCGTTCAGATTTTTTATGGAAAGCCGAAATGAACTCTTTGGCCAACCCAATAAATTCTACTCTCCAAGAAATTTTATCTTGGAAATTCCCCAGCGGTCCAGGGGTTAGGACTCAGCGCTTTCACTGCCAGGGCCTGGGTTCAATCCCTGGTCAGGAAACGAATATCCCTTAAGCCACGTGGCACAGCCAAAAAAAAAAAAAAAAAAGCTTTATTTTAGAGATCCACATTTATGGATAGGCAGCTGATATTGGACTCTAAGACAGCTGACATGGACCTGAGTTTCAGTTTAGCTACACATTAGCTCTGCCTCAAGAGGCAATTACATTAATGACTCTATGCTTCAGTTTCCTCACCTATAATGGGTACCTTGGTAGTAATACACCTTTAGGGGTCTTTCAAGAATTACTTTAGGGCCTGGACTGTGGCAAGCTCTCCATAGATATTAGCTATTATTGTGGCTCAAGGTAAAGAATCCTCCTGCTAATGCAGGAGACAGGGGAGGTGCGGGTTCAATCCCTGGGTTGGGAAGATCCCCTGTAGAAGGAAATGGTAACCCACTCCAGAATTCTTGCCAGGGAAATCCCATGGACAGAGGAGACTGGTGGGCTACAGTCCCTGGGGTCACAAAGAGCCGGACACAACTTAGTCACTGAATAACAACAACCATTTCCATTACTATAGTAACACAAAGCCATGGGCCACCAGAAGTCATAACAGAGTAAAAATTAAGAGTACTGAAGATGAAATTGGTCTGCCAAGAGAAGCCAGGACAAGAAACCATGTGGCCCCAGAAGAAGGGAAGGAAAAACGGAGGTAGAAAGGATGTCTTTTCAGTTCCTTGACACCCATTCTGAGTCCACAATTAGATGCCTTGAAACTTCCTCCATATCATGACTATAAAGACCCTCTTTCTTTTAAAAGAATACATTTATTCTATTTATTTGGCTGCACCAGGTCTTCGTTGGTACACAGGATGTTTAGATATTCATTGCAACATGCAAACTCTTAGATGAAGCATGTGGGATCTAGTTCCCCAACCAGGGATCAAACCCAGGCCCCCTGCACTGGGAGCATGGAGTCTTAGCCCCTGGACCACCAGGGAAGTCCCCAGTGACCTTCTTTCTTAAATTAGCATGTGTGGTGGCTCTGTTCCTGGCAAATAAGTAATCCCCAGGTAAGTTTCAGGATTCCGCCACCACTCATGCCAGGTAGAATTAGTTCTGTCACCAACCCCTCCTGTTAACTGGGGAAACCCACCTCCCCCTCTAGGACGTGTAGGATTGGCAGCCTATAAAGACTGATGTCCTATGATGCCTCTTTCTCAAGGGCCTGACCTCAGTATTCTCCTGGGATCGGTACTTCTATATTCCTTGACTCCCTGGTAGATCAGGATCAAAATGAACAAAAGTAAATAACCAGAAAAAGGAAAGCAGCCAACTTGAAGTCAAGCAGGTGGTCTGAATCATTCCTGTGGGAATTTCTTACAGCAAGGGCAATGAGAAAAGGCCACTGAGCTCTGAGAGTGGCAGTTACATCTTCAAGGATGATATCCACCTTTCCAAGTGTGGCTCCAGTTTGCAGGTCTATCTACACAGTCTCCACTTCACACACATGGCTCCAAGACCATGACTTGAGCTCAAGACACAAGAGAGGACATCACTTAGGGGATGACCTCATTATATGCTTTCAGCTTCTGCAAAAAAAAACCCACAAAAACCCACTCTTCCGAGGACACAAGGTCATCCTGGGAATCAAGGACAACACTTGATGGGTAAAGGACCAGTGTGGAAGAAACACTTGCTCATCAGTTATTAAGCACAATGGATCTCCAGATACGTTCTCTCACTCAGTCCTTGCAGTGACCCTTCAGTGTTGCTATGTGCCCTGGTTAATGATCCTGCATTACAAATCATTCCAAAACTTAGTGGAGTAAAACAACAATTTGATTTTTCTCATAGTTTTATGAGTCAGGAATCTGCAAAGGGCTTGGCTGGGCAGTTCTCATACGGGGTTTTTCATAGTTGTGGTCAGATGTTGGCTATGCTGTGATCATCTATGGGCCCAACTAGACTGGACGTCCCAGATGGCTCACACAGATGGCTGCCACTGGATGCTGCTGTCAGCTGGTTGCTCAACAGGGTCTATAGACGTGGCCCTCCAGGGTAGCTGTACCTCTTATACTGGAATTATCTCTCCACCAGAATAAATGTCCCAGGACACCGGGCAGAGATTGAGTGGGAAGAGCCTCAGAACCATTTAGCATCACTTCTGCCATATTCTGTTGACTGGAACAGCCACAGGATCCACTCAGATCTGAGAAGAAAAGACACAGACATCCACCTTTCAGCAAGAGGAGTTGCAACGAATTTGGGGCCAGTTTTCAATTGCTGCCATGTGACTATCCCCACTGTAAAGTTGGGGGAACACAAAGAGATTACTACATTGTCAAAGATCACATTCCTAAAAATTAACCGGATGGGAGTTTAAACTCAGCCTTGTCTAATTCCAAATTAAACGCCCCTTTGAAAGTGTCAGTCACTCAGCCAAGTCCAACTCTTTGCAATCCCATGACTGTAGCCCATCAGCCTTCTCTGTCCATAGAATTCACCAGGCAAGAATACCAGAGTGGGAAGCCATTCCCTTCTCCAGGGGATCTTCTCAACTCAGGGATCAAACCTGGGTCTCCCACAATGCAGACAGATTCTTTACCATCTGAGCCACTAGAGAAGCCCAAGCACCCCTCTGGCTATGTCTTTGGCTAGGTCAAAATTGCCCAGTAAACTGGGGTTGTGCTGCTTTCTTTGCCTTGGTGATCAAAGTGGGAGAGGGGACTATAAGTGCCTGCTATCCATAGAAACTATATAAACTCCTAGTTTGCCTTTTTGTAAGCAAAGGCTGTTACCCAGGTGCCTTGCTTCCCTGAGTTATTTCTAGGCTGGCCCTCAAAATCTCCCAACCCCACCTCCATGTGGCACCCCTTCCCCCAGAGCTGCAGAATATAAGGAGGTGCTGTCACCATGCAGAGCGCCAGGATGGAAAGGAGCTCTCCAACTTGTCACCAACTCTACCAGCTGATAGTCTCTTCAGAAAGGCTCTCTTGCTCTGAAAGGATGGACACAGCCATTGAATTAAGAGCTCCAGTGTGCCTATTATACAGAATGAGGTAAGTCAGAAAGAGAAGTATAAACATCGTATACTGACGCAAATATACAGAATCTAGAAAGATGGCACTGATGAATTTATTTTCAGGGCAGCAGTGGAGAAACAGACATAGAGAACAGACCTGTGGGCACACAGGGAGTGGAGAAGGGAGAGGGTGAGATGTATGGAGAGAGCAACATGGAAATTTACGCTACCATATGTAAAGTAGATAGCCAACGGGAATTTGCTGTATGACCCAGGGAACTCAAACAGGGGCTCTGTGACAATCTAGAAGGGTGGGATGGGGATATAGATGGGGGGAGGTTCAAGGAGGAGGTTCAGGAGGGAGGGAACATGGGTGTTACCTATGGCTGGATCTATAGACGTGCCTCTGTACAGGATATATGATATCCTCTGTTAATGTATGACAGAAACCACAAAATTTTGTAAAGCAATTATCCTTCAATTTAAAAAATAAATTGGCAAAAAAAAAGCTCTAGTGTGTGCAAGAAGCCTACAGAGTGAGAGGCTGTATGGTCACTCAGACTCCCCCCATTCTGAAGACACTCAGAGATACTTTCTGCTCACGCATCTGTAATGATAAACATAGACATTATGGGTATCAAACATGGACACCTACACCATCTGAACAGCTCATTGGGAAGAGTTCCCATTTCCAAATGATCCTTCGGGTGATCATAACAGGTTACAGGCTTAATTGCATCCTGTTCATCACCATTTAATGTTTCAGCTGAATGGCTTCTGTTATCAACATTTTCCCCTGAGGAAGAAGTGTTCATGCCCTCCAGTTTTGTTCCAACTGCATCCAGTGAGTCCAGTGACCAGGTGGTACTAGAAAAACTCCAGCGTAGTAGCTAAGCACTGGTTTTGACGTCTTCTAGTCCTGGATTCATATCCTAGTTCTGCCATTGATTCAGCCCGTCTCTCAACCTCTGCAAGACTCAGGTTCATGGCTATCAGAGAGATAATAGAAGCATCTTCTTCATTTGAGTTGCTATGAGATCACATTCAGCGAGACTCAGTGGCATCATGCACTTAGCACAATGCCTCACACTTGGTAAGCCTCAAACTACTACTAGCTACAATTGCGATGTCAGAAATAACTAGAGAGCTTTGAGAAGGTACTGAAACTCAGATTGGAAGGGAAGGGGACCAGCCAGGCTTCAGAGAGGCTCCATAGGTACATCAGCTTAGGCAAGAAAGGAGACAAATCCCAGGAAATAAACTAAGGGAAAGAAAATGCAGAAACCATGCAGGATCAGATGTTTGGAAGATTAGAGTCCACAGGAACCATGTCACAGGCAAAGATCATCTTATACTGTGCCAGAGACCCTTGTTTCTCTTTAAGAAATGCTCTGAAACACTGTGCAGCCCAACATCCAAATATAGAAAGGGAGACTTGTGGGAGATTAGGACCGGCGTCTACACACTACTATGTATAAAATCGATAACCAATGAGAACTGTATATATGGCACAGGGAGCTCTACTCAGTGCTCTGTGGTGATCTGAAAGGGAAGGAAATCCAAAGAAAGAATATACATGTATGTGCGGCTGATTTACTTTGCTGCACAGCAGAAACTAACACAACATTGTAAAGCAACTATACTTCAATTTAAAAGAAGACTAGTAAGGTGAAACAAAAGCTGATGTCCTTACATAGGCAGATACAGAAATTAAGAAGAAATAACATTTGCTGAACATCCACTGTGTGGGAAGAACAATAGTCACTTCTACACACATTGTACCATTGATTCTTCATATTATGCTGAAGAATTGGAATCCTTGCCTTTAATTTTTGAAAGGTAAAGAAACCAAAGACCCTGATGTTGGGAAAAATTGAGGGCAGAGGAGAAGGGGGTATCAGAAGATGAGACGGTTGGATGGCATCACCAACTCAATGGACATGAGCTTGAGCAAATTCCAGGAGACAGTGGACAGGGAAGCCTGGTGTGCTGCAGTCCCTAGGGTTGCAAAGAGTCAGACATGACTTAGCAATTGAACAACAGCAAGCAATAACAAAGAAACCAAGGCTCAGAAAGGTTAACATACTCAAAGTCATGGAGTTAGGACATAGAAGAGCTGGAAGGTGAAGCCCATCTGACTCTGAAACTTGCATTTTTTTCATTCTGTCTTCCAAAAAAGCTTCAGAGAAGACCAGAGTGTGTTGAAAGGCTTTGAAAGATGACAAACTCCTCTACAGTGAGGAAGCAAAGGACAGTTGTCCAAAAGTTCTCAGCCACAAGTGAAGTATCACCTTCTGCTTATTTTTTCCTCTGAAATTTCATTGTTTGATTCCAGTTGTCATTTCTTGCCAGAAAAATCAGAAACCTTAGGACCTGATTTTGAATTTACACTTTACTGACCTTCGGCATTTCCTTGCTCTGTAGATTTAATTTTCAACTTCCATTCAAGCACATTAGGAAATTGTTTGACCTTAGTTTAAGCAGTTTGTTCTCACAAGAAAGTACCCAAAACAGAGATCTTGGTCAGTTATGGAAGAGGGTTGGCAATTGTGCAAGAGATTCTAACAAATAGAAACACAACCACAGATTGCTCTTCCAGATCTAACTCACACACAATAAAATGTACACTAATGTAACCATTGAATAATGAAAACTAGGTCACAGTGATGATGTAGAAGTGGCCTAAAAGCATGATGCTTTTACCACCACGCTAAGAAGCCAGTGGTGATTTTTTGTTTCAAGAAAGTGACACTGTTTTGTATTATGTTCAGAACTGCGGTTTGCCTGATGGCATGCAGCTGAATATCTCGTCTCTTATATCTAAGGCACCAGGTGACAATGTCTATGCACACTCTTCATTCAGCCCTGGATATGGAATCAATCTGGAACCATTCTTTAAAGAGGATTTGAGTTTAGCAATGCATAGGAAGTGCCTGTGTCAGGAATTCAAGAACATGTTAGTTCACTATGTCAAAACAGCTGTCCCAGGAAAATATTTCGTGTTGCACAATCAGAGAACAGTGGTCTGACATGAGTGTAAGCACGTACCACACGGTAAAGTTTTTCAGAAAATGTTGTGGTTAACTTTTCTGTAGCAATTGTTTTTCTTCTCCTATGTAAAAAACGGGAGTCACCAGTATTCCGAATTAGCTACTAAAACTTTTTTTTCCAGTACTTTCTCCAAGAAATGAACAAACAAAAAATATCTGCTTCACGTATGATCATATAATGCCAGAAAGAAACTTGTCTATTTAACCCTAGAGTAGCTTTCCTTGCATAATAACATGGATGCCCAGGGAGTGTAAACCACATGTACAAATTCACCTAGATAGGGAATAACTGAACCAAGTTCAGAACCTGCTGACTCACAGACTGTTTTGGTGAGGCAAGTATTCAGATAAGGCAGAGCATAATTCCCGGGGAAAATATTAAATTTCATCTTGTTTCTATCTGGTTTAATTAGGGTAGGGGGAAAAAAGTTTCTCTTATTTAAAAATAAACCCTTTTAAGTAGGCAAGAAAAGTAGTATGCTCTTGGGAACAGGAAAGTAATCTCTGATTTTAAACCAGCTCAACATACAAAATTTCAGATTGAAATATTATGAAGCAATATCTAGTGATTCATAGTTACCTCAACTTTCACATTTGAAAGATTTTAAATGTCTAAATAACAAATTAAAAAGCATATGAATATTGTATGATTCTGAGCACCTGATGTATATTCTGAAGACAGATTACATGTTGACACTTGCTGCAGTGGAAAAGGCTCTGGAATTGAAGTCAACAAACTTTGAGTCTGAGATTAGCCACTAACCAGCTGGGGGACCCTGGGCCATTAAGCCCATATAGACTTACAGAGTGCTGAGGTCACTTCATAGTTCTAGACCTCATTGCCTTCAACTATAAAACAAGAAGGTTCGACTAGATAATCACCACGGCACTTTGTTGATCCAAAGCACAGGATTATTTTTTCTCAGAAGACTTAGAAGAACAGGGACAATGATGGACATGACCGCAGCCTTAAGGCCGCTAGAAGTCCTTGCTCAAAGGAGGAAACCAACAGCAAGGAGTTCCACTGGGAACAAAGACATTCTGGAACCCAACTTCTTTATCATTCTCCTCCCCTCATCGTTCCCAATATCTCCACTCTTTTAGGGAATTCTATGCACTGCAGTAGTTAAAAGGCAGGGTCTGATTGGAAACCTATGCTCCCACTTGAAAAGTCTGTGCTCTTCACTACTATATATAAAATAGACAACTAATAAGGATCTACTCTACATCAGAGTGAACTCGACTCAATACTCTTTAATGGCCTATATAGGGAAGAAAATGTAAAAAAGAGTGGATACATTATAACAGACTCAATTTATTGTACACCTGAAACTCACACAACATTGTAAATCAACTATATCTCAATAAAAAACTGTTTTTAAAGTCTGTGCTCTTTCCCAAGACGTTTCATTTCTCCTTTTCCTGGAATTATTCTTTAAAGAGGATTTGAGTTTAGCAATGCATAGGAAGTGCCTGTGTCAGATATTCGAGAACATGTGAGTTCACTATGTCAAAACAGCTGTCCCAGGAAAACCTTCACGTTGCACCTTTACTATCACAGGGTTACTCTAGTTTCACTAGTTATAATTTCTGGAACATTCCAGCAGAAACACCATTCAGTGAAAACACACATTCAGTGTTGCAAAGGGGGGGAAAAAGTATGAAATGAGACTCCAAAATCAAAACCTTATCAAAATGTTATAAAGTTTAAAGGAAAAACTGAAAATTCAGCTCAAAGTTGCCAAAAGGTACACCTAAATGATGTGATAATGCCAGCCCTGCTGGGAGAGGGGAAGGGGAGACTGTGTTGTGTTTTTTAGGGGGTCCCAGCACTTCACACCAGCATTTGACTTCCATTCAGTCTCCTATGTTAGCAATTTAGATGAATATAAAAACAGAATTTTTGCTTCTTAAACTGATGTATATTTTGGGCGGGTTGGCTCTAATTGGCTTTTCCTGTTTCCTAAGTAGATTGTCCTTGTTTCTCTCTTAATATATTCTTTCTCCCACCTCTTCACCTCTCCCAACCACTATTCAGTGTTTTGACATTTATTGCTAATAAAAATAATAATACTTATCATCTGAAAGTTAGTGGTATCGTTCAAAAGTTTTATGTACATTTATTTGTCCTTAAATTTATGTCACTCTTTTCTCCAAGCAAATAAATAAATAAAAGTGCTTTATCAAATTTATAACCTACTCAAATTCAGAGATTTCTGAATAGGAAACAGACTAGAGACACTTTGCCAAGATTAACTTAACTAGAAAACCCAAACCTTGCATGTGGTGCTTTGAGGAAAGATGTTAGTCTTTAAAGATTGTGCCCACACATGAAATGTGAAGTGGATAACTAGGGCAATTACCTCTATGGCAGACGCTTTCCAGCTTTACCTTTACCCAGAAATGCCCAGGTAACAAAGGCAAAGAGGGTTTTCTGGTCTCGATTATATCCTAACAATTGTTTCAATTCTCTGCTTCCTTTTGAGTGTGAAGATCCAGGCTAAAAGGCTTTTTAAAAAAACAGGCTGAAAAGGTTTCCCAGACGTGAGATAGATTTTACAAAAGAAACTTCTGGCAAGTTTAATGTAAGTAAATCAGAAGCATATGGACTATGTTTCCCTCAAAATACCCATGGGCTTGAAAGCCCAGAAAACACATAAAAAGTAAAGGGAAACTGTTTTCCGAAGCTGAGCTTGTTTGAGAAACTGCATACTGTAACAGAAAGCCTGGCTCGGCTCCCCCACAAGCAGGGGATGGAGCCAGTGGTCAGGCAGCCCACCAGCCCCTACCCTCGTGCTTAGGTCGACGGTCCTCGTTTCTGAGGATGATGTGATTGATGGTGCCCCGACCTGTGCCGATGGGCGCGACTTGAGAAAACCACTGCTCAGTGCTTCCCATACTGAAGACATGACTTCACTGCTCCTCTGCAGCCACCTCTAGTGAATGTTTACACAGCCTCTTTCTGTTCCTAGGGCCTCCCATGCTAGCAGGCTGGTGGTAAGCATACATGTACCGAACACGTCACGTGTGCCCCCTGGGGATGGGTAGTAAAGCAGCAGACAGTCAGATGCCAGCCGAGGAGATGAGTTATAGACTCAGACTTGGAAGGGGCTTTAAGATTCCTGAGCTTTCCCTTTCATCCTGTGTGGGAATTCTGGCTATAGTTTGTGGTCCAGATAGTGGAAGGGAAACAAAAAATACTGAGCTCAAAGCAAGAGAGAACAATTTGGAGAGTCAGAGGACCTGATATCCAGTCTCTGCAAGGCCGTGACTGTAGACCTGTCCTCAGACCCCTGAGAATCTGTTTCCTCATCAGTTAAGCGAGAATAATAATTAAATTGCCTATTGAGGTTGCCAAGGGCACCTCAATAAACATTATGTCTGTTCACCACCCAAGCCCTAAATACGTAGAAAAGAAAAAAAAAAAAAAGACAAAATAAAAGGCCAGAATTATTACCTTTACCCCTGAGAGAGGGCAGCTTGGAAGACAGAGTAAAATGAGAAATAAAATAGGTCTGCCACCTGAACCTCAGAATGAGGCAGATGACTCATTTAGTTCCAGGCCAGGCTGGGCTGGGACAGGCAGCCAAGTGCCAGAAGATGATGTCAGATAAAGTTTTAGGGCTTAAGGAGTAAAGGAGACCTCAGACTCTGGGTGGATAGCTCACTCCCAGAAGAAAATAGGAGAGCTCTGTTGAGCTGAACATGTCCAGATTACTCTTTTCAGACTACTAATCAGATAGACGTCCCCTTCCCTGCTCCCATGAGGGGGAGTTGTGAATGGGTAGAGAATAGCCAAAGGTGGCTCGTAAGATGTGCTCTCTCCATCTAGATGGAAATACCAGGAAAAGCCAGTTGAACAGGATAAAGTGTTTGAAAGCCCTTGGGGACACTACAAAGTGTTGTATGTATGTCATGCTTACGTTCCATCCACCTGCATTTGTTGAACACCTTCTATGTGGTCAGTCCTATCACTCGCTTCCAGGAAATTTAGGTTGAATAAGACACTGTTCCCTTACTTTAGTTTACAGTCTAGGTAGGAGAAAAAGATAAGGAAGCAAAAGATTACAGTATACAATGAACACATGAAGATACCGAAGTCTGGACAAGGTCTAACAAATACGCAGAGAAGGGACATCTAACTGGACAAATAGCTATGTAAGCCTTCTTTGTGGAAATGATATTTGACAGCTGAGGTTTGAAGAACACAAAAGAACTAAATGGTAACAGAAATCAGGGTTGGGGGTGACCTTCAAGGCAGACAGAAGTCCAGAAGATGGCACAAAGGAAAAGGATGGGACAGTTCAGAGTCATTCTGTGACTCATTCACTGAAAGTCATTCTGTGTTGCTATAGAAGAACTCATCTCAGTGTTATGGAGGATAATCAGAAGAGAGCATCACAGCCTAAAACAATACGGCAGAGTGTCAGGGTAAGAATATCCAGAGTATGGGGATAAATCAGAGAAGGTGAACAGTCAATCGTTGCTCATATGTGGCAAAGGACAAAGGCAGAAATAAGACCAAACAAGGAGAGAAATTTTCTATTTTAAGTGAAACAGAAAGGGGGTTATTTTAAAAGGCAGTGAGTGTATGTTTGTGTGTGTATTGTAGAACTGGAAAGATGTATCTAAAAATGTCAACAGTGGCTCTATCTGGCTAGTGGGAGTACTAATTATTACTGTTTGCTTATCTGTATTCTTTATTATAAACATTTATCTATTTTTTCTAAAATAACTAATAAAGCAGACATGGTCACGAGGTTTTCTATGTATATGACCCTTTTAAGTGGTGCCAAGTACTAAGTTCTCTTGTATGATATCGCGGGCTCTTTCCAGCAATCAATGATCAAGCCACACAGCCCCAGGCTATACGGGTCCTAGCTCCATTTTGCTTTGTTTTCTTTTGAGCACCAGGTCTTAGCTGCAGCATATGGGATCTTCGAGCTTTACTGTGGCTGGGGGATCTTTTAATTTGCAGCATGCAGACTCTTAGTTGGAGCATGTGGGATCTAGTTCCTTGACTGGGGATAGAACCTGGGCCCCCTGCATTGGGAGCATGGAGTCTTAGCCACTGGACCACCAGGGAAGTCCCATATGGGTCCTAGTTCTACTTCTCCTCCACCCAACTGTGATCTTTGAAAACATTTGCAGTGAACATTAGGTGAACACAGTGATACCGCAACACCCTGGTTCCCACTGGCTGTATTCATCCAGTTGCAAGCTCAGGAAAAAAGTCAAGTTTCTTTGTTCATTCACTCATGTATTCATTCAACAGCGTTTACAGAGACAGGACCTGTCCTAGGTGCTGAGAGTCTAACAGCAAAAGACTCAACCTGACCTCATATAACTTACTGGAGAAGAGAGCTATGGAAGACCCATGGTTCACATCTACTGTGAAGGCTACATATTATTACACATTCCTGCTAACATTGTGGTCCCATTTCTGTAAATATTTATTTTTATTTATTTATTTAGCTATACCAGGTCTTCACTGTGGCATAAGGGATCTTTAGCTGTGGTATGAGAACTCTTAGTTGCAGTATGTGGGATCTAGTTCCCTGACCAGTGATGGATCCTGGGCCCCCCGCATTGAGAGCTCAGAGTCTTAGTGACTGGCCCACCAGGGAGGTCCCTGTGGTCCCATTTTTCTCCCTTTGTGTTTCCACAGTTAAGAATATCTGGATTGCCCAAAATACTCTTTAATATACATGTGAATGATTTTTTTATTTAAGAAAAATACTATGCATACCATGCAACTAATACGCATTCCCCTCCACTTGCATTTTTTACTTAAAAATATATCTTGGAAATGACATGATATCAGTAAACACTTTATTTTGCATATGAGCAAGCATAAATGTATTTCTAAAAGTAAAATGTACATTCAGAATTTTGATAGATATTACTAATTTGCTCTCCATAAACACTGTTCCAATTTATTCTCCCCACCCCACCCTCCACAGTGCTGTCCAGCATCCTCCTAAACCCAGTATGGTATCAAATGCTTGATCTTTGCCCAACAGAGAGATAAGAAATCATATTTCATTTTAGTTTTCATCTGCATTTCTATTGTGAGTGCAGAATATGCTTGAACAGGATTAAAGAGCCATTTTGCTAAAAGCCTATTTATTGCTACCAAACACAATCTCTTTAAGAGACAAGGACTACAAACTGTCTAGGGGGAAAAAAAAGCAACAGCAGGCAGTATAAATCTGTTCTCAACCACTACTGTGAAGCAATTGACTGTGCTTTCCACCTTATAACCTGAGCATTCAAAAGCTGCTTTCGAGACCACAGCAGAGAAATCAACATGTGAGTGCTTGCTATACACAGGCACCAAGCTTTATATACTCTCATTTAATCCTCCTACCATTCTTAATCCATGAGGCTCTGAGAGGTTAAGTACCTGCTCAAATTCACATAGATTATAAATGGCAGAGGAGAAACTGAACCCAGATCTAAATTCCGACATCCATATTTTACACACTACACCACATGGCCTCCTGCTATGTTGAGGTGTTTGAAGCCCATGGGCCTGCACCCTGAGATTCAAATGCTAAGAGGCTGTCTTCTGATTTTCATCATGACCCTGTAAGCAGGAATATACTATAGTATTACCTAGCCGTGGAGTCCCAATAAAGGTCTTGATAATATTTCTCATGATCCCAGCTTCCCTTAAGACTTTGTTGTTCAGTCGCTAAGTTGTGTCAGGCTCTTTGCAACCCCATGGACTGCAGCACACCAGGTTTCCAGTCCTTCACTATCTCCCGGAGTTTGCTCAAACTCATGTCCATAGAGTCAGTGATGCCATCCAACCATCTCATCCTCTGTTGCCCCCTTCTCCTGCCCTCAATCCTTCCCAGCATCAGGGTATTTTCCAATGAGTCGGCTCTTATATCAGATGGCCAAAGCACTGGAGCCTCAGTATTAGTCCTTCCAATGAATATTCAGGGTTGATTTCCTTTAGGATTGACTGGTTTGATCTTCTTGCAGTCCCAGGGATTCTCAAGAGTCTTCTCCAGCACCACAATTTGAAAGCATCCATTCTTCTGCCCTCAGCTTTCTTTACAATCCAACTCTCACATCTGTACATGACTACTGGAAAAACCGCAGCTTGGACTTTAGATTTGTTGTTGTTGTTCAGTTGCTCAGTCGTGTCCAACTCTTTGCAACCCCATGGACTGCAGCATGCCAGGCTTCCCTGTCCTGCATCATCTCCCAGGGTTTGCTCAAACTCATGTCCATCGAGTCGTGATGCTATCCAGCCATCTCATCCTCTGTTGTCCTCGTCTCCTCCTGCCTTCAATCTTTCCCAATATCAGGGTCTTTTCTAATGAGTCAGCTCTTTGCATCAGGTAGCCAAAGTTTTGGAGCTTCAGCTTCAGCATCAGTCCTTCTAATGAATATTTAGGATTGATTTCCTTTAGGATTGACTGGTTTGATCTCCTTGCAGTCCGAGGGACTCACAAGAATCTTCTCCAACACCACAGCTCAAATCATCAATTCTGCAGTGCTCAACTTTCTTTATGGTCCAACTCTCACATCCATACATGACCACTGGAAAAACCATAGCTTTAACTAGATGGACCTTTGTCAGCAAAGTAATGTCTCTGCTTTTTAATATTCTGCCTAGGTTTATCATAGCTTTTCTTCCAAGAATCTTTTAATTCTGTGGCTGCAGTCATCATCTGCAGTGATTTTGGAGCTCAAGAAAATGAAGTCTGTCGCTATTTTCATTGTTTCCCCATTTTTCCCATAAAGTGATGGAGCCGGATGCCATGATCTTAGTTTTTGAATATTGAGTTTTAAGCTAGCTTTTTCACTCTTCTCTTTCACCTTCATCAAGAGGCTCTTTAGTTCTTTGCTTTCCTCCATAAAGGTAGTGTTAGCTGCATATTGGAGGTTATTTACCTGCAACTTAAGACTCAGCATTGAATTAACTTGTAGAATTATTGAAGATATCCAGCCATCAGCACCAGGAATCATGCAAAGATTTAAATATTGTAAATAAGACCCCAAATGTGGGCTGGAAACTGGCATATATATTATAAAACTGCACCATTTAGTTCAGCTACGTGGTCCAGAGGATATTTTTTAGGTAGTATGACCCATCTTGGGAATTGATACAACAAAACCCACAGTATACTGAGATATACAAATTTGACAACTGCAAAGCTCCAATGATTATTCTAGCCAATGATATTTTATTACTTCACAGAGATTTTTTTTTAATATTTACTTTTATTTATTTGGCTGTGCCAGCTCTTAGTTGAGGCACTTGGGATCGTCAACCTTCATTGCAACATGTGGGATCTAATTGCATGACCAGGGATCAAACCCAGGCCCCCTGCATAGGGAGCATGAAGTCTTAGCCACTGGACCACCAGGGAAGTCTCTATAGCAGTGTTCTTAACACAAACATGATTCAGAACAATAGGAAGGCAGCCTCTTATCCAGAAGCTGGGTAATAGCTGGAGATTAATTCAAGGAATCCCATCCCCTCCCACAGTCAAAAGTCAGTAAGAAGGAAAGTTTTCTTGAGAGAAAATACTTTTCAAAAAAATCTATTTCAGTGTGTTTCCAAGCAGCTTGCCCCCACACGTGATGTTTCCTACAGGGGTGTTACTCAGGGTAGTCTGGGGACCATGTATTCCTGGGCTACAAGGAGATAATTATGGAAATCGGGAATAAGCTTTTAGAACTTTTTAAGGCAATTTGGCAGAGCATTTTTACGTCTGCAAATCTAATAATAAAAAAATTGGGGCTTGTAACAAAATTTTATTAAAGCCATTAAAATGAAGAAGTGTTTCAACATGTGACACATGGTCACAGAACCAGCTCACAATTACTCAGGATAAGGAAGCCCAGGCATTCCATCACATAATGAAGGATTCTCAGGAGCCCCTCCATGGCCAGGAGTACATGACATAGGGTGCCTTCATGGTGGATCAGCATAGCTGTGTACCACAATTCAAAAGGTGAAACCATCACCAGGATCACCATCACACAACTGCTGTAATCCAAAATTGTATTAAAAGTGTGTAAGGTGGCTTCTTTGGAGAGAAACTTCTACTTACCATTTCAAGAGCGGGTAGAGCAAAAACCTCTGAGAAAATATTTGAAGAATTACATCACATACTCCAGAAATCTGTAGCCAAGACATTGGGATTGCCAAA
The DNA here is from genome assembly GCF_016772045.2 of Ovis aries. Lineage (NCBI taxonomy): Eukaryota > Metazoa > Chordata > Mammalia > Artiodactyla > Bovidae > Ovis > Ovis aries. The sequence continues at coordinate 31,635,463 of NC_056077.1, read as the reverse complement.
TTCCAGGGAGCTGTCAAGAATTCCTAAGGATATGCTAAGTGAAATAAGCCAGACACAAAAGGATAAATATGTGTGATCCCACTTATATGAGGTACCTAAGACTAGATAAACTCATAGGGTTAGAAAAGTAGAATGGTTGCCAGGGGTCAGAGGAAGAGGAGATGGGGAGTTAATATTTAATGGAGAAAGACTTTCTGTTTGGGATGACGAAAAAGTTCTGGAAGTGGATAGTGGTGATAATGGCATGACATTGTGAATGTACTTAATACCACTGGATTGTGTACTTTAAAAAGGTAAAAATTATGAATTTTTATATATTTTACCATAATAAATAAGATTTCCCAATGTATTTTCTAAGTACTAATTGGTTGTTTTTAAAAAAAAAAAAACAAAAACAGAATAGCTGTCAATAAAGCAGCCTCTTTCTGAGGCCGGATGAACACCAAAAATAAATTAGATAATTAAAGCGTAATGGTCATTCCACTTGGATCCAGTTATCATACTTGAAAACTAGAAATATACCTTTTCCTTGTAGGGAAGGACTAGGGAATAAAAACTGCTATTTTTAAAAAGCAGTCAGGAATTCTACCTATAAGGTTTCTATTAAAACCTTAGAATTCTCTGTGTCATTTGACACTCCTAACCCTCCCATCTTATTGAAATCCACACCCCCTCCCACAACAATCAAAGTCTTTGTCGTTGTCTATTGTCCAATCTGACTCAGCTGATCAGGTTGTCTGGGTGAAACCATCAGCCTTCAAATGCAAACTTGAAAGCACTCGGCACATAGCTCAAGAGGGTATCATTACATAAAGATGAATTCCATTTTTCATTTAGGATATATAAGTAAGAGTTCCCTTTGAGAGTCTCCAAACAATTTCTCAACAAATTCTTCCCCATAAATTTCAATAGTTTTATATTCTTCTGGGGCTCTTCCATCCCTCTGGCTCATTGTTAGACTAGATGTTTTGCAAGTACCCATTTGCCAGCATCTCCTTGTCTCTGTATATATTCTTTTGGCAACTCCATCTGCCCCTCAACTTCAGCAAGCCTAGTCTTTCTCACTGTGATTCTGACCTTTATTTCCCTATAACCTTAAGCTTTTGACTGCCTGCTGGACAGTTCCTCAATGATGTCCCACAAACACATCAAACTCAGCATGATCAAACATGTACTGTCTTATCTCCTAAACCTGATCCTCTTTCCATCCTAGACAAGCCTACAAATGCACCACCATCCTCCTCCTACTAATCCAAGCACAGAATCTCCCTGACTTCTATGATTCCCTCTAAGTTTCCCCCCACCTCTGGTTTCCCTTCCTTCAGTCCATCTGGCACATTCCCTGATAAAATCACCCCTTGACTTATCTAAAGTATCAGAACCCAGAGCGATAGTTGATCAGTCTCTGCAAGTACCAGGCAGTTTCAAGGATCTGAAATCACTGCAAGCCAGAGGTTAGTGAAAACACTAATACAAGAAGGTGGGAATTTCCCAAAATTCAATAATAGGGACCCAGAAGCTGGAGACACCCCACTTTTCTGCCAAACCTGAAGTCATTACCCCTATGACTTGTAAGGGGAATGGCAATCACAATACATACTTCCAGCATTATGAGATGGAAGTCAGTACTAGTACCAGAAAAAAGCTGGAAGAGAGAATTCCCTAGCAGTCCAAGGGTAAGCATTCTGGGCTTTCACTGCCAAGGGCCCAGGTTCAATCTCTGATGAGGGAACTAATATTTTGGTGCAGCCAAAAAAGAAAAGAAAGAAAGAAAAAGATGGAGGAATTATAGACGTTCCAAGATAGGAAAGGGGCAGCTATTCAGTCTCATCACACATGGCATCATTTACATGCCATGGACTATACTAGGGAGCTAGACACACCGAGAACCAAGCCATGATATGATCTTTTGAGGAATTCCCAGCCCAAAGGAGAGTCATAAAATTGCAACTTGCCTCCAATTAAAATAAATAAATTTTAATTTTAAAAAAATTGCAACACAGAGTGATCTTGCTTCATTAGAGATATACATGGGACATTGGATGGCAGAGAAAAGAACTCTCAACACTGTTGGGAGCTTGTGTGAAATGAGAGATATTATAGAAGACTTCACAGAGGGTGCTACCTTTGAGAGTTGAGCTGGGGTCTAGGATAAAGATAAGGAAAAAGTGCCTTAAGTTAGAAGGGTCCTTCCAGGAAGAGAAACCACAGGGTCAGAGTTGTGAGGATAGGAGGAAACATGGGTTCTTAGGAAATATCTAGTGTTACAGCCTGGCTGTGAAGAGCAGTGGCAGGAAATCATGCCAGAGAGGCATTTGGGTCCATGATCATGCCAAACTTCCACATCAAGCTAATCCAAACTCTTGCCCTTCTCCTGCAACCCAAAAAGCAAAAAGCACAAATTGCAAACAATTAGATGTGGATATGGACTTTCACATCATCTCCTCGGTCCACTCATTTCTTAAGCCAGGAAAGGATTTACAGGCAGAGGATGCAACTTGCTCAGGGCCTTCAGATGTCCTGCACATTACACCTTCTCATGCAATAAAAACTCCCTGCACAGAGTCTCTGCTAAGAGATAATGCCGTAAAACAGACCCAGTGACATGTGGGGAGGAAGGATGCAACAAGGCACCTGCTCCAGGGCACACCTCTTGAAAGCAAGCCTGAAGGAAGAACCCATCATGTTCAGAAAGAATAGATTGCATGCAGACTTAATGAGGAAAAATAAACACCTTTCAAAGGCAATCTGAACACTCCTCATGAGTCATCCAAGCCAGATGTGCCAAACCTCAGAATGTGCTAGCAGCGTTTAAGGTCCTAATAGCCTTAACCATCCATAAGATAAGCAATTAGCCTTACACATAATCAAGAACAAATGGTCAAGTAAAAGCATATAACCTCTAGTCTCAAAGGGTCATTCTTTTTTGTTTGTATGTTTCAGCAGCAGCAAAGGGAGTTCTCGGTTCTCTGTGAAGGTTTGTAGATGTAAGAAACTTAGGCTAATTAGATACAGTTCGAGTATAGTCAAGCATGAACTTTGGATCTACATTGGAGCAAGGGTTAAATGACAGCTCATTCACTTAGTAAGGATGACTTTGAGCTGATAAGCCTCTCTAACTTGCTGGGCACACTGCCAGGCACAAAGTAAGTGCTCAGGTCTTCATGGGCTCCCTTGTCACCTGTCATGCCCCTGAAGGAGAGTGTTGGCCAAAATAGCCACAGTAATCCCCCTTTCTGAGTCTATATCCCTTCCCACATGAACTCAGGGTTTGCCAGGTGACTTGTTTTGACAGAGGTAACACAAGAAGAAACCTGAAAAGTATTCGTGCATTGGAGTTTTCCCCTTTTTTTCCTGGGAGACCACCACCATATGAACAAGCAGGCTTCCCAGGTGGCTCAGTGGTAAAGAACCCACCTGCCAGTGCAGAAGCTGTAGGAGATGCAGGCTCAATCGCTGTGTGGGAAAGATCCCCTGAAGAAGGAAATGGCAACCCACTCCAGTATTCTTGCCTGGAGAATCCCATGGACAGAGGAGCCTGGTGGGTTACAGTTCACAGGGTCCCAAAAGAGTTAGACGTGACTGAAGCAACGGAGCACAGAGATCAAGTCTGGGTCCTGGAAATGGTGAGAGACATGTGGCCAAATCCTCTTGTTATCTCAGCTGACAATGAGCCGACCACGAAACATGTGGGAACGGCCATCACAGACCATCCAGCCTCAGCCAGGCCAGCCCCTCTTCAGAAGCCCCACTCAGTCAAACCTCGAGTCATGAGAAATAACACATGCTGGTGGTCTTACATCTTTGCCTTTGGAGTGGTTTGGTATACAAAAAAGCTGACAAACACACCTCATAAGTGTTAGGAGCTCCTGGTTTATGATCTTATATGTCCCCTTACTCAACCTAGGAAATGCATACATTCACATCATGAATTAATTCATTAGTAGTCCTGGTGAATTATATTATGTACCCTGGCTCTCTAAGGCAATGTAAACCCTTGGCCCAAAGAAAGAAGTTCTAAGAATAAAGAGTTTGATGACTTCTACAGAAAATCTTACATTCAGAGGGAGGTTCTGATCAAAGAAATGAGAAAAAGACATGAAGGCAAGTGGTAGACTCTTTTTCAAGCATTCTCCTTTTGTCTATCGTTTTCTTTTGGCCGAGTCTCACAGAATTGAGATCTTAGTTCCCCGACCAGGGATCAAACCCATGCCCCCCGCAGTGGAAGTGCAGAGTCTTAACCACTGGACCACCAGGGCAGTCCCAGTAAAAGACTCTTGATTAAGGAAAATAGCATCACACTCTGAAGGTCTCTCTTGCCTATGCAAATTTCATCACACATATATGGAATATTCTAAGTCCCTTCCCCAGTAGGGTGATGTCCTGGCAAAGGCATAAACTTTAGAGTCACAAGGGTTGAATTCAAGTCCCTCTATGTCCTGAAGTCCTTCTAGTCTACTAGCAAGGCTCATAACTTCTTTCCTCATCCGTAAAATGAGGGAATTGGACCACCTTATTTCAAAATCCTATTAAGTTCTGTAACTCTATGTCTATTACATATAAATCCTAAACCTGCCTGTGTATCAGTGTCACTTGGGAAGCTTTATAAATCCACAGCTCCCAGGTCTCCTTCCCACAAATCTGAAGAGAAATCTAGGAATGTTATAGTTTTGGAAAACCCCAAAAGGTAGTTCTGATGCAAAGCCCCATTTGGGAGCTGAGGTACCCTGCAGAAACTTCATCTGCTATTTAGTTTCATATACCACCTACAGAAACATATTTTCCAATAGGAATATGTCTCCAACTTCATAAAAATGGTTAAAGGGAATTGAGGGTTTATTTTACATAAAGTCACCTTAGGGGCACTTTGCTGGAACATGTTTATTGCTCAAATATGGAAATTATCTACAGAGTTTTTTATTTCAGTATCTCATAGTACCACCATTTTAAGCATGTGATTTGGTATAATCTTGGCAAAAATGCTTTCCACAGAAACTTTCGGTTTTTTTTTAATGGAAATCAGTGAATAAGTAATTATATCATGTAAAAATATTTACAGCCACTATCCAGGGAAATACCTGTACAGAACTTCAGGGTAAGATATACCTCAGTGGCACAAACCAAGAGCTGGATAAAACGTACCATCTATATGATGAAACTATTTGCAGGGCAGCAAGGGAGACCTAGAACAGACTTATGGACACAGGGGCTGGGGTGGAGGTAAAAAAGAGAGGGTGGGACGAATGGAGAGAGTGGCATGGAAACATAGACACTAATATATGTAGAACAGACAGCCATTGGAAATTTGCTTTTTGACTCAGAAAACTCAAACTGGGGCTCTGTGACAACCCAAGCAAGGTGGGAGGTAGAAGGGAGGCTCAAGAAGGAGGGGACATATGTGTACCTATGACTGATCCATGTTGAAGTATAGCAGAAACCAATACAATATTGATCGCCAGGAGAAATGTCAATAAACCTCAGATATGCAGATGACACCACCCTTATGGCAGAAAGTGAAGAGGAACTAAAAAGCCTCTTGATGAAAGTGAAAGAGGAGAGTGAAAAAGTTGGCTTCAAGCTCAACATTCAGAAAACGAAGATCATGGCATCTGGTCCCATCACTTCATGGAAAATAGATGGGGAAACAGTGGCAGACTTTATTTTGGGGGGCTCCAAAACCACTGCAGATGGTGACTGCAGCCAGGAAATTAGAAGACACTTACTCCTTGGAAGAAAAGTTATGACTAACCTAGATAGCATATTCAAAAGCAGACATTACTTTGCCAACCAAGGTCCGTCTAGTCAAGGTTATGGTTTTTCCAGTGGTCATGTATGGATGTGAGAGTTGGACTGTGAAGAAAGCTGAGCACCGAAGAATTGATGCTTTTGAACTGTGGTGTTGGAGAAGACTCCTGAGAGTCCCTTGGACTGCAAGGAAATCCAACCAGTCCATTCTAAAGGAGATCAGCCCTGGGTGTTCTTTGGAAGGGATGATGCTAAAGCTGAAACTCCAGTACTTTGGCCACCTCACGAGAAGAGTTGACTCATTGGAAAAGACTCTGATGCTGGGAGGGATTGGGGGCAGGAGGAGAAGGGGACGACAGAGGATGAGATGGCTGGATGGCATCACAGACTCGATTGAACATGAGTTTGGTTGAACTCCGGGAGATGGTGATGGACAGGGAGGCCTGGCGTGCTGCAGTTCATGGGGTCGCAAAGAGTCAGACATGACTAAGCAACTGAACTGAACTGAACAGAAGGGGGAAAAAAAGTACTGTCTACCCACAGATACACATTGTAGTTACCTGCCAACCCTCACACTTTTCTCATTAGCAGAACCTATCCATTTCCAGGCAGCAAACCAGGATGAGTCTAGGTCAGTTGTGGACAATCCTATTATTTGCCTTGTCAAGGTATGGATTTTTGCAGCGCTTCTTGCAGCTAGGAAAAGGTATGTGATCTAGACTACACAATGAGATTTGAGAGCCAGTGAGTTCATGGACTTCACAGAAAAATTATTTTGCTCCTCTATAAAAAGATGATCTTTTTTGTCAGTCAAATCCCTAGGGGCTACAGCAGCCATATGGTGACCATGAGGTGTTAAGCATGAGGCCCCAATGTCCATACCCAGAGATGGCAGAATGGAAAATCAGAAAGAGACTTGATGACATTTGAAAGCCACCACTCTTAGCATGGGCTTCCCTGGTGGCTCAGTGGTAAAGAATCCTCCTGCTAATGCAGGAGATGCAGGCTTCATCTCTGGGTTGGGAAGATCCCCTGGAGAAGGAAATGGCAACCCACTCCAGTATTCTTGCCTGGGAAATCCCATGGACAGAGGAACACGGCACAGTCCATGGTGTCCCAAACAGTCAGCCATGACTTAGTGACTAATAACAGCAGCAGCAGCTCGAACCAAAGACCTCCTAACAGCAGACCTCTTGTGATGTGAGACAACTATCTTTGTTGTTCAAGCCACTGTGATCCTCAGTTTTGAGTACTTGCAACATACGTCTTAACTCAATCAGTTTCTAGGCAGAGTTAAGAATAACCTACAGGAGGCTACTAGGCATATTTGGAGTCTGAATTCCATGCCATCACAGTGTAGGGAAATAGCTGTTACCAAGAAAGAGGTATTTCAGTAACTGCTTAAGGCTGGCCAAAAGATGGGAGGGAAAGGTGAAGGCAGTTGCCGTTTTTGAGGAGAAATCTTGAAAATGAGAGAAAAGAATGAGAATCACTTTTATCATCTGATACTATAGCAGGATAGTCTGGATGATGAAAATGTGTGAGAATTCTTTTTTCATAAAAAGAAAAAAAATCTAAGCCAAAAAATTGCAGGAGCCACCAGAACCCGCTTTACACATTCAACAGCATTCATTGTTCTCACTCATTCCCTTTCCTGAAGACTCTGTCTGCCAGTTACTCTAGCCCAGAAGATGCTTCATCTCAGATCACATGCACTCATTCTGGCACCGAGACTGGCTCCTGGTTACTGGAGCCTGGGTCCCTTTGACTTACTGTGGTGCTTGCTGCTAGTCAGCCTTTTGAGCTCCTCAGGATTCTGAAAACCACTTCAGTACAAGTTCTCACATCTGGAACGGGTTTCTGGGAAGCATCAAGAAATGCAAGAGACAGGGACTTCCTTGGTGGTCCAGTGGCTGGGACTTCGTGTTCCCAATGCAGGGGTTCCATCCCTGGTCAGGGAACTGGATCCCACACGCCACAACTAAGAGTTTGCATGCTATAGCTAAAGATCCTGAGTGCCACAACTAAAGACCCAGTGCAGCCAAATAAATAATTATTAAAATAAAAAATAAATGCAAGACACATACTATATCCTCTCTCTCTCCACTCTCATTGTCTCACTAACACTTGAGGAAATTAAAAGAACCTCTTGGTGTATAGTACATTGGCACATCAAAGTCCCCAAAGGAAAATATTTGAATTTCTCCCATCTATTTTCCTCTCCTGTTCTTTATGCTTCTCGATGAGAAGAAAGGTAGAGCTTACATTTTATGTCAACACAAAAGGCCTCCGTTTGTGTGCATTACTTATTAAAGTATTCAGCGATTCGATGTCAAGGTATGTATTATACATACTTTTTTTTTCCTAGGCCATTATCAGCTTTCTTACAACACTATTATTCTTCAGCCCAGCTAATGCTTCTGTCAAAGATTTAGCAACAAGCATGGAAAATGTCAAACAGTGGGGAAGAAACCTAGCTGTTTCCACAACCGCACAAAAAGCATGAGTTGTCTTTTATGGAAAAGCAGCATAATTCGAATGGCGATGGATGTTTTATCAGGGGACAGAGTAGTGGGATGCTGTATTTGTCTTTCTCTGCACACCTGAGTCCATCCCCTCTGAATAGGTTCCCTTTCTTCTCTTGCCAATATACTTAATGAAATAGGGCCTGTGTGGTTAGCGCCGCACCCTCTCCTCAGGTGGTATCTGGCTTGGAACACGACAGAAATCAGCCAAGAAAACTCAGTCCTGTTCTGTCTGCAGAGCAGTGTGATAAGATTTAAGGAGCACTAAAAGGCTCCTCTGGAGAAAAATATTTTCCCAACCTGCTTACCGGGGTGCCTGAAATTACAACCCTTCTGCTTTAAGGCACTGAGAGCCTCCATTAAAATGCAAATATGTTAGGTGAGTTATTTTATCAAACTATCACATCTTAGCTTGAATTAGTTTATGACTTAATTCAAAATCCTGAAGGGATGGGACACAGTTTGGATGAGAGCAAAGACGCTACAGGAGTTCGGGATTTATAATGTGTGGCCCAGGGAGCAAGCCCGGGCCACCGGCACGAAGCAGGAGGGCAGAGTACATCTGAAGGCACCAACGGTGAGGCCCCGCGTGAGTACACACGGGCGGGCGCTCTCAGCAGTCACATGTGGGCAAGAAGCTGCCGGCCTCAAACTTCAAAACGATAAACACAGGAGTCACTTTCAGAGAGAAAGGATGTGTGGACGCAGGGGGAGCGGGGGTAAAGTTGGGCAGGACAGATGGGCAGATTGGGATCGACATACATGCCTACCATGTGTGAGACAGAGAGCTAGTGAGAACCTGCTGGATGGCACAGGGAGCTCAGCTCAGAGCTGAGAACCCAGAGGGGTGGGATGAGGGGCCTGGGGGAGAGAGGTCCCCGAGGGAGGAGATGCATATACACACACAGCTGATTCATTCTGTTGTGCAGAAACCAACACATTATAATGTAACTATCAGTTCAGCTCAGTCGCTCAGTTGTGTCTGACTCTTTGCAACCCCATGGACTGCAGCAGGCCAGGCCTCCCTGTCCATCACCAACTCCCGGAGTTCACTTGAACTCATGTCCACTGAGTCGGTGATGCCATCCAACCATCTTATCCCCTGTTGTCCCCTTCTCCCCAACCTTCAATCTTTCCCAGCATCAGGGTCTTTTCCAATGAGTCAGCTCTTTGCATCAGATAGCCAAAGTATTGGAGTTTCAGCTTCAGCATCAGTCCTCCCAGTGAACACCCAGGACTGAGCTCCTTCAGGATGACTGGTTGGATCTCCTTGACATCCAAAGGACTCTCAAGAGTCTTCTCCAACACCACAGTTCAAAAGCATCAGTTCTTCAGTGCTCAGCTTTCTTTATAGTCCAACTCTCACATCCATACATGACCACTGGAAAAACCACAGCCTTGACTAGACAGACCTTTGCTGGCAAAACCAACTATACCCCAATTCAAAAAAGAAGCAGCGTCAATGTGCATATGGCTTCATTCCTCCCCACTTGGACTGGCATTCTTGGTTGGACTGCCTTATCATTTCTTCCCTGCCTGAATGTGCTCAGGCCTCATACCCTCTCCCTCCCAGTGGTTTCAGAGGCTGCGTAAAGCCTATGGCAGACACTCCCTGTGCTCACAATACTTCCGTTTCTCCCTCATCTGGCCCCCGTGAAGTTCATCACAATTGTATGACCCACTGTGGTCAATGAAACATAAGCCAAAATGGAATGTGTCACTTCCAGACAGGAGCATTTCAAAACTGAATCACAGTTTTCCCACGATCCCTTCTCTTGCCAAGGTGAACTCTGAAGCACGGTGAACTTGAGGAAAGATGCTACAAGGTCAAAGCAGCCAAGAATGGTGGACACAGAAGACAGCTACCTGCTGAGACCTGAAGATGACTATAATTATGTAGGAATAAGTTCCTATTGTATAAACCACTGATATTCTGGTGTTATTACTTCAACAAAACTTAGCCTACCCTGGCTGATCCATACTCCACAAATAGCACCTCAGGAAATCTCATCTGACTTTCTCTATTACCATATATTCATTATTCAATAAATATTTATTGAGCACCTACTATGTGCCAGATAATACTATAGGTGCCCAGGATTTAGTAGTAACAGTAAAGTTACCAACAGTAAAGGACCAAGTAAAGTCCTTGGACTCATGAAGGTTATATTTTAGTGAAAGAAGATTATAAATAAGTTTGTTAGGAATAAGTTTGGCTGAGCATAGCAGAAAACCCAAATAATACCAACTGAAGCAAATCAGAGGTCTAGTTTCCCTCACGTAACATAAGATTACATGCTAAGTCACTTCATTCACGTCTGACTCTTTGTGGCCCTATGCACTGTAGCCCTCCAGGCTCCTCGTTCATGGGATTCTCCCAGCAAGAATGCTGGAGTAAGTTGCCAGGCCCTCCTCCAGGGGATCTTCTCACCTCAGGGAGCAAACCCACATCTCCTGCACTGGCAGGTGGGTTCTTTACCACCAGCACTACCTGTCGTGTTGTTATGTTAGTTGCTCAGTTGTGTCTGACTCTTTGCAACCCCATGGACTGTAGCCCACCAGGCTTCCATCCATGGAATTCTCCAGGCAAGAATACTGGAGTGGGTTGCCATACCCTCCTCCAAGAAAGCTCTCAGTTACATATTATTATTTATCATCTTCCTGCCTTATTCAGGTCAAAACTCACTCTCTCCTAAAACCTCTCCTCCATACTCCAGCCTTCATTTGTCTACTTTCTCTAACTCGTCTTTTATTTACTATTCATAACATATGATCTGCATCTTACAACATGCCGCTCTGTTCTCTAATTGTTGGTATCGCTCAATCTGGCACTTGAATCCACACTAATTGCTGTATGCTAATATATAAAATCCTGTCTCGTCCTAATTCTTCTCGCATGTGCCTGAACTCTTCTCTCCAACTATATATACCAGGAGACACCCCCCCCCATATGCCAATTTATACCTCTCTCACATCTTCACAGTAGAGAGGGTGGTGCTGGACACACAATAAAGATGCTCTAAGTACTAGGATCCTTTCAGCGGGAGAACTCTAGAAATCCTATGCATTGAGGACCCAAACAGAAGTGGAAACAAGCTTCAGAATTGGAACTAACATATAAATCTCTAGTTAAACCAACTTTTCTCTGGGTAGGACCTATGCTATCCTGGGGAGAACACAGTCACTTATTAGCTTCTAAAAGGTCTCCAAAATATTTTAAGAAATAGTCTGATTTATTCAAGATTAAAAACCCCAACAGTAACTTGAGCCTCAGGCCTCCTGGGCCAGCTGAGGTACCTGGCTCTCAAAAGATATGGGCTCCTTCAGATCATTAGACCAGGGCCTCTCCAGCTAGAGAGAGAAAAACTTTAAGCAGACCTGTGAGCCTGCAGAGAAGTTACCCTGCACTGAACCCACTATCCGTGGCTTTGGGGGATTCCCTAAAATGACGAGGGCTTCGCAGGTGGCGCTAGTGGTGAAGAACCCACCTGCCAACACAGGAGACCTAACAGACATGGTTCAACCCCTGGGTTGGGAAGATCCTCTGGAGGAGGACACAGCAACCCACTCCAGCATTCTTGCCTGGAGAATCCCATGGACAGAGGAGCCTGGCGGGCTACAGTCCAAAGGCTTGCGAAGAGTCGGACACAACTGAAGCAACTGAGCCCACACACTAGGATGAAGAAATGGCCACACCCAGAACCACCGGGATCTCTACCATGTAGAGCAGACTGGTTTGCCCATCAGGCAGCCTCTTGGCACATCCTCTTCATACAGCTAACACTGCTGAGGCGCAGTAGAGACCAGGATAGAGAGCCAGAGTCAGCAGCCAGACCGCCAGAATCCAAACCCCAGCTCGGCCGCTCACTCTGTGTGGCTTCGAGCTGCTTGACCCAATCTGTGCCTGTTTCTTCATCTGGCAAGTGGTACCTATAACAGCCTCTGAGTCTTCTGGTGGTTATAAGCATTAAAAGGTTTTAACTTGTTACAGTGTTCAGAACAATGCCTGGTTGTAAACATTATGCAAGTGTTTGTTAAATAATTTTTAATTGTACTTATTTATGTGTGTACATATGTATGCGCATTGAGCATTTCTAGGAAATTTCTAGGAACTGGGAAAACAAAGATGAACAGAACTCAGGCTTTCCTCTTGCGAAACTCAGTTTATTGAATAGATTTAACAGCTCTAGGAGAGATATTAGCAAAGTGCTGGGAAACACAGAGGAAGGGGTGACTGACTCTGTTGCGGGGACGGGGGAGGGAGGGGTGCCCAACAGGAAAGGCTACCCAAAGCTGGAATTTGAAACTGAGCAAGATTCAAGGCATAGAATTCAAGGACATAGAATAGTCCAGACTGCTGCTGCTGCTGCTAAGTCACTTCAGTCATGTTCGACTCTGTGCGACCCCAGAGACGGCAGCCCACCAGGCTCCACCGTCCCCGGGATTCTCCAGGCAAGAACACTGGAGTAAATTGCCATTTCCTTCTCCAAAGCATGAAAGTGAAAAGTGAAAGTGAAGTCGCTCAGTGGTGTCTGACTCTTTGCGACCCTCTGGACTGCAGCCTACCAGGCTCCTCCGTCCATAGGATTTTCCAGGCAAGAGTACCAGAGTGGGTTGCCATTGCCTTCTCTGAATAGTCCAGATAGCAGTGACGAAAAACGGTAAAAGACAGGGTGGGCCAAGGAGGCAGGAGCCAATCCCAGAGCAAAGACACCTGGAGCTAATCTCGCACACCTGGAGGCCCTTCCGGAGTTTACAGCTTGAGTAACGCAGCCAGTCTGTACTCCCAAAACCATAATTTTCACATTAATATGAAGAATGGAGTGGAGCAGGAGGAGAATAGAGAAAGGGACAACAACTGGAAGGAGCCAGAGGAGAAATAATGAGGCCAGAGCTGGTACAGGTGCAACGAGGTAAGAGGAAAAAAACAGCAATCTCAGGGCGCACGACTGAGCACACGAGTGAAGGCCTGTTTGGGATGGGAGAGAGAAGGATGGCTTAAGGGGTTATTCCCAGCTGGCCAGCTCTGATGCCGGGATGGAGGAGGTGCTATCAGCTGAGAGAGGAATGCAGGGGACAGAAGAGATCTGGGGGGAGGAGAACATAATAAATCCCATTTATAAGGATTTGGAGGCATCCATAATGCCCACCGTGTGTGACTGAGTGTGTGTGTGTTAGTCGTGCAGTCGTGTAGGCTCTGTTTCCCTGGGGACGGTAGCCCACCAGGCTCCTCTATCCCTCGAATTCTCCAGGCAAGAATACTGGAGTGGGTTGCTATTTCCCTCCTCCAACAGGCAGCTAGAAGCCCAGGTCCAGAGTTGAGCAGCGAAATCACAAACGGAGATAAAGAGCTGGGTGGGTACCCTGCACGCAGATCTAGGTTAGAATCAAGGCTGTAAGTAGTAAGGCGGCCAACGGAGAGAGACCAGACTAGGGAAAGAGCCGGGACAGAAGTTGCCTAACTTTTTAATATGGGCTCAGTGATCAAAAGCAAGAGGAGAGACAGGGAGCATGAGAAAGGGGTATAGAAGCTGAGTCTCACAAGACCTTGCAAAGATATGACACCACCCTGGTGCTGGCATCACAAACCTGTCTGATCTCACGTGCACTGAACAGAAGGTGTCTGTGCTGGTCACTGTCCACTCCTGGGTCCATCGGCTGCCCTTCCCGGTTCAGTTTGACTCTGACAAACTACATTTCTCAGGCTCCTTTGCCAGCTGGCTTCCTGTTAATTTCTGGCAAAGAGAGGCACCCAGGCGGAGACTGGGAAGAGGAGGACAGTAAACTTCAGGTTGTCTTCTTCACTTTTCTTGTCCACCCCGGAACCCAGTTCTGCCTTCTGGGGCTTTTCAGCAGATCTGTGCTGCTGGTTCCCTCAGGTCTGGGAACATTCCCTCCTATTTCTTCAGTCCCTCCAGCTGTGTGTGGGTGGGGAGGAGCAGCTTGCTGCTGTTGCTCATCTCTATGTCATCTCACCAGCCCACTTGGGTTTTCAGTGCTTTCAGCACCTCCTAACTAGTTCCCAAATGGATTCCCGCTATAGAAATCACTGGTGTAGGCTCTTCACTTCTTGCGGACCCCTGATTGATAAACACGTACTGATAATACACAATTTTCTCTCCCCGTAACTTATTTTGGGCTTCAGAATCCTATTCAGGCTGGGATTATCCAAACTGATATTAACAGAGCCTTCAATTTAAAAATTACAGGGGAAAGTAATTTCAAAAGAGGCAATAGATGAAGATAAAAGCTGAAATAAATACATTGTAAAACATAAAGCTGTAGAATGATAAATTAGTTCAAATGTTGGCTTTTTGATAAGACTACTAAAATAAACAAACCTCTGACAAATATAATTAAGGGGAACATTTTTAATTAGAAATGAGAAAGGAGATAGGACAAAATACAGAAAATGGATTTTTTTTTCTCTAAACCCAAAGAGAATGTTATGCACACTTGTAGGCAAATAAGCTGAAATGTTCCATAAAAAGAATAATTTCTAGAAAGATATAGATTACTAAAAATAACTTGAGAAATATAAATCAGAACAGAATAATAAGGAAGAAATTGAAGAAATTATTTGAAAACAACCAAAAAATGCAGCTTGTCCCAATGTTTCCACCAGAACAATTTTCATTCTTTTAAGAAACAGATGGTTTCGATGTTGTATAAAACATCCAGAATGCAAAAAGAGGTAATACTACATTAATGTCCATTAAGCAAGCATGATCTTCTTCCTAAACTCTGATAATAATAAAACACACAAAAAGAAAATTATAAGCACATATCACAAGTGAGGGGCTTCCCTGGTGGCTCAGTGGTAAAGAATCTGTCTGCCAATGCAAGAGACACAGGTTCAATCCCTGGCTCGAGAAGCAAATGGCAACCCACCCTAGTATTCTGGCCTGGGAAATCCTATGGACAAAGGAGCCTAGCAGGGCTACAGTCCATGGGGTCGCAGAGTTCAACTGAGCACACAATCACACATCATAGGTAAATATGGATATGAAAAGCTTAAACAAAATTCTCCCTAGGAAGCTTGTTCTACCATAATGCTTTAGAGGGAAAAATCTGTTGGTTTTTTTGTAGGGTTTTTCGGTAACAGCCTCACTGAGATTTAATTCTTATGCCATTTGTTGTTGTTGTTCAGCCTCTAAGTCATGTCTGAATCTTTGCCACAAAAAATACAAAATACTTTATGAATTTATCCTCACACAGGGCCACTCTACTCTTCTCTATGTGGTTCCCATTTTAGTAGATGTCCTGCTGAAGAGAGCACAGGGGATGATCACTTTATAAGTTATGTTGAAAGAAATTATGATAGATGGTCACTTTGTACATTATAGAAATAAACAACCATTGGACAGAACTAGTATAACTAAAATCAAACGGCAAATACTAGAGAAAATCTTTGCAGCAAATCTTCGTGCCTATGTTGTGCTTATTATTATCAATATGCTTGCTTATACATATTGATACCAAAACATGAAGTCCCCAGTAAACTAGCAGAGAAGTGGCTAAGACAATTCATGAAAACAGAGATACTGCTAGTAAACACGCATGTGGGAAAAATTCCCACTTTGTTTGTAATCAAAGAAATGCCCTCTCAAACAATGTGTCTTACACTCATATCCTTAGAGGAACTTCAGAAACTATCCAAATTACAACACTGTGGTAAAGCAGTCGCCGCACACACTGTGGGTATTCATATAAACTGATATCACTTCTGGGCAATACATATCACAAACCATCTTAAAATTCCATAATATCCCTTTATCCTAAGGAACTTTCAAAGAATAAAAATTACAACTATACAAGGGACTACCCTAGGAGTCCAGTGGTTAAAACTCCATGCTTCCAAGGCAGGGGACATAGGTTCCACCCTTGGTCAGGGGGCTAATATCCATGTGCCACGTGACCAAAAAAAATATATATATATATATGAGATAGTCACTGCAATGTTATGTCTAGCAACTAAAACAAATAAATAAAAGGCCATTTAAATCCAACAACAGGAAGATTATTAATGAAGGGATATAAATTATTGTTTAGAATTATAATAAAGCCTACAGTTTATCAAGCACCTTCACATACACAACTCCTTTCAGTTCTCAATGATCCCAGGATATAGCAAGGAATCACTATCCAAGACTCAGAAACATTTAAGTGATTTGCACAAAAATCTCACAAATTTTGTGGCTCTCAAACACCTGCTACCAAATTCCAGACTTTCTTGATGTTAAAGTAGGTGGTTGTGAATCTCTGCTCTGAGCCTCAGTTTCCTCATCTAGAAAACAAGACTAATCAGAATACCTAAATAGTGGTTATGAGAATCCAGTAAAACTTTTAAGTGGCCGTCAGCTCTTAGCAGAGGGTATGGTTCACAGCAGCACTCTGTGTTTTAAGAATAATGATCATACAAAGTTTTATCAATTCAATACACCTTCAGCAATATAAACATGTCTGCAAGTCGATGAGGACCAGAAAGAGGAAGGAATAATGAAAATGTATGCTGCATGAGTAAGGCGAGAGCAAAAGAACCTTCTCCCTCTCTGGAATTAATTTGGCTTTAGTACAGTAAGTAGAAATCTGGGGGGAAACACAATTAGAATATGCAAAGTTCTCCTAAAAGGGACTTGTTTCTCTGGCGGAGCCTCATATTAAATCTGGGATCACTGCCTCTGGGATACTTTGAAATAATAAACTCAATACAGTATACTAACGCATATATATGGAATTTAGAAAGATGCTAACAATAACCCTGTATGAGAGACAGCAAAAGAGACACAGATGTATATAGAACAGTCTTTTGGACTCTGTGGGAGAGGCAAAGGGTGGGATGAGTTGGGAGAATGGCATTGAAACATGTATATCATATATGAAACGAATGACCAGTCCAGGTTTGATGCATGATACTGGATGCTTGGGGCTGGTGCACTGAGACAACCCAGAGAAGATAGTACGGGGAGGGGGGAGGGAGGAGGGAGGGGGGTCAGGATGGGGAACACATGTACACTTGTGGCGGATTCATGTTGATGTATGGCAAAACCAATACAATATTGTAAAGTAATTAACCTCCAATTAAAATAAGTTTATATTTTAAAAAATTTTTTAAAAATAAACAGCATACGCGCTCCCTGGAGACATCTTGTGTTGTGGGGAACCGGCCAGTGGAGGGCGCTATTTCACTTGCCCAAGGGACCGAGAAGGCATTTATTGGCCTCAATAATATACTGGGCTTCCCCCTTGGTAGCTCAGCTGGGAAAAGAATCCACCTGCAATGCAGGAGATCCTGGTTCAATTCCTGTGTGGGGAAGTTCGCCTGGAGAAGGGATAGGCTACCCACTCCAGTACTCTTGGGCTTCCCTGATGGCTCAGACGGTAAAGAATCCGCCTGCAATGAGGGAGACCAGGGTTCGGCCCCTGGGCTGGAAAGATCCTCTGGAGAAAGGAAATGGCAACCCACTCCAGTATTCTTGCTTGGAGAATCCCATGGACAGAGGAGCCTGGTGGGCTATAGTCCATGGCGTTGCAAACAGTCAGACATAACTGAGCGACAAAGCACAGTACGGCAATAATATTCCAGAGCTTGTTGCTCAGTCTTCCTTAAAGATCACTCCTTTTCTTTTTCCCTCCATCTTAAAACTGAGACTCAGAACCTTCTCAAGCAAATCTCCAGGTAGTCGGTAAATAGATCCAGGTCTGCTCCCAATGAACAGCAACATTCCAGGTGAGACGCTCTGCGGTGAAGAAGTTCATCTGCAGAACCAAGGAAAGCATGGTTACTGCTCCCTTTGGTCATGTGATTAGAATCTACACCATCTGTGTTCAGCAAAGACTTAGCAGGTGTTAGCTCCCCAGGGTTTTTAAACCTACAAACTGGGAACAACTCAAACCATGGGGGAGACAGGCCTTCAGAGCAACAAGGGGAGATGTTAGAGGATTCCTTGGCTTTCCCTCCCAAAAGTCAGCAAGGCCTGAAAAATCTCCACTACAAGGGCAGAGGGAGAAAGCAACTCCAGTCTCGGTGCCTGCACTGTGACAGGCTTGTGAAGGACAAGTGGGCATCGGTATAGATGAGGCATAGAAATGAAGTTGATCCAGGCTGAGGTCTCGAGCTTGAATCATGAGCAACTGCCTACATGAGTCAGAACTTAGGCAGTTGGTATTTGAGCTCCAATAAAGGAAGTGACAAGTTCAGCAAAGGATATGAATTCAGAAGAGAAATGTCAGGGGATGACACAGAACCCAGCACTACCAGAGCCTGAATCACACTGAGCTCAGACTCAGGTCCAAACTCCCCCCTATTTGGGATCTCAAATTAACATTAACAGGCATCCCAAGTTTAATACGTCAGACACCAAGCTCCAAGTCTTCGCCCTCACCTGCTCTGCCCACACCCTTCCTGTCTCAGGTAACAGCAATGCCAACCTCCCAAGTCCTCAGCTGGAGCCTCACTACATCCTCTCTTTCATATCTCACATCCAATCCCTCAGAAGATCCCAAGGACTTTCATGTCTTTTAGACATTACCCAGGCTTCTCTGGTGGCTCGGTGGTAAAGAATCTGCCTGCCAATGCAGGAGACATGGGTTCGATCCCTGGTCTGGGAAGATCCCACTGGCCAGGGAGCAACTCAGCCCAAGAGCCACAACCACTGAGCCTGCGCTGTAGAGCCCATGCTCAGCAACAAGGGAAGCCGCCACACTAAGAAACATCTGCACCGCAACCGGAGAAAGCCAATGTGAAGCAGCAAAGACCGAATGCAGCCAAAAATAAATGAATTAATTCAAAGTTTTAAAAGACATGCCCAAATCCCTCCTCTTCTCATCACCCCTGCCCAGTTCAAACCATCATCATCTTTTGTTGGTCTTCTTGTTGCAGCCTCTTAACTGGTCTCCCCACTTCCACCTTTGCCTACCATTCACTGTCTTCTCAACACAGCAGCCAGAGGAATCCTCTTAAAATCAAAGTTGGAAGACAACCTTAAAGAACAAGCCCATAAAAGAACTCATAAATTGGTTTTCATCAAAATTAACTGTTCTCTTCAGAAGAGTACTACAACATGAATGAATCTTGGTAAGTGAAATAAGCCCATCACAAATAGACAAAATACTGCATTATTCCACAGCTAAGAGATACCTACAGTCGTCAGAAAGTAGAATGCTGGTTGCCAGGGGCTGGAGAGGAGAGGAGAATGCAGAGTTTTTGCTTAATGGGTAGTAAGTTTTTATTTTGCATGGCGAGGCTGGTCACGCAACAATGAGAATGGTATAATATTAATGAACTGTACACTTAAAAATGGTAAAAATAAATAAAAATGGTCAAGATGATAGATTTTATGTTATATCTATTTCACCCTAATTTAATTTTCAAATTGCACATTTTAAATATGTACCGTTCACTGTTACAACTCAGCAAAGCTGTTTTAAAATTTTTTTATTACATTTTTAAAAACTAAGAGGTTCCCTGAAAGCTCAGTTGGTAAAGAATCTGCCTGCAATGCAGGAGACCCCAGTTCAATTCCTAGGTCAGGAAGATCCACTGGAGAAGGGAAAGGCCACCCACTCCAGTGTTCTGGCTGGAGAATTCCCAGAACTATACAGACCATGGGGTCACAAAGAGTCAGACACAACTGAGTAACTTTCACTTTCACATTCAAGTAGAATCATATCCCTCCTTGGCTACATACATAGGCTCCATAGGCTTCTCATCTTTTTCAGAGAAAAAGCCAAAGTTCTTGGAATGACCTATGAGGCCCTACATGGTCTGACTCTGAAACCAGCATGCCCTCCTTGCCATTTCTCTCCCACTCACCCCACTCCAGCCTCATTGGCCTCTTCGCTGTTTCTCAAACACATCAGATGGCCTCTGGGGGCATTTGCGCATCTTTCTGCTTCGCCTAGAAAGCTTTTCCCCCAGGTAATTCTGTGGCTCACTTCCTTGCCTCTTCCAAATCTTTACACAAATGTCACCCTCTCAAAAGGGGCCGTTCCTGATGTGGGATGTAAAACCGAAATGCTTCCCCACTTCATGAGTCCCTCCCTCATCTGCTTTTTTACCTACATAGCATTTATCGTGGTCTAAGCTTTTGAACTGTGGTGTTGGAGAAGACTCTTGAGAGTCCCTTGGACTGCAAGGAGATCCAACCAGTCCATCCTAAAGGAGATCAGTCCTGGGTGTTCTTTGGAAGGACTGATGCTGACGCTGAAACTCCAATACTTTGGCCACCTCATGCTAATTGTTGACTCATTGGAAAAGACCCTGATGCTGGGAGGGACTAGGGGCAGGGGAAGGGGACGACAGAGGATGAGATGGCTGGATGGCATCACCAACTTGATGGACATGAGTTTGGGTAAACTCTGGGAGTTGGTAATGGACAGGGAGGCCTGGCACGCTGTGATTCATGGGGTCTCAAACAGTTGGACACGACTGAGCAACTGAACTGAACTGAATATACCACATTTTATTATTTGTCTGTGTTTCTAACCACTAGAATTAAACTCAGAAATACAGGAATCTTATTGCTTTGTTCATTAATTATATCCCCAGCAACAGGTACAGTGCCTGGCAGATAGGAGGTGCTTGATAAATATTTGTTGAATGAAGAAATGAGTGAGTGAATGAATAAGGAAAGAACATTCTGTGACCGTGACAAGCAGAGGGATCCTTTATGAAGATACTCCAATCCAGTCTGTACAGTCACATTAGCAATCAAGCTTTTCCTTCAGAGTGCTCTGATACGACGTCATCAGCATTCCCTTTCTAACATTATCAGGGGAGGCTCAAGATCACATGGGCCATGAATGGCACAGCCAGTATTTTGGGGGTAGGGTCACCTCCCTCAGCATATGGGATCTTAGTTCCCTGACCAGAGATCGAGCCTGCGACCCCTGCGTTGGAAGCACAGAGTCTTAACCACTGGACCATCAGAGAAATCCCAGAGCCAACATTTAAACCGAGAATTTGTCATCAGCTACCAAGTCTCACCATGCCACCCTGAGCACCTAAATTTTTTTCAACTTTCATATCCTTTCATTTCATTCATAATGGCATTGCTGACAGACCCTATTCAGCAGTTAACCCTCGTGCCATAAATTTCTATTTGTCACCTCCAAAACTCAATATTTTAGAAGGCTGCCCTTCTGGTTTTTAAATGGAAATTGATGACACCATATGCAGGAGCACAGGAGCCCCAAACTCGCCATCTACCTGGAAGCAAAAATAGAAAAGGCAGATGTACTTAGAAATGCAAGCCCTCCCCACTGGAGATCTCGATCTTATCCCCCATCACCGGCCCAGGTACTCTGCACACTTGGGAGGTCCGGGGTTTGGTTTAGCAGCCAGGATGTACAAAGAGGTGCAGATGGAGCCAACCATGCGAAGATAGCATCCTCCCCTCGCCACTCAAGGTGGCCTGACACCTCTGAGCATCCAGAAAAGAACACAAACAAACAGATTTTTATAAAGGCTGTAACCCAATTGACAAAGGCGAGCTCTCTCAGCCTGGAAATGTCCCTGCTCTGAACCAGTTGCCTTGCCAACAAGCCACATGTTTCCACTCTGCAGAATCCAATTTCTGAGCACTGTGACAGTGACAGGTCCAGAGACACGACACACAATTCCAAGGTGCCTTTGAACACCTGCTGAATAGCTAAGAACAATGTGTGTCTCTGGATGTACTTAGAAACATGGGAAGTGTGCTGGGCAAAGGCAGGTCACACCCAGCTTATGCAACCTACCCTGCCCATCCCAGAATTTTACAAACTCCAGATAAACATGTAGTGGCCCTTTATCACCCTTTATCACCATTATCATTATAATCTTTGTAAATACTTGTACTTACAAGTATTTGTAATACTTGTATTATACTCTGGGACTTACTTTTTTAATATATTGAGTTATTTAATGGTCACGACAACACAATGAGGTAGCTACTATTAGTATTCCATTTCAGATGAGAAAATAGAGACATAGAAAAGGTAAGTAATTTACCCTAATTTACATAGCGTGAGAAAGGGAGAGCCAGGATTAGAACCCAGACAGTCTGCCTCCAGAATCCATCTCCTTAAACATTTGGCTGTACTATCAATCTCCAACATTGCCTAAATGGTAATGCTAATTGTTCTAGCTATCATTACTATACAACAAACACCCCAAGCTTCACAAAGTAAAACATCCATTTTATTATGTGAGCCAGGAATTTGCACAGGAAATCGCAGGGGGCAGGGCAGTGGGGCAGTGCAGGCGGGAAGGGGGCATGGACAGCGTGTCTCCATCCACAAAGTCTCTCTGGGTCATCAGCTAAAGAGATCTGAAGCTAAGAGTGATCAACAGCTGGGGATCAATATCATCTGAAGGCATCTTCACATCTGACAGGTAATGCTTGAGATCCTCTGGGACCTTAGATGAGTCTCTCAGCACCTACACGCAGCCTTTCCATGCAGCCTGGGCTTCCTATCAGCATGATGGCTAGGAGAGAAAGTAGAGCTGTCTGCTTTTTAAGACCAAGACCCTGAAACTGGCACCATTTCAATTCCACCATACTCCACTGGGCAGGAAGTCACAAAATCCATGTTGAAGGGGAGGGGACACAGACCCTAGCCCTCAAAGAATCATGGAGTTGTTTTTTTTTAACTATCAGTGAGATCATTAGTCCAACCTGTCCAAGTTCAGGCTGAAGAGCTGAAGCTCAGAGAAGTCAGGTGACGTGTCCAAGAGCACATAACCTACAAGCGCGAATGGTAGACGGGACCCTGGAGCCTTGGGCCTTGTCTCCTGCTCTAGGCCACTGCTTCTCACCTGGCTGCGCCTTGGAGTCACCTGGGACACTTTTAGAAATGATCGTGCCTAGGTCTCATCTACAAAGCTCCTAATTCGTTTGAAGTACAACTTATTTGGAAGGTGTGGAAATGTGTAAAAAGCTCCCCAAGGATCTGTAATGTGCAGCAGTGAGAGTCACACTCTGTGCACCCAAGATGGTTCTGTGCAGGTGACAAGGGCCAGTGTTTCATCATGGCTCAGCATTTGCAGAGGTCCCAGCCTGCCACAGGGACAAGCCCGCAGGAACAGATGTCTGACACCTTCACCTGGATCACAGACTCCATCCTGAACCATTCTCGTTTTTGAGATGCTTCTCCTTGGCCCTTTCCCTTCCTCACCTCCCAGGTGCCCCTCAGCAACCAGCCTTCTTTAACATTCAACTTTTCAACATGAGTCAAGTCCACCTCTTGTCTGTGCTATGTTTAGTCCTTCGGTCTTCTCCAACTCTTTGCAACAACCTGAATGGTAGGCCACCAGGCTCCTCAGTCCATAGGGATTCTCCAGGCAAGAATACTAGAGTGGGTTGCCATGCCCTCCTCCAGGGGATCTTCCCAACCCAGGGATCGAAGCCAAGTCTCCCATATTGCAGGTGGATTTTTTTACCACTGAGCCACCAGGGAAGCCCACCTCTTGGCTATGATCTGTCAACTCTAGGAATTCAGTTCTAGCTTTGGGACCCAACAGTGGTAACCCAAAGGCCAGGTTCTCCTGCTCAATCCACCCTGCCCCCTGGATGACCATAAAGCCCATATTTGGAGCCCCTTCCAGCTTCAAATATGCCTTCCTTCCTCCTATTGAGCCATATAGCATTGCAGTAAAAGTGCTGCCTGAATCATCCTTTAAAAGGTTGATTCTGTCAAACCACTGGTCAATTTGCTGGGAAACAAAAACTATCAGCTTGAATATTTCACTGAAATAATTGGCCAGTTGCATCATATGTCATGCATTATAACAAACTGGCCAGAAGCACTGGCCTAAACAAATATTTTCAGTGTTTCTTTTCAGACTTATATTCTCATGAGGCTGAATTTTAAAAGAACATACCAGTGGAGAAAGAGCCTTTCTGATACTGCAATTCTCCTGGATTTAGTGATTTATACTAGGTCAGGACACAATCTCTACAGTTTTATCATGTGTACATATCTCCTGAGAATAATTTCGTAAAATATATTTACTCTTCACTTTACACAAAGATGAACCTTGCTAAACTTCCCAGGCAATTCTTTTTTGTAAATTGAACCGTATTGTAAATGTTCCAAAGAAGAGGCATTTAAAGGGACTCTTTGTCAAGGATCATTATACCACTATCTCTAATTTTGTGTTTGCTTGAAATTTCCCATAATAAGATTAAAAAGGAAGGCAGAGAGAGAGAGGAAGGGAAGAAGGGAGTTAGAGGAGGGAGGAGGGCTGGTCAATCTCTGGGGATTCTCTGCTGAAGCAAAACATTTCTATGCAAGATAATGCAAATAACACCCTCTCTGCCCAAAGAAACAAACCAAAAAAACCTGCATTTATTTATTTCTGTGTGTAGGTATATGTGTGTCTTCAAGTTGTATATATCAACATATATGACATACATACGACTGATATATATAGTATATATCATGTATGTTTTATAAATTCAAATTTCTTTAGTCTAAAACCTAAAATAGTAACTATATATATATATATATATATATATATGTATATATGTATATTTCCCCCCCCCGCCCCCGGCTGTCCTGGGTCTTCGTCACTGCCCTCAGGGCTTTCTCTTGCTGCAGCACGCATGGAGCTACTCTCTAGTTGAGCTGTACCAGCTTCTCATTTCTGTGGCTTCCCCTGGTGCAGACCACAGGCTCTAGAGCACAGGCTCAGCAGTTGCATTGCAGGCTATGGGCTCAGCAGTTGCAGTGCACAGGCTTAGCTGCTCCATTGCATGTGGGCTCTTCCCTGACCAGAGATCAAACCTGTTTCTCTTGCATTAGCAAGCAAATTCTTAACCAGTGGACCACCAGAGGAGTCCTAAAATAATTATTCGTTTCAAGTATTCATTTCGACCAGTCTCCTTTTCTCTCTCCCTCTATTTAGGTCTCACTGCTGGGCAAGTGAGAGACTCACAACCATTCTGGCTTACAAGAGTTCTATCTGTTTTATATATGTGTATAGTGTTAGACGGTAAAGAATCTGCCTGCAATGCAGGAGACCCAGGTTCGATCCCTGGGTCAGGAAGAGCCCCTGGAAAAGGGAATGACTACCCATTCCAGTATT
Source organism: Ovis aries (assembly GCF_016772045.2). NCBI lineage: Eukaryota > Metazoa > Chordata > Mammalia > Artiodactyla > Bovidae > Ovis > Ovis aries. The sequence continues at coordinate 31,610,122 of NC_056077.1, read as the reverse complement.
CTTGCCTGGGGAATTCCACGGACAGAGGAGCCTGACAGGCTACAGTCCATGGGATCACAAAGAGTCAGATTAGACTGAGTGACTAAGACTTTCACCTTTTTTTTCATATACTGTAAGACATAGTCACTCTTTAGGTGGACAGAGTGACATCCCATGTAGCCTGCAATCACTTCTCCCACCTGCCCTTTCATCTGCCTTGGTTGTTCCTCTCTAAATTCCTAGTCCCACTCCAGTGCATGACACAGAGCTCATCAAGCCTTCCTCGATGCCCCATTCACTGACATGAACTCTGAAAAGTACTGGTTTGCAGATCAAAGTGCTTACGAGGCACTCACCCACATGGATTCTAAGGGATTTGACAAACAACAAGGAGAAGCCATTAGAAGCTCAAAGATGGTTTGGTGAGTACAGCCCCGGAAGAAGGAGCATGCGCAGTGTCAGAAACTAGGGCAAGACGGAGCCTTGGGAAGCCACAGAGAACAATCTTAAGGGCCCAGGTAACATCTCACACCTGCAGTTATGTTTTTATTTCTTTCTTTCTCTCTGCTGCACATAGCCTGGCAGAGACTTAAAGGCCCAGTCATCAAACTTCAACTGCAGACGACATGATTCCCCAAGTCCTCATCTTGGTTCCTGTGACAGGAATTCTTTCCATCAAGAGCATGAACCAAAGGTGATGCTAAATCTTTGGCCCCTAAACATATTTTCCTCAGAATACACTTCAAAGAGAATCCAGGGCTCTTTTGCTGCTTTTACACCATTCAAAGGAGACACTGCTGATTTTCCAAATAGCACATGAACTTGCCACAGTCTCTTAGTCTTTTTCTTCACATTTCTCCTTTCCACCAAATATTATCATGACTGGTATCATCACATCCTTCCTCCCATTCTTCAATATCAAAATAAGGAAACTTAAGAAAAAAAAAAGAAAGAAAGAAATCAAACAACAGGGACTTCCCTGGTTGGTCCAGTGGCTAAGACTCCATGCTCCCAATGCAGGGGCCTGGGTTCAATCCCTGGTCAGGGAACTAGATCCTGCATGCTGCAATGAAGGATCCCACATGCCACAATTGAAGATCCCATGTCTGCAACTAAGACTTGGTACAGCCAAATAAATATTTTTTTAATTATTCAACAAATGCTCATAAAATAATTTCCAGCAAAATCTTTCTAGCAGGAAAAGATGTAACTATAAATGTTGAAGTTATAAGCTATGGATGATCATTTTTATATACAAATACATAACAGTTTATTCCATGAAAGGTAGATATCCACCACTGGCTTGGTTGAAGGCCAAAGTTTAAGCTGATAAAAAATTATATGAGGGGTTGACTAATATCTGAGTTAAGGAAAATTATAGAAAATACCAACTGAGATAGTTTTCTTTAAAATGAAAACAGAGTGGAAATTCTCAGTTCTTTCTTTCTAAACTCTTTATTTACTACTCTCTCAAGAGCATGCTTCTGAATTAATGCCTATCAGCCTGCGACAAATTGTTTTGTCTAAAAATTGCCTTGATAATAATGCTTATCTTTCACACACTTCTTACAGTAGGACTTCAGTACTCCTCTCACTGAGATGTGGGGGTCTGTGGTTTCTCCTCTTGAATCTGGGAGGACTTCTGACTATGGAATAAATAATGTATTACAACTTCCAAGGCTAGATCAAAAGACATATGGCTGTCTTAACATGCTTATTTTTTTAAGTTTTTTTTTAATGTGGACCACTTTTAAAGTCTTTATTAAATTTGTTACAATAATGCCTCTGATTTATGTTTTGGTTTTTTGGCCAAAAAGGATCTTAGCTCCTTGACCAGGGATCAAACCACCACCTCCTGCAATGGAAGGCAAAGTTTTAACCACTGGACCACCAGGTAAGTCCCAATAATCTCACTCTTGAAACTGAGTCCTCTTGCTGGGGGGAAGCCCAGGCCACATGCAGAGGTCACATGTGGGTGTTCCAGGACACAGACATGTCATGAGGGAGCCTTTGAGATGACTACAGCCCCAGCTGAGTCCACAGGGAAGACCCTTAGCAAGAACCACCTACCTGAGCCCAGCCAACCTCCAGCAATATGAGAGATAATAATAAAATAATCCTTGTCTTTTAAGTCACTAAGTTTTCAGGTAGTTTATCATGTAGCAGTAGATAAATGTAACATATCATTATAAAACATCAGCCATAACACAACTGAATAGTATGCACACCATGACAGTATTTGGAGAAGGCGATGGCAGCCCACTCCAGTGCTCTTGCCTGGCAAATCCCATGGATGGAAGAGCCTGGTAGGCTGCAGTCCATGGGGTCGCCAAGAGTCAGACACGACTGAGTGACTTCACTTTCACTTTTCACTTTCATGTATTGGAGAAGGAAATGGCAACCCACTCCAGTGTTCTTGCCTGGAGAATCCCAGGGACGGTGGAGCCTGGTGAGCTGCCATCTATGGGGTCACACAGAGTCGGACATGACTGAAGCGACTTAGCAGTGCAATGACAGTATTAGAAGAAAATTTAGTTTTATCAAGACAAGCTGTCCATTCAATAATGAGACTTTTCAAATAAGACCTTGGTCCTTGGTAATACAAACCACATATGCATCTTCTGTTTTGATCTTGAAGAGTTATAACAAGTATAATGATTAAAGAGTTTAGACTCCAAAGCCAGACAGACCTGGATTGAAGTCCCAACTTTGCTACTTTTTAGCTGTGTGAATGCGGTCAAGTCACTCCATTTCTCTGTTTTCTCATGTGTAAAATGGGTTAAAAATAGTGCTTATGTAGTCATTATAAGTGTCAAATGAGATGGCATGTGCTAAGCATGGTACCTAGCACAGAATAAGTGTCCAATAAATGTGAGGTCCCATTATTGTGATGGTTGATGGAGATGTTATTATTATCAAGATACTTTTCAAAAGCAGCCTGTAAATACACTTCACATCATATACCTGCCATAATCCTGAGAAGTAGGACTTCTTATTTTTCATAATTAAAGAAATCAGTTCAGAAAGGTCACTTGACTTGCCCAAGATCACACAGCCCGGGGACTGTCTCCTAGTTCACTTCTCCCTTTCACCACAGCAATCCCTCTGCCAGGCTGGTGTCTTTCCAGCCTATGATTAAGTACTTTCAATGGTGGAGAACTCACTACCCACTGAGGCAACCCTAATAATCCACCTTGCAACAGCTGTAGCATGTTTATCCTATTGAGCTGGAATCTATCTGCATGCAATATCCATCTATTGGTCTAACTCTGCCCTGAAGGGCTACCAGGATCAAATCTGCTCTCTCTTTCACATAACAGCCCTTGAATTTCCAAAGATTCAATATTGTAACTCCCAGCCAATTCTCTTTCTCCAGCCCAACATCCCCAGGTTCTTTAGCCATTCCTCCTCCAGCACATGATGACAAATCCCCTTCCCACCAGGGCCTCCTTCTCTGCCTCAGGCCTGACAAGAGGCATATACTATTGATGATGGAGAAGCTTTCATCCTGCCCCTCGAGGCTTGTAATACATTTATGCTTTCTCAGGATGACACATACTCTAGGAGTACTAAGAATTGCTGTCAATCTCTCTGGCATCGTGAAGGATTCTGGCATTTCACCATATAATCTTTTTTTTTTTTTTTCCTCCCAAGGGGCTGCCTGCTTGAGAAAACTGTCGTATTTTTCAGCCAAGAGGAGCCAAAGTGTTCTGAGGCAGATAAGCACACCTCTGCCATGGGGTTTCTTCCAAACACTTTTCTGATGCATCAGTTTGTGGTAAAAGATCTACAGTAACCTGCAGTCATAGATAGTGACCTCGTCTCGGCTCCCAAGGCCTCAACAGCCTTAGAGAGAAGGAAAGCATCTTTGTCAGGATAGGCTAGGTTATGCTACAGTAACAAAGAGCTCTAACATCTCTATGGCTTAAGCAGTCAAAATCTATTTTTACTCAAGCAAAGTTCACTGTGGATCTGGCAATACCCCAAAGCAGCTTCCTTTTAAGCAGTGACTCATGGATCCAGAAGGTTTGCATTTTATAGCTGCACATCTGGAAGACATGGCTTTCAGGAAACTGTGATAAGGGAACAGCCAGCTCTTAATTGCTTCAACCTAAAACCAGCAAGGGAAGAGCCCATTCATTGGAAAAGACTCTGATGCTGGGAAAGATTAAAGGCAAAAGGAGAAGGGGGTGGCAGAGGACAGGATGATTAGATAGCCTCACCAACTCAAGGGACATGAATTTGAGCAAACTCTGGGAGATAGTGGAGGTCAGAGGACCCTGGGGTGCTGCAGTGCATGGGATCTCAAAGAGTTAAGATACAGCTTAGCTACTGATCAGCCAGAACCAGCATAGATCACTTTTGCTTATAGCCCATGGGCCAGAACTAGTCACATGGCTCAACCCAACTGCAAGGGAACTGGGAAATGTGGGTGGGAACATGGATGTTCAAGGAGCAGTTAAGTATTCTGCCACACAGTCTTAGTGGTCCTGTGACCCTGAAACATCTCCCCCCACATCAGGGTGAATCATCGTAACACCAAGCTTTCCCACATCCCTCTCTGATGACTCACAGGCTCCTCGGCAGCCAGCCATGGTGTTTGATGGCTGCTGTCACTAATGTCACCCTCTGAGCCACTGCATGCTGATTTTAATTGGCAGCTACAGACAACTCCCTCTCATCTCTCTCTGCTGCCACTGAATTCCTTGAGGCCCTCATCAATTCTTCTCTGAACCCATCATCATAGGGCTGTTAACTGCTTTCCATTCCTCCTCTGCCAAACCACCCTGTATTATCTTTTTAAAATTCTAATCTGAGTATACCTTTATTCTGCTTCAAATCTTATCATAGCCACTGTGCCAACAGGATATATCCAATTTCCCAAGAACTGAATGAAAACAAACTTGCACAGGCTGGTCCCAAGGACTCTTTCAGCCTCAGCACCCAGTGTCTCACTCCTGTGTTTCCTGTGTTCAAGTCACCCCAAACTCATGCCCACTCTCCTAGGTGCCACAGCATGGTCCAAATGCCCCTTCCAATCTGAAGCAGCTGAAGAAGTTCTGTTTGTTAGTCACTCAGTTGTGTCCAACTCTTTGCAATTCCATGGACTGTAGACTGTCATGGAATTCTCCAGGCAAGAATACTGGAGTGAGTAGCCTTTCCCTTCTCCAGAGGATCTTCCTGACCCAGGGATGGAACTCAGGTCTCCTGCATTGGAGGCACATTCTTTACTGTCTGAGTCAGCAGAGCTAAAGCGCTATGACCCTACAATACCCAGCTCAAGTAGCCCACCCTCTATGCAACATCTCCAGTTCTTCCCAGCAGAGCTAGCTACTCCCCACCCTGAGTTTCAGATATCTTGTTAATGTGCCTCAATTATACTTCTCCGTTGGTATGTTCCTCTCTTCTACCTGGTGGATTTCTTATTGGCAGTAGCCATGCCTTGTTCATCCCTGTATATCCAGGGGATAGAATGTTTCCTGGCCCAGGGTATGCATCAGCCAATGCTGAATAAGCTCATGCTACAAACTGCCCCATTCTATTTAATACTGCTGAGAAAGAAGTTATTCCTTCATATACTGCTACATTTTTATTCCAAAATAGGAAATGGAGAAAGTAACAATTTTCTAGCTGACTGCCTGGGTTAGAGGTTTGAAAGGAGAGCATTAAACTCCCAGGAATTCCAGCCTCCTCAAGATCAGAAGCTCCAGGGGTACCACTTTGACTTTCTGGATTGTTCTAAAGTGGCCTCTGTACTTCATGTGGGAAATCCTATAAGGATGGGCTGAAAATGAATAGCTGTTTGATTAGTCCCATATTGAGCTATTTCAATGCATTCCCCCATGCCCTGAAATGAAAGGAAAGCATGTATGAAAGCCCATGTTATTCCGAGGAGGGCTAAGAAAGACTTAAAAACTCTCCAGAAAGCCTTCAGCACTGTATCTAAATGTTAATGTTTAAAGATATACCAATATTTCAGGAAGCCATTGGTAGTGCCACACTAAAACTCATTCTAGTTTTGAAGAGAAATATTTGACTTGGAGGGATGGACCCCATGCTGGCTCCAAGATAAACTTTCCTAGTTCTCTCAGGCCAATTTTAATGCTAAGAGCAGCTCCATCAGAGTAAAAGTTCATTTTTGAGAGCCAAGCTGTGAATTATGCTACAGGCTGAGCTGAGCAGTTGGTCTTTTGCTGATGATGGCAGAAGCCTGAATATGATACAGAAGTAGAGGGGGGAGCCAGGGACATCCGAGGGGGATTATCACAGAAGGTCAGACTAATTAAATCGAGAGAAGGCACCAGAGAGCCAGAGCTCCCACACACGCCATCTTCAAATGCTCCGACACATGCAGGGTTTGATAAGAAAGAAAGAGTTGAATTGCCACTTTCATCTGCCTGGAAGGACAACAGTCAAACAAATAAAACTGTTTAGTGTTGGTTTAAGCCCAGGTGGGGAGGGAAGAATTGAAAGTGCTGCCAATTCCTAATTATGCAGTTGAATCACAAACAGTAAGTGGAAAGAGACAAAGTACAATTGTCTCTCTGGTTAGCCATTTAATGTGTGTTTGTTGAGCACCTACTATGTGCCAGGTAGAGCGCTGGGTGAGAGGGACAAAACAAATATGAACTGTTCCTTGTCGCCTCAAGAAACTCCCAAACAGACAAACATTTATGTAACAGTATTACGTAGTGTGATCAATGTTCCAACAGAGTCATCTAAAGACTGCATGGAGCACTCTAGGGCAGTCCCCAATCCCAGGGCCATGGACTGGTACGGTCTGTGGCCCATTAGGAACCAGGGTTCACAGCAGAAGGTGAGTGGTGGGTGAGCCAGTGAAGCTTCATCAGTATTTACATTACTGCCTGAGCTGATCAGATCAGCAGCGGCATTAGATTCTTTCAGCAGCGCAAACACAACTGTGAACAACGCAAGGGAGGGATCTAGTTTGCACACTCCTTATGAGAATCTAATGCCTAATGATATAATGTAGAGCTGAAGCAGTGATGCTAGCTCTGGGGAGTAGCTGCAAATATAGATTATCATTAGCACAATAAATGTTAACGTGCTTGAATCATCCTGAAACCATCTCCCACCCTCCCCATCAGGTCCATGGAAAAATTATCATCCACAAAACTGGCCCCAGGTGCCAAAAAGATTGGGGACTGCGGCTCTAGGGGGAGTCTGCCCAAGTGGTGTCAGGGCTGGTACCTTAAATGGGGCAACACATCAGAAGTCCTTAAAACTAAGAATTCTCCAGATGGTGAGTGGAAGAAAGGCAAGCAAGGCAGAGGACACAGCATGTGCAAAGGTCAGGAGGCTTGAAACTGGAAATTTTCAGTGGCTTGGAAGTGCAGAGCAGGTGCATGGAGTGCAGGCATGGAGCACAGACTCCATGACAAGGAATGCTGAAGGCAAGGTTGGTACGGCAGTTGGGCATCAGACACTGAAGGACCTTGAATGCCATGCAAAGGCATTTAGAATTCATCCCATAGGCAATGGGGAGCCACTGAAGATTTTTACAGGTAACATGATCCAAAATGTATAAGAGATTCCTTGGCCACAGAGGGAAGCTGGGAAAGACATCTGGCAGAAGACCTCTTTCCAAAGGTGTTAACAACAAATGCCCCCAGTGATGTGTGCCTCCTCTTTCCTGCTCATCTTCACAGGGTGGATGCTGCTGAGAAACAATTCCTAAGAACCTACTGGGTGTGGTTAGGACCGTGCTTTCACTGAAGGGGATCTGGGTTGACTCTGATAGGGAACTAATATCTTACAAGCTGTGCAGTCCAGCCAAAAAAAAAAAGAGAGAGAGAGAGATAAAGATTAATTAATTTAATTAACCCATAGAAACAGGATAGAATGGAGGTTGCCAGGGGCTGAGGGGTGGGTAAAATGGGGAGATGTTTGTCACAGGGCATAAACTTGATAACAGATACAAGTTTGGGGCGCTAATGCACTGATGCAGGTCTATAGTTACAATACTGTAGTACATACTTGAAAGTTGCTAAGGGAGTAAATCTTAAATGTTCTCAGCACAAAAGAGAAGTGATAGTTATACGAGATGACAGAGTTGTTAACCAACCCTATTGTGGTAAATGTTTTATAGCACATAAATGTATCAAGCCATCACACTGCACACCTTAAATTCACACAATATTAAATGTCAATTATATCTCAATCAATCTTCACTGGGGAGTGCAAGAGGCTTCATAAATAGAAAGACAATTCATTGACTCTCTCTGTGCAGATGAATGTGCTAAACTCATAAAACATGAGGTCAAAGCTCAAAAGATTCCTAAAGCTTTTGGTCTGTGTTGTGCTAGAACCTAAGTTTAAAATTCAGATGGATGTTTCATGTCTTTCCAGTCATAGTGAGAAGGAAGGGGGAATGGCATTCCAGAGCGAACATACTGACCCTTCCTAAGTTCACAGCTGTTGGTAAAGTTACAGAACCCTAAGATGTCAGTTATTAAAGCGCTCTTTTGGATTATCTAGTCCAGGGCTCACAGACTGGTTTCACTGCATGCATAGGCATCATCTGAGAAGGGTGACTGCCTGGGGTGCTGGGGAGAAATGAAGCTATAACTGAGCCCAAAGGAGGAAAAAAAAGGCTGTGATCAAACTTCTTACATCTGCTGTGGACTCTGGAAGAAGGAAGGCAGCATGCCTTGAAGACCCAGGCATATTCCCTTGTTATTATCAGGGAAACCAAGGCAGCAAAGTACTGGTCTTCTCCTTTGGACAGAAAGAAGATAAAACTAGCCAATCCTAAAGGAAATCAATCCTGAATACTCACTGGAAGGACTGATGCTGAAGCTCCAATACTTTAGCCTCCTGATGTGAAGAGGGGACTCATTGGAAAAAACTGTGATGCTGGGAAAGATTGAAGGCGGCAGGAGAAGGGGATGACAGAAGATGAGACAGTCCAGTGGCATCACTGACTCAATGGACATGAGATTGAGCAACCTCTGGGAGACAGTGATAAACAGGGAAGCCTGGCGTGCTGCAGTCCATAGGTTCGCAAAGTCGGATATGACTGAGTGACTGAACAACAAGGCGGCAAAGTAATCCGTCTAGCATATCGGGCTCACCAAGGTCCGACCCTGTCCTCCCGCCTTCAGTCTTGTATCCTGTTCTTCCCACCGTCTTCAACACATCAACCTCAATCTCTTCCTAGTTCTTGTTTTCTCATCAATTCACAAACCGAACCCCGTGTGACACCTGCTAGCAATTCCCCCTTCCTGGTCCTCCCCTTCCAGGACTTTCTTTCTCCTTCTATAACAAGCTGGAAATTCAGAGTCCATAGTGTTCTACCTGCTCCAGGGGGCCCCATAGGGAGTTTTGATTCTGGAACGTTCCGTCTGTCCTACTTGAGCCATTCTTGGCTGGCAGGTTTTTGAGGTGACATTTCTCATCTCCTTAACTCGAGCCCCTGTGCCTTTACCTAGATTGTCACTTACGACACTTCACAGTGTTTGAGTTGTAGCTGCTCCTGCTTTTCTAACCCATATGGTCCTTTAGAGAAGGGGCTGGGTCTTTGTGTTCTATATGGTGCATAATACAGGGCACGAGATAAATATATGCGAAATGAGAAAATGCGAGGCTCCAAGTCTCATGTTACTCTTTGGTACTTCAGAACTTCAGGACCAAAGTATGTGTTTTTAAATCTGACCAAGGTACTTCTCTTGGCCCTCACCCCTGCCTGGGGTCCTCTGCATGTACCTTCTGCCTGGACCCCTCTGAACCCCTCCCCTGAAATCCCCTGCTTCTCCCTCCATGATATCTCATCCCCCACCCCCGGAGAGAGGCGACTCCTTCAGTCTCACTGTGTCAGTCCCTCCTGTGTCTTCCCACGGAGCCTTCTTTGTGCTTCTGTTATACAACCTGCCCTGTTATACTGTGATTTCTTTTGTGTGTGTGTGTGTGATTTCTTATCTCTCTCTTTCCCACTCAACCAAGAGCTCCTGGGAGCCACAGCCACATCTCATTCATGGAATAGATGCTCAGTATGTGTTTGGTTAAGTCAGTCTTCCAGCAATTTAGAAAAGCCCCACCTCCTCACAGCTGCCCACCTTCTCTCCTATACACAATTCAAGACTTTCACACATCTAGAGCCTCCCCAGAGCTTGCTTTGTGTGGAGCTAAGCACGTAGTAGGTATTCAATAAAAACTCTGCTGATATGAATGTATCTCCTCCCTCCAAAATGAGGACATAACAGCACTTCTTAGCTGAAATCAAGAGACCCAGCTGGGGCCGAGTAAACCAGGAATGAGCTGCCAAATACAGCTAAGCACACTCGTTCGTGCAGCTGGCAGGCCAAGAACCGCTCACTCCAGCTCTGCCTCGTAGAGCAGGAGCAGCTTTGCCAGGACCTCCTCCCCCACCCCAGGAGCTGTTCCTCTTGCCCTCCGTGGAGATCCCAAATAAGGCAGCCCAAAGCCAAGCCAGAGGAAGATAAAGGAGGAGCTCAAAGAAGGGGCTCATTCCAGCTGCATGGTGCTGTGTGTTTTTAAAGGAGAAAGAAAACAGAATTAGAAGAATGCCTTTTCTCTTTCAGAGACAACCACAAGCAAAATCACCCAGGCTTCCCCACCTCCAGCAGATTTTTTTTTCCCCCTAACAGGACTTAGAACAGAGAGAAGAATGGGTCTTGTCTCCTAGGCTTAGAGCAACTACATCTGATAAACAGGAGTGTCATCAGGGCTTCCTGGGCAGGCTGGGGAGGGAGGAAGGAAGGAAGGAGGGAGCAAGGGAAGGAAAGAAGGAAGAAAGGGAGGGAGGGAAGGAAGGAAAGAGGGAGGGCAGAAGGAAGGAAGGAAAGGGAGGGAGGGAGGAAGCCAGGGAGGACACATGCAATCGGCAGCTACCACAGGCCAGGCACTGTGCCAAGGGCTTTGCACGTGTCCTCTCCCTGAACAATGAAGACAGCCCTCTGAGCTTGTTTTAAAGCAGAGAGAACTGAGGCTTGTGCAAGCACTGTGAGGTGCCCAAGGGTAAAGGGCCAGCAAGTGCTGAAATATAAGCCAACGTGTCTGACTGTGATTCTAACACCCTCTCTGCAGCACTGACCCATCTCTCCCTTCGTTTGGGCTTTTCCCAAATCTCCAACAGGTTCAAGCTTTGCTTGACATCCGGTCACTCTCCCCACTTTCTGCTTGATGGAGCAGGTCTACACCCGCTGTGGCTTCTCAACATCAGGGGAACTGACTCAATACCTGCATGCGTGCACGTGTTTTTCACAAGGTCACAGCTAAAGATCCATGGTGGTGGGGATTAAGGGCAGAACCATCTCCACACACCCAAGGCAAGTGGAACACTGAAACCACCCCTTATTTGAGCATCTGTGTGAAGTTTCACCCTGTGCTGACGGGCTTCCTTCGGGCCCCTACCTAGTGCTCTCCGCCCCAACCCCCCGTCCTCCCCTCTATCACAACACACTTGCAGTTTCTCCTTTTCCCTGTGACAGTCTAGAATTACTGTCACCCACATGCTTCCTTGTCCAGTGTCTATCTGCCCACCAGAAGGTGAAGTTCAGCCACAACAGAGGCAGAGTGGGCTGTCCAGGAGTTCTGAGTCAGACCAGCACCTCACCTTGGTTCAGTCCACAGGCCAAACCTGTCTACCTGGTGTGTCTTCCCACCGCTCAATTCACTTGGCCTGAAAAAGATGCATGTCATATATTACCTAGCATGAAGCTGGTCTCCAGCTGGGTACACAGTCTCAACTCTGCGGCTTCTATCTCTAAGAGATTTCTCCAGAAGCAGCTGCTTAGATCTCTTCTAGATCCTCGAAGAGGCACTGCAAAATAAGACAAGGGGTCCTCACCAAGGATGCCTGTCCTCCAGCTGCCCATACCTTCCTTAGGGTTGATGGAAGTACTGCCTCATTTTCCCATGAACTGGTTCTTTGCCAGGCATAAGTATTTGGTTATAAATTGAGAGCAGTTACTGGAATGCCTGTTAAAAGCAGGGCCTTGAACTTTTGATTCTGACCTTCAAACCTTTCTTTCTTATTGGAGAAACGAGAGAAATTGAGCTATCTCTGCACTTGTTTCTGGTGGACAAGCCATCAGCCCTGGTAATTCAGAGCTCATTCATACAAGTAATGGCTGGGCCAACATTGTTTTAAAAACTCTTGCAATGGTGATTTCTGAGAGACCAATCATTCAGACGCCCACCTATACCAAGGGGCAATGTCACACAGCAATAGGTTCCCACCCATCCCCAGTCCTTCAGGCAACTTGCAATTTGTGAGCTTAGCTATCAACCTGGAGCTCCAAAATCTGTGTGTGGATAGGGTTAAACAGTTCCACCCAGTGCAGAAATCAGATCAGGCTGACGGCCACTTGCTCCTGTCCCATATCTCCAGGATGCTGTTTAGGATGAATGTCTTAAAATACCACTCAGAAAAATCTCACCCAGTCTGACCTTGTGCAAAGACCAAAACCTGGTCTGGGGAGAAAGTATATCCATGACAAGGTCTCTCCAGCCCCAGACCATATGCCTACCTTCTGCTGCTCCATTTCCACGCTTGTTTCTCTCCAAGTAGGGAAGCTGGGAGGTACAATCTCTGTACAAGATAATCTCTGGCATCATCACATCTGTGAAGCTGAAGAAGCTGTGAAGTCACCATCAGCCATTCCAAAATCCTAAACCTAAGAGAAGCCAATGGCAAAATTCTTGTGACATCGCAAAACAGATCAATGGTGGTGAAAATGCGTGACTCATACAGGCGCCATGGGACCCACCTCACTGATAAGCGTACTGTGAATTGGGTTCAGCTCAAGGCCGCCTCCCACAGTGGAAGCACCTCCTCTTCCCAGAGGCTCCGTGACCCTATCCCATTCATAAACCAGAGCATGAGCTTATGAATGAATCACACACAGAGCTGAGAAGTCTCACAGAGAGGACTCCTGACCCTCTGCCCTCACTCCAGCCCCCCTACAATCTAATTCATCAAATCTGGTTACTGGTTTCAAGTCTAAGTTAATTTTGGATATACTACTTCTCACTCCAAAGTAGAAAAGAGCTGGAGTGCTTCCTAGTTTAGAGGAAATAATCATGGAAGTGTTTCTTAGAGTTAATCAAAGGTACTCTTCTTTCCTATATTAAAATACACAAAATTAAATTATACCAAGATTGGTCTTTATTCTTTTCATTCCCTCATAGGTTTGAGTTGTCACCTTAATGGTGCTCTATTTCTAAATAGCATTTCTCTCCCCAGCACACGAGCTATTTTATTTGTCTGGCTTACACAGCTGCCAGCCTCAGCAGTGTCATACACCTGGCATTTCCACTCCCCCGTGTTTTTGCCTTTCCAGCCAAGAACTCTGGCCTTCTGTACCTGCTCCCCACTAAAGAACACTTTCTTCAATGTAACTTGACAACCCAATTCGATTCAATCCCCAAGCATTACATTTCCATTCCATTTGTACCTCTCAGTTCGCAATTAAGAAGGAAATATGGTCCATGTACCCCCTACATCTTACAGCAGGAAGAAAAATGTATGTAGCTGGATTAAATGAAAACTCCCAGCAAGCGAAGATTCGAAAGTCAGATCAGGAGGAAAGAGCTGCCCTTCTCTGAGTGTTTTCTGCCCCCAGCCAAGTATTCCTTCTCCCTTGCCCCTCACATTGGGGGATTTCATACTTTCTTATGAAGGGGAAAGTCAAGGGCCACAGTTAAGTAGTTGAATTGCAACCCTGAGCCCTAACTCCAAGATACTACCTGTCCAAACATGTTACTGCCATTTACACATTTACCCAGAGGCTGATCTCCATCAATAGTTCTTTTGTTTGGAGTTTTGCAAACTCTGCTGTCAAAGGCAGTTACCATTGGCAGATGTGAATGATAGCAGAGTTGGCTAGTGTTTCTCTGACCTAACCAATCTGTGGATTCCTCCTGATTATGAAAAGTGCCTGAATGACACCTCCACTGGCCAGAAATCTGTGGGGCCTCTTCTTCCAACCCTCTCCTTCCCCCACCCCCTCGTATGGGTCCCGTTTCAAGTGTTTTTGGTTACTGTGGCACGTTGCCTGCAAATGTTAAATATTCAGCAATCTTTGGGCTCCTTAGTGCTTTTGTGCAAATAGGTCTGCGGCATTGGAAAAAGAACAAGCTGATCTCAACGAAAGAGAGCAACATAACAAGCCAGCAGAGTCAACAGTTCAGATGAAGTTACAAAGGAAGAAGGCTGCCTAGTCAACAAGACTTACTATCTTTTGGGGAGGCAGGATGCCTGCGGGGAGGGGTGGGGGGAATGACTCCTTTCCGGGAAATGAATCCTGCAGGGCCTTGGACAAATGTGAGAATCCCTAGATCTTGGTGTCCTCAAGAACAAAGAGATTGTACCAGTTTGATAGGGTTGTTTGTGAAGATTTAATGAGAGGAGGCATGTGCTTGGCTCAGTAACTGTAAACTCAGATTAGTAACTAAACACACAGCTGAGGGAAGACCTGAAGATTATCCGGAGTAAATCTCCATCTGCAGGTACTTCAAATCTGGATGTTCAAAAAGGGATGCATACGCATATGTTTTCTACACACACACACACACCCTGTATTCTTTTTTTATTCCTTGGAATAAACAAAGATTACCATAATAATCAAGCCAGTCAATCCTAAAGGAAATCAATCCTGAATATTCATCAGAAGAATGGATGCTGAAGCTGAAGCTCCAATACTTTGGCCACCTGATGCAAAGAGCTGACTCATTGGAAAAGACCCCGATGCTGGGAAAGATTGAGGGCAGGAGGAGAAGGGGGAAGATGGAGGATGAGATGGTTGGCTGACATCACTGACTCAATGGACATGAGTTTGAGCAAACTCCGGGAGATGATGAAGGACAGGGAGGCCTGGCGTGCTGCAGTCCATGGGGTCGGAAAAAACTGAGTGACTGAACAACCACCACGATAACAGTAATTCGGCTACCACAAATTGAGCCCTTACTACATGTCAGGCACTGTTCAAAGCATTTTATCTACACTCTTTTCAGGTTCACAACAGCCTTTGAGGGGAAGACAGGGTCCCAGTTCGGATTTGAGAAGAGAAGTAACTGACCTGTGAGTACATAGCAGTTATTGGCAGACCCCAGAGTTCACTATCTGGGCTGCCTCATGCCCATGTCCAGGTTCTTATCGCTACGCTGTATGACCTTTCTTCTTAGAGAGAAAACCTGCTAAGTAGGAATGAGAGACCTGCATTCAATCCCTGGGTTGGGAAGATTCCCTGGAGAAGGGAAAGGCTCCCAACTCCAGTGTTCTGGCCTGGAGAATTCTATGGACTGTATAGTCCACGGGGTCACAAAGAGTCGGACACGACTGAGTGGCTTTCACTTTCACTTCACATTCGGGGCTTCCCTGGTAGCTCAGCTGTGAAGAATCCACCTGCAATGCAGGAGACCCCAGTTTGATTCCTGGGTTGGGAAGATCCACTGGAAATGGGCTAGGCTACTCCAGTATTCTTGGGCTTCCCTCATGGCTCAGCTGGTAAAGAATCTGCCTACAATGTGGGAGACCTGGGTTTGATCCCTGGGTTGGGAAGATCCCCTGGAGAAGGGAAACACTACCCACTCCAGTATTCTGGCCTAGAGAATTCCATGAATTGTATAATCCATGGGGTTGCAAAGAGTCAGACACAACTGAGCAACTTTCACTCACTCACTCACTTACTCATAAGTAGGACAGGTCTGTCCAGTGGGGCCTATTTCCCAGATGCTGGGTCTTATAAAAAACTGTTAAGCAAGCTTCGGTTCAGAGAGAGGGGGATTTCTCCTTGCTCGAGCCGCCAATCTGTGCTTTCAACCAATGTGTTCCAATAGAACTACCCAAATCCCTGTCCTGCTCCATGATTCCCTCCCCTGCGTGGCAGCCCCAACAAACAGGGCTGCCCAGTCCAGGGGCATGACCTCTCTCCAGTTTGCAGAGACAGCAAACATACCCGGGGAACACAGGACACTCTCAAAGCACAGCCACACGCCAGGCCTAATTAGCTTATTTTTACCTACGCTGCTCCTCCCAGCAGGGTCCAATCCCTGCAGCCAAAAGGCTAAGAACCCGGCTGCCAGCATCTCTGCAGCGGCTTCTCAGAGCCTGTTCATAATTAATTTTATAAAGGGCCTTGGCTCCCCATCCCCATTCCATGTGCCTGATTCAGGTGAGATCATGACAGTAATCACTGCCAAAGCTCTATCCACTGGAATAAGTATGTGCAGTGCATGCAAGTGTGCATGTGTGTTCATGTGTTTGTGTGTATGAGAGAGACATATTCCTCAAAGTACCAAGAAGCAACTGACAACAAATGAAGCTCTCACGCTTTTCAGATCCTGGATTGGCCTGAAATTCAGGAATATATCCAACTAATTGCGTGCTGTTGTGTGTGTCAGACACTGCCCTCTGCACTGGGGATGTAGAAATGACTCAGACACGGGATCTTGGTCCTTGAGGAAATTACCATCAAAAAGAGCATTTCTACGTGTCAATGACAAGACAGGTAGTCAATGCTGTGAGAAGCATGAGGACAAGCTGCTACATAACCACAGAGAGGGAACATCTCACTCCATCTTAGGAGGTCCAAGAAGATGTCCTGAAAGTTATCAAAGCCTCAGATGTGCAGACCCTGGCACAATATAGGCATTCAACAAATATTTTTAGATCAAATAAGATGTCTTCTACATTGACTGAAAGTAGCTCTACACTGACTCCCTGAAAACCTATTAAGAATTACCTAGGCATATTTGTATCCGCTAGGAATGCTTTCACCTACATTAAATAGCTTAACTAGGGGGTCTATTTTTTTTTCATATAATAAGAAATCCAAAGTTGTGGTACATATATATAACAGAATATTACTCAGCCATAAAAAAGAACAAATTTGAGTCAGTTGAAGTAAGGTGGATGAACCCAGAGTCTGTTATACAGGGAGAAGTGAGTCAGAAAGAGAAAAACAAATATTGTATATTAATGCATTTATATGGAATCTATGAAAATGGTTCGGATGATCCTATTTGCAGGAATGGAGATGTAGAAGTTGACAATGGACTTGTGGACACTGGGAGAAGGGGAGGGCAAATGAACTGAAAGAGTAGCACAGACATCAATGTGTAAAATAGACAGCGGGAAGCTTCTGTAGAGCACAGGGAGCTCAGCTCAGTGCTCTGCTGATCTACAGGAGTGGACAGGGCGTAGGCAGGAGGAAGGCTAAAGAGGCAGGGATATATGTACACTTAGGGCTGATCACCTTGTGCAGCAGAAACCAACACAAAGCTGTAAAGCCATTATCCTTCAATTAAAAAAAAAAAAAAAAGGCATCCCAAGATAGGTGGCAGTTGGTATTGGTCCAGCATCTCAGTGACTTCAGAAATGACATCTCAGTGATTCTCTTCATCTTTCCTGCACGGTCACAAGATGGTCCCCATAGCTCTAGACATCACATCTACCACCAAAGCACAAAAAGAATGTAAAGCATGCCATCATTTTGGCTTCTCTCTTTAAAGAAGATCTTTCCCCCAATCCTTCAGCAGGTTTCTGCTCACTCTTTGGCCAAACCTTGCTACATGGCTACCCCTAGCTTCAGAGAACCCAAGAAAGTTACAACTTTTAGGCTTCATGGTGAAGACAAGTAGTGTCTTTTTGCATCTGGCATATTTCACTGAGCATAATGTCCGTGTTGTAGGATGTGTCAGAATCTCCTTGCTTTTTAAGACTGAATAATATTCTGCTGTATGTATGTACCATATTTTATGTATCCATTCATCCGCTGACAGACATTAAAGTTCTACCTATTTTTATGTCCCCAAATAATGCTTTCTCCCATAACCACAACACTCTAGCCCACGGTAAACTTTCTCAGTATATTCACCATTTCCGTATGAAATAAGTATCTGTTTTAGATAACTGACATTCCTCATTTTCTATTAGTCAAAGTCAAACCTAATCTTTAATAATATACCTCATTTTTCAGATGAGTACATTCATGGTACCTACCTGTGAAGGCTGATAATCAGACAGTATGTAACTGTGTAATCATACCACTTGTTAACACACTTCCATACCAATCAATAAATAGAAGTTACCTCAACCCCCGAAGGGGCCCTGCTTCCCCCTTAATCCTTCAGAACTCCACCATCACCTTGTAATGAAATGGTTATTGCTGGACTAGTTGTTAAATACTTTTAATATCCACGCTACTCTTTTTTTTTTTTTCGGTCATGCCACATGGCAAGTGGGATGCAGGATCTTAGTTCCCCAACCAGGGATCAAACCCAGACCCCCTGCAGGAGAAGCAATGAGTCCTAACCACTAGCCAACCAAGGAATTCCCCTATCCACCCTACTTCTATCCCAAAACTTGTGATAATTAACTGAGACATTATAAAATACTTCACCTAGTGCCTGTGTGTGTGTGTGTGTGTTTGTTAGTTGCTCAGTTGTGTCTGACTTTGTGACCCTATAGACTGTAGCCCATCAGGCTCCTCTATCCATGGGATTCTCCAGGCAAAAATACTAGAGTGGCTAGCCATACCCTTCTCCAGGGGATCTTGCTGACCCAGGGGTTGAACTCAGGTCTCTTGCATTGCAGGCAGATTCTTTACTGTCTGAGTCACTAAGGAAGCCTAACCTAATGCCGAGGACCTGGTAAATAGTAAATATTTTCACTCTTTTTAAATTAAAATTATTATGACAATTATGCTCCATATATCACTTTTTGAAAGAGGTTTTGGGGAAAACATTCTATCCAAAAAACTGTTTACATCAGCTCAACTTCAGGGAAGTTGTTCCCCATCTGAGACATCAGCCTCCTCTGCACTGAGAGAAAGGATTTGTTGGAAGCCAGCTGATGGAGATTCTGCCAGGTGGTGGGAGGCCCTGGGGGTAGGGGGTTGGAGGGGATGGTGGAGGAAGAGGGGTACGAGCAGCTCAACATCTTCACTCGAAAGGGCTGCACTCCTCCCATGAATCTAACTGATTTCTCCTTAGCTTTCTGTTCTAGTGTGGCCACTGTCTACACCCAGGGAAAAAATATGACAAATTAAGATGATTTAGAACTCACTGACTTTGCTTCAGCTTTGTAAGCAGTTACAGTTAGTGGTTTGGTTGATTGGTTGGTTGGTTGTTTTTTCAGTGAGAGATTTTTCTCACCTCTTGCACGACATCCATGCACCCACATGCACTTCGTAGTATAGTGTTTAATTTCATCCACCAGCAACGCTAATCCTCCTCACTTGTTTGCCTAAGAAATGCCCAAACCATCAGCCCGGTTCAATGCTTTTCTCTCAGCCATTGGTCCTGACGTTTACCCCACCCCTGCCTCTCAGAACAAGGACTCAGCCTGTGCGTCCCAAAAGAGACCTTGAATTCAAACTTGAATCCGCCTGGGCTCATCTTGGCTGAAACCGTGGTTTCAACAGCTCTCTCTCTCTCTCTCTCTCTCTCTCTCGCTCTCTCTCCCTTTGTGCTGCTGATTACAATCTTAAAATTTCCCCCAAGAGGTAAGTCAAATCAGTAGGAGAAGACATGTTACCAAAATGATTCGGGGTGGGGAGTCTGTCAAGCAGTCTGACCAACCAAAAATGCTGTGTGCCAGTGAACACATCAGGGTGGCCTTGGTGTAATAAGAACAGAGCACCTTGGGCCTGGAGGTGTTGGTTCTTTCCCCCACCCACACCCCGCCACATGGCAGTAGGGCATAAAGTACAGTGGCCGAAAAAAGAACGGGGAGCCCAAAATGATCTGATAAGGAGCCGGGCCCACCGCAGAATCTTAAACAGAGAGGGAACGTGATCAGAATAGTGATGGGGACTCCGCTGCATGGGCTGGCGGAGCGGAGAAGGAGCGAAGCAGAAGGAAGGACAACCAGGGCAGACACTGCCGCCGACAGCTGAGAAGCGGACGGAGCCTGATGGATGTCGGGCAACAGGAGGAAGAGGTGCAGGTGGGGCCGGGAGTCTGCACACGAGAAACTGCAGGGAGGACGGGGATTCGATGATTGTCTGAATCTGGGGGGTGAAGTCCCTGGAATCAGAGTTAGAACTGCCAGATGTGACCCTGGAGGAAAAAGAAAATGACAGTGATGGGGCCCAAATCCAGGTTCTCAGAAAACAAGCGAATGGAAGGGCTAAAGCCTGACATTCAAGAAAAGAAGCAGAGAAGCTCTCTGAACGCAGGTCTATGGGAAAACAGTATTATGCTGAAGTCTGGAGCAGCAAATCCAGCCCAACCCCAGGATATAAACACAGCCCACAAGATGACAGAACAAAAAATGGATGAAAGTGACCAAGGTTTGCCTTACAGTTATTGGAGTCCTGAAGCTAGCTCTTAACAGGAATGTTGCCCAGGCTTTATTAAAAAATAAATTATATAAATTTACAAGTAGATAAACTATATTAAAAACAAAGGTGAAGAATATTTAAAACTTATCACATGCTAATTATTTTACTACATTTTACTGTTATTACGGGCTTCCCAGATTGTGCAATGAAAAGAGTCCGCCTGCCAATGCAGGAGACACAGGAGATGTAGGTTCAATTCCTGGGTCAGGAAGATCCTGTGGAGGAGGAAATGGCAACCCACTCCAGTATTCTCGCCTGGAAAATCCCATGGACAGATGAGCCTGGCTGGCTACAGTCCGTGGGGTAGCAAAGAGATGGACAAGACTGAGCACCATCACTGTTACTACAGTTTATGCCCCTGAGGTCATGGATGTGTGTTAGATCAACAGTGTAGAGATGCTATGGAATGGTGGGCTATTGCACATCTCTGCCCAGCTCTGGGTTTGGTCATGTCACATGAGCACTCTGCAATCATACACGGTGGGATTATTTTTGCCATGGAAATTGGCAAGTGCTCTCTATGGATCAGCTCTTCCAGGTCAGGACTCTGGAAAGCAGCCACCTGCTAGGCTGAGAGCTGGCCTCTCTCCTTCAAGTACGGCCACTTGACTTTGAAGTGCCTCCCTCACCAAGGCGATACTCAGGCTGTAAAAGTCTCTTCCATCCATCTTCCTTACCACCTCTGGCTTTTGTCACATTAGGCCTGGGATGGAACCTAGACCTCAAATGCCCTGCATTAAAGCTCTTGGTGTCCTCAGGATCTCCAAACTCTATCCAACTCTCTCTGGTTGTTTGAAGAGTCTTCTTGAGACTTCCCTGCTGGTCCAGTGGTTAAGACTCTGCACATCCACTGCAGGGGACACGGGTTCGATCCCTAGTCCGGGAACAAAGATCCCACATGCCATGCCACACCTTGCAGTCCAAAAAAAAAAAAAAAAAAAGAGCCTTCTTTATGGCAGCAGTACATCTTCTGCTGTTACCCAGGCACCTACAAAGATATTAGCTTCGGGGTTAAATAAAGTTCCCAGAGATATGTTGTCAGGGTCTGCCAGTCTCCTACGGACAATCCCCACCCCATGCCTCATCAGTTCACATCAAACAGGTTTCTGTCAAGACACCTGGCTAACTATAATATAAGGACAGAGGAAGTCACCGAAAGGCAGCTCACTAGGCCTTTTCAACCCACTCCAGTATTCTTGCCTGGGGAATCCCATGGACAGAGGAGCCTGGTAGGCTACAATCCACAGGGTCACAAAGAGTCAGACACGACTGAGCGACTAAGCGCACACACACACACACACACACACACACTAAGTGGAGTGTTCTAGCCACATGAGTGGGTGCTGAAATCCAAGCCCCTCTCTCCAGCCCCACTATCAATACCATCCACTCCACTCAGACCCCTTCATCTTCCCTGCTGCCCTGTTTCTGTAACAAAGAGGCAGAGGCGGCTCGTCTCCCTGCTTCTGTTTGGCACCCCTCGGCCCATTTCATCTGCTCTCCAGATGACAGGCACCAATCCGCCCTAGACACGTACCTGATAGAAGCGCACCGCCTTCGGCTGACAGCCCAAGGATGGGGTGCCTGGCCCTCCAAATCCAGCCTTCATACCCTCTCCCGTCTCTGCTCTCAGCAGCCCGCCTGCTCCCCTCTCTCCTCCCCCTGCTCTCTCCACGAGGCCTCTCTCCACTCCTGGCCTTTGGCCCATCCTCAGGACTCAGCTCAAGGCTGGGTCGCGGGCCTCTCTCAGGGCCCCCCGCCTTCTAGGCTTCCTGCCAGCATGGTACCAATCACACAGTATTGCCACAATGCCCTTTCCTACTGAAGCCATCAAACCCCACACTGTGTGCCCCACAGCCAGGGCAGCATCTTACTTATGGTGAGACCTTATTCCAGGCATTTTGCTTGGCTTGGCACACACGGAAATGTTTGAAGGAACAGATGGATGATATCAGAGCCTTGGTGTGCTGGCACTTACAAGTATGTAGTCTCAAGGGCGAAAAGGTTAGTGGTTTAAGAGTACAGGCTCTGGAGGGACTTGGATGCATATTTCAAACATGTGTGACCTTGGGACTACCCCTGGTGTAAGTGCTTGTAAGAATTCTCTACGTATTAACTCATTTAATCCTCACAATCCCTCTATGAGGAACACACTGTTGTGGTTATTTATTTTTTTTAACAGAAGAGAAAGCTAAGGCATGAGAGCTATTAAATAACTTGGTAAGTAGGAAAAACAGGATTTTAAACCTGACACTCAACCCCTAGGCTTTACTACACATCAGTAGCTTAGCACAAGGACAGACATGCAGTGTGTCTTATTGTTGTTGATCAGTAGTTAAGTCAGGTCCAACTCTTTGTGATCCCACAGACTGCAGCATGCCAGGCTTCCCTGTCCTTCACTATCTCCCGGAGTTTGCTCAAACTCATGTCCACAGAATCCATGAGTCCATCTAGCCATCTCATCCTCTGTATCCCCCTTCTCCTTTTGCCTTCAATTTTCCCAGCATCAGGATCTTCTCCAATGAGTCAGCCCTTTGCATCAGGCACCCAAAGAATCGGGCTTCCCTGATGGCTCAGATGGTAAAGAATCTGCCTGCAGTGCAGGAGACCCAGGTTCCATCCCTGGGTCAGGAAGGTTGCCTAGAGAAGGGAATGGCTATCCACTCCAGTATTCTTGCCTGGAGAATCCCATGAACAGAGGAGCCTGGTGGGCTACAGTCCATGGGGTCCCAAAGAGTCAGACATGACTGAACAACTAACACACACACATACACACACACAGGTCTATTGCTAAGTACAAACAAAACAGAATTTCTGTTTGGGGAATTGCTATAGACTGAATTCTTGTGTCCCTCCACTCCCAAGAAAAATTTGTATACTACATTCTAGTCTCTAGTGTGATAGCAGTAGATGGTGATTTTGGAAGGTGATTAGACCAGGAGAGAAGAATCCTCATGAATGGGATTAGTGTCCTTATGAAGTGGACCCAGAGAGCTCCTTTATGTGCTCCACCATGTACGACTGTAGCAAGAAGACAGCCATCTATGAACCAGGAAGTGGGCTTGCATAAGACACTGATTCTATCAGTGCCTTGATTTGGGACTTGCCAGCCTCCAAAATCCTGAGAAACAAATTTCTGTTGTTGACAAGTCACCCAGTGACTTGTATTCTGTTTTAGCAGCCCCAATAAACTAAGAAAGGATTTTTTATTACAAATGATTTTTAATTTACATAATTTCCAAAAGAAGATCTGCTATATAACTATTTTAGCCTTGATATCATGGGGGGAAAAAGCTCCAAAACAGTAACAGTCATAACATAAACATACACACACATGCAGACACCCCTCAAACCATTATTTATAACTGGAAAAAATTTCTTGATGAAGTCCAATTCATACCAATTCCATACAGGGTTTTGTTTGTTTATTTGTAGTACAGACCATTAGTTGCTTGTTTTATATTCTGAATTACTAGGGTTTGAATTACTAGAAAAGCTATTACCAGCAAATAGGGTTGGCAGACTGACTTCACCAGACAGACCTGAATATTTGCATTTTCTGGCTTTTGTATGCTTAAGTTCACAAACTAAAGTCCTCATCAACAAGCTTTTTACATTTGAATAGATTACAAAGTGTTTATAGGTCTGAGTCCTTCCAAGACAGTAGTTAATTGGCCTCACAAAACAACAGCAGGAGAGTCTCATTATCCTGATTTAACAAAGGAAGACACTTCATCCGGAGAAGTTAAGGGACTGGATCCAGGCCCGAGCACTGAGTCTAATCATCATTGTCATCAGCATCATTATCGTCGTCACTAATTTTTAACATGCTAGGAGGGCACTCCAACAATCTGTCCTTGTCCTCCAGGAGCTCATAGATTAATAGACCTTTGATGGAACCATTTCTCAAAGAGCCAAGTAGGTAATAAAACATAAATATATATTGAGAGTCATACTCTGATGTCCCAGACCTCTATTCTTCATTAGAAGCCAAACAGACCAAATCCAAAAGCCACGGGGAGGCCAGCCCTCTGCTGGGTCTCGGTTTCCCTATCTGCAATAAAGAATTCGTATTCCCTGATCATGCCTTCTTTCCTAACGATCAGCTGGCACACTGAAACAGTGAGATCCCCAGGTCCATACATCATCGGTCTAAAATGGGCCCAGGATCAGAGCCTAGGGAAAATATTGTTTTAACTAAGGACGCCATAGAGGACAGGATGAAAGCTTTGGGGCTAAATGTGTCCAAGGCATTGCCATTGTTCAGTGTCACCCTCACAGCTGCTGACCCAGAAACATGGACTATTTTTAGAAGTTTGGACAAGCCCAGAGCCTGACTTATCTCATAGTACATAGAACTGCATTCAACTGAGAACGCTGCATGGCAGTGATCCCCGAAGTAGGGCCATGATGAGACACTTTTTCTACAGGGCAGTCTATACAGGAGTAGTCAGGAGGGCATACAAATGAGAGTGGGCCAAAGCAAAGAGCTTGGGCTCCACGACCTCAGACAAGCTACCCACCTCCTTAGAGCCTCGATTTCCTCAGCAGTAAAGAGCATTTAATACGCAACACAGATAAACCTTGAAAACATGAAAGGAAAGCAGCCATTCACAAAAGACTACATATCACATGATTCCTTTTGACTCTTTGCGACCCCATGGACTGTAGCCTGCCAGGCTCCTCCGTTCATGGGATTCTCCAGGCAAGAATACTGGAGTGGGTTGCCATTTCCTTCTCCAGGGGGTCTTCCCGACCCAGGGATTGAACCTGGGTCTCCCGCATTGCAGGCAGACGCTTTAACCTCTGAGCCACCAGGGAAGCCCTGTATGAATGTCCAGGGTAGACAAATCCACAGAGGCATAAAGCAGGTTAGTGGTACCAGGGGCTGAGGAGAATGGGAGTGATTGCTTTAATGGGTACAGGGTTTCCTTTAAGGGTAATGAAGATGTCCCAGAACTGGATAGTGGTGATTGGTTGCACAGCACTGTGAATGTACTAAATTCCAGTGAATTGTACACTTTTGTTTGTTTGTTTGTTTGTTTTTGGCTCTGTCACGCAGCTTGCACAACCTCAGTTCCCCGACCAGGGACTGAACCCAGGCCCTCAGCAGTGAATGTGCTATATCCCAACTGCCAGACCACCAGGAACTCCCAGTACTTTAAAACAGTGAATTTCATATGTGCATTTTACCACAATTTTTTAAACTGTAATTAACAATAACTTGCCTCCACCCTCTCCCCTCATGCAGATGTGAGGAAGTCAGGAATAACAGGAAGAACACCCAGCCAGGCCGTCTGGAGTTACTGGTGTCTAAGCATCTTAGAAGCAGACGGATTGCCTATATCCCCATGAGGGTATCTCCTCTATAATCTGATTCTCCACTTGCATTACCTCATTCAATCTTTTCATCTTTTAAACTGCCCATACAGGAAGCCAAGGCTCAGAGCATCTCAGAGCTTGGCAGTGGGTGGCATAGCCAGATTTGAATACAGTCTGATACCAAAACCTGAGTTCTATTATCATACACTATCTCCTAAGAGCAATGATATTAATTTTTTATAAGTATACAATTACTTTGTGTACATTTTACACTTTGCTAAAGGCTTTCAAACCCTTTACCTTTATTCTCATCACAACCCTGTGAAGTAGGTACCATCTCCATTTCACAGATGAGGTTGAAATAAGGTGTTTTCCCCAAAGTTACTGGCTGGATCCTGAGAGTCTGTTCCTCTTCTTCCCCTGAGAGCAGTTTCCATGCAGAGTAATTCGATTATAACAGAAATAGGGTAGGTCCTAGGAGATCTTTCTAGATCAAGCGTATGGAGGAGAAAACAAGAAAGCCTTTGTTTGGGGTTTGCTTTGTTTTTGGAAACCCTGTATTGCTAGTCCAATATTTTCCCATCATATATGGAGTCCCTAGCTGAAGAAATGCATATTAGCTCAGTTAAACGCACATTTCTTCCCTAAGAAAAACCCCAGGGAAGGAAGTATGCTTAATCTGATGCTTACAGCATCTGAGAAAGAGCAGAAGAAAACAAGGCAATAGACAAGAAGCGCTCGGAACCATGCTTTATTAAGACTTCTTTCATTAAACTAAGATTTATTGAGTATCTACTATACCCCAAGCATGGTTCTAGGCAAATTTGGGATGTCCTTGGCAGTCCAGTGGTTAAAACTACACTTTCACTGCAGGGGGCATGGGTTCAATTCTCGGCTGGAGAACTGAGTGAGGCATGGCCACAAAAAAATGATATAATAGCAGACAAAGTCGGAAGAGGTACCTGTAGGACCTGTTGGGCTTGCTCTCCTAAGATGGAACCCTATTATCAGAATGTTGAACAAGTCTATCAGGTATTTCCTGGGATCCAACAAGTTTCGGAAACAATGCCCTGGAAGGCTTAGAAACACTACACAACCCAAATCTCATACCTCTCAAGAACTAATCATTTCACATAGAAACAGGACAGTCCTACAAGGCATTATGAAGCCCCCACTATAAAATTGCAGGCTTCCCTGATAGCTTAGTTGGTAAAGAATCCTTCTGCAATGCAAGAGACCCCAGTTCAATTCCTGGGTTGCAAAGATCTGCTGGAGAAGAGCACTCCAGTATTCTTAGGCTTCTCTGATGGCTCAGCTGGTAAAGAATCTGCCTGCAATGCGGGAGACCTGGGTTTGATCCCTGGGTTGGAAAGATCCCCTGGCGAAGGGAAAGGCTACCCACTCTAGTGTTCTAACCTGGAGAATTCCATGGACTGTATAGTCCATGGGGCTGCAAAGTGTCGGACACGACTGAGCGACTTTCACTTCACTATAAAATGAAACCAGTTGTCTATACCATTTGGGAAGCATTCCCTTCTCACAGGATTCTGCCCCTTTTAACAAAAATTCAAAAAGAAGACATACTCTCTATGTGTTTGTGCTATGAACCATCATCATCAAATCAACTTGAAAGAATTTTGATCTCACAGAAATTGTGCTGCTGTGCTAAGCCCTGCAATGCCAAGTTAACCGGAAGGCATTTCTCTTGTAAGGCCATGAACCTGGGTGTACCTCTAATACCTTATAAATAAATAATGGACGTAAAAATAGCAATAATGAACTCAGAAAAATACTAGCTAATTTACACCATAATAGAAATACCCAGGGATCTTTAACAACTGAAGGACGGATGCCAGCCTCCCTAATAAGTATACCAAACCATATTATTCCACATGTGAGTGTAATTTCTAAATTGCAGTGTGTAATTCAGAAGGGTGTATGCTCTCTGAAAGGCAAAAAGTATTTATATGAAGGCTATTACTCAGCTGCATCATCCCCTGATGAGAAAAATCAGAGAAATTATTGGAACAATGTATTCCTTGAGACCCAGGAGCAAAATGTTTCAGAAAAAGGCTGTCATTAACCTTTATGCGATTGTAGAGATAAACCACTGCTCCGTGCCACATGAAGCACACAGAGCTGTGAGCCTCCCTATGAATGCGTTCCCTCTTGACACCCCTCAGGGGCCAAGAGAGCTGCCAGTGCTGAGCATGTGCTGTGCTGTGCTCAGTCACTCAGTCATGTCTAACTCTTTGTGATCCTATGGACCATAGCCCACCAGGCTCCTCTGTCCATGGGATTTCTCAGGCAAGAAGACTGGAGCAGGCTACGATTTCCTCCAGAGAATTTTCCTGACTCAGGGATCAAACTCCTGCCTCCTGAGTCTCCTGTATTGGCAGGCAGATTCCCACTGTGCCCCCTGGGAAGCCCCTACCAAGCATCTGTACCCCAAAAAGAGCCCTGCCCCAAGATTGGCCAAGACAGATTGACATAGATAATGATAGAGTCAGCTGATGGGGGTCACCACATACTACAGTCAATTTCCCAAAACCCAAATCTGATGTCCTTTGATAAAATCTAAGTTCCTAATTTTAGCACATGGGATCCCCCCAAAATCAGCCTCTACCTACCTCTGCAACTGCATCTTTAGCCCATTTCACTCCTCTTTCCCTGTCCCCTATTTCCTTACTTTACATCTCACACTCCAACAATTTTAGAATATCTTGAATCTTCTGAACAGTGGTTCTCAAAGGGGGACAGTTTGCCATACACACACACACACACACACACACACACATACACACCTGTACATTCAGAAACTCTGATGACATTTTTGATTGTCACAAGCAAAGCAAGCTATTCTAAGCATCTACAGGTAGAAACTGGGATGCTGCTAAACATCCTACTGTACACAGGACAGTTGCCCACAGGAAATAATAATCCAGCCCAAAATGTCAATACTGTCATTGTTGAGAAACTCCTCCTTGGTAAATTGCATTAATGACCCCAAATTTTCACCAGTCCCTCTCTCTATACCCTCAGCCCTTTAAGTTTACAATGCTCACCCATCACGGGTAGGGCTTCATTCACTATCCCTTAACTCTGAGCTCGGTCATGTGACTTGCTTTGGTCAACTGAATGTAGCAGAACTGACAGAGTACATGTTTCCACTTGTTCTTTTGCACCTCTTCTGGTGCTGCCATCAACATGCTAGAGGTTTAGTACCAGAAGGAGAGTGAGAGAAATGTGAAATGGAGCCAGTTCTAAACCCAGGCTAAATCTTCCAGTATACTGGCAAACTCATGAGAAATGATTATCATTTGAAACCACTGAGTGTTGCGGTGATTTGTTACACAGTGATAGCTAACTATTACACATACATGCTATTTCATGCCTGTGTACATGCTGTTCCCTCTGCTTAGGAAACCCTCTAGCCTCTCTTATCTTACTTGGAAACTGTTACTAATCTCTCAAAATCCAATCTGAGTATCCCCTTTTCTGGAAAGCCTTCTTGGAGTCCCTACAGAAAAGTAATCTGCCCCTCCTCCTCAACACACTTTTACCGTTGTACTGTACTATATGTATTAACTTGTCTTTCTCTCTTACTGTATAGTGAACGTTGTAAAGGCAGAGAATTCGTCTTGACTCTCTAGCCCTAAGGCAGCACAGCAGTTAGAGTGGACACTCAGGAATATTTATGAAACGCAAAGGGATAGATTGGAAATCTGTGGGAAGGTGATTATCAAGGGCATTTATCAGCTTTGGCTCTCATACTGGAATGGTGCCCAGAACATGGCCCAACCCCTGTGACAAAAGAAGAGACCGTTTGGCTCCAGCCTGCAGTCTGGATTTCCCTGCCAGTCAAAGTTGTCATGGAGAGGAATAGCCTCTGCCATTATGGTTTAGCACAAAGAAACTGTTTAGAGGAGAGCCTTACCTTCAGGAAATTCCAATGAGCCTGTTTTATTGTTACCCTCCAACAGTAATGACTCCTATGGGATTAAACAGAGTGTAAAGTAATTGCTAAAACATCCCCTGCTGTGGACAGAGAAGGCTGAACAAGATGTAATGATCCTACTTCACTTGGGAGGGAGGGGAATGGCTCATGGAAACTAAGAGTGTTATTGGAGTTTTACGGGGTAGGAAGGGGTAACCAAGAGAGGAAAAAGATTCAGTCTGATAGGAAAGAAAGAGTTCAAATTTTGGAAATAAAGCAGCTAAGGCTGAAACCCCAACCACACCTCCCATCACTTTACACCTCTGAATCTTGATTTGTTCAGCTATAAAACAGGGTCATAAAACACTTTTCCTCTAAAAGGTGATCATGGCATCCAGTCCCATCACTTCATGGCAAACAAAAGGGGGAAAAGTGGAAGCAGTGACTGATTTTATTTTCTTGAGCTCCAAAATCACTTCAGATGGTG
Source organism: Ovis aries (assembly GCF_016772045.2). NCBI lineage: Eukaryota > Metazoa > Chordata > Mammalia > Artiodactyla > Bovidae > Ovis > Ovis aries. Next base: position 31,580,067 of record NC_056077.1, on the reverse strand, counting down.
ACTGCAGCCATGAAATTAAAAGATGCTTGCTTCTTGGAAGGAAAGCTATGACAAACCTAGACAGCGTATTAAAAAGCAGAGATATCACTTGGTCAACTTTGCTGACAAAGGTGCGTATAGTCAAAGCTATAGTTTTTCCAGCAGTCATGTACAATGTGAGAGTTGGACCATAGGGAAGGCTGAGCACTGAAGAATTGATGCTTTTGAACTGTAGTGCTGGAGAAGACTCTTGAGAATCCCTTGGACTGCAGGGAGATCAAACCAGTCACTTCTAACAGAAATCAACCCTGAATATTCATTGGAAGGACTGATGCTGAAGCTCCAATACTTTGGCCACCTGATGTGAAGAGCTGACTCATTGGAAAAGACCCTGATGCTGGGAAAGATTGAAGGCAAAAGAAGGGGGCAGCAGAGGACGAGATGGTTAGATACCATCATGGATTCAATGGACTTGAATTTGAGCCAACTCCAGGAGGTAGTGAAGTAAAGAAGAGCCTGGTGTGCTGCCGTTCATGGAGTCACAAAGAGTCGGACATTGAACAACAACAACTAAAGGATGTGATGATAAAAGAGACAATACACACGTAAGTGCTTGGTACAAAAGGGACTTTTTTAGTTCCTTTTCCTCCTGTAGTAATTTGGAGTAGGAATATATCAGAACAAATATGCCAAAATTAAGGGGCCCAGGCCAAGAAAACATAATCTCCAAAGAGATAGTCTTACCAGAAAACTGAGTAGCAAACAACTCAGTGGCAATTGAAAAACACTAGAATCCTCCTTCCTCACCAGTAGAGAGCCATGTGGCTGGATTCTGGCCAGGAGCCAGCAACTCTCAACTGCCTCTCTTTGCAAGGATGGCTTCATGAACAAATGACCTTAACAGTCATACAATGTCCTCTGCTCAGAAGGGGCTCACACTTGGTTGAATGCTCTGCTTGTTACTGCCTTGAAATTCTCTATAATTTTTGAATAAGAGGTGTCAGATTTGTATTTTGCGTTTCGCCTGCCCTGGTGGGTCAGCAGTAAAGAATCCACTTGCCAGTGCAGAGAGACGTGGGTTTGATCCCTGGATTGGGAAGATTTTCTGAGGAAGGAAATGGCAACCCCCTCCAGTATTCTTGCCTGGGAAATCCCACGGACAGAGGAGCCTGAAGGGTTTCAGTTCATGGAGTAGCCCTGCTCTCTTGTCCTTCATTCCCTACAGATAAGGAATAGTATAGCTTTTCTCTGGGCACGCCTATCTGCTAAAAGATATGTGTATCTCGAAGGGTCCCAACCACTGGGAAATTCTAGCCTGAAAATTGATAGTGCCATCCCTAGCACACAGAAGTCCCTAGGAGAGGACACTCAGAGGCAGAAGGTTGGGGAGGACGCTGACAACTGCAGATCAGGACTGCCAGAAAGGATGCCTTCAGCTGCAGGTAACAGAGTATGGGACCAAGAGAACTTCTCTGGTGGTACAGCGGCTAAGAATCCACCTGTGACTGCAGGGGACCCAGGTTGGATCCCCGATCCAGGAAGCATCCACATGTCTTGGGGCATCTAAGCCCGTGTGCCACAACTAATGAAGCCCATGCTCAGAGCCCACAGCCCGCAACTATTGAAGCCTGCATGCCTAGAGCCCATGCTCTGGAATAAAGAGATGGCATGGCAAGGAGAAGCCTGCTCACTGCAACTAGAGAAAGCCTGTGTGGAACAATGAAGACCCAGTGCAGAAAAAAATAAATCAGTTAATTTTTTAAAAAAAGGGAGAGAATATGGGACCAAGAGTGATGATAGAGACATGTAATTATTTAATAGCTCAACTAACTAGAGACCTGGAAAGAAGCTCTACCTGTATGTTTCAGCATCTCTGTGACTCTCCTTGCCTTGATCTCTTGGTCACAATATGACTACAGTCATTCTAAACACAGGTCTTCCCACAACACCACTCAAAGGACAGGAAGGAAGAGAGCCTCTGCCTATATTTATTTTCATAGAGGAAACTGTCTTACCAGAAGTCCCCCAGCAGACCGACTAATGGGTCTCAATGTCTAGAACTCAGACCGATGGTCACACCTACCGATAAGGAGAGCTGCTGGGCAAGCACACATCTACCGGAGGGGAATGGGATGACCACAGCTGCCTCCTATGATCTCAACAAGGGTGGGTCCTGTTATCAAGGAGGAAGGAAGAATGGTCAGTGGATAAATGACATTGGATTAGGTGTCATTCAATTCTTGTATCTCTTCTTCCCCTGAGGAGCTGATGGAAGCCTGCCTTCCCACCTCTTGCCAGAACTGTTCAGTGCCACCCAAGCCCCCTTAGGCAGGGTGTGGCATAGGGAGTCAGGACAGTTCATCATCCCATGTGGACAACTCAACTAGTTTCAGAAACATCCAGAAGCTCTCTCATTTACTGCAAGATCCATGTTCTTGGGTAATTTCTATATTTACTCTGAGCCTGTTTTCTCTCCTGTAAAATGGGAATAAGCATGCATGCTATATAAGGTTGTTGTTTTTGTTTACTCACTAAGTCATGCCTGAATTCTTTTGCAACTCCTGGACTATAGCCCTCCAGGCTCCTCTGTGCATGGAATTTCCCAGGCAAGAATACTAGAGCGGGTTGCCATTTCCTCCTCCAGGGAATCTTCCCAACCCAGCAATCCAACCTTTCTCTCCCACATTGGTAGGTGGATTCTTTACCACTGAGCCCCCAGGGAAGCCTGCGGACAGGACTAAATGAGATCATTGTATAAAACACACAGCAAATGATAGTTTCACCTTCCCAGGGTGTTAGAGGCAAAGATACTGAGCCCCAGAAGAGTTAAAAACTTGACTAAGGTTATGAAGTCAGAGGGTAGCAGAACTGAAACCTGAACCCAGGCCTTGCTGATGTTGGGCCTGTGCTGCATCTCTGCTCCAGGGGCATTTTTCCACCCAGCAGACTCCAACAAACACTTGCCTTTGCACCTTGATGACTTTTAGGAGTTCAAGGGTTTCTTGCTAAAATGCAGATGCCCTTGGGAAAGACACCACCATTATGAGCTATTTCTGGCTGAAAGGTGGCTGTTCTCCTGACAAAGGAAGGTCTTGCGGGAGCTAAAGCCCAGGTGGAAAACAGAGTAAAAAACAGACCAAGAGCCCCCACGTGCGTATTTTCTTATTCTGCAACTCTGTCTCCAAAAAAATCACATCCAAAGGAGTCAGATCTGTGTAACCCTGGGTGTCACCACCTCAAACATAGTTGTATTTTATTTGAGCTGACAGAACAAGGGTAGAAATGTATTATAGAAGTGTGTTAAGTCATATTAAATTAGGGCAGTGTTCAGATCCTGGCATGGAACTTTAGATAATAACAGTTTATTGACTTGGAAATTACGTTCAGTCAGAATTAGGTCTGTCAGTATAAAGCTGGATTTTGGCAATGCAATTATTTTCAGCAACACAGCATTTGGGTATCAATATCAATAATATTTACCTTTAAGAAGAAAAAAAATAAACACCTACTATCATGACCTCCCAGGTGACTCAGTGGTAAAGAATCCACCTGCCAATGCAGGAGATACAGGAGACACAGGCAGATTTGATTCCTGGCTTGGGAAGATCCCTGGAGTGGAAATGGCCACCTGCTCTAATATTCTTGCCTGAAAAATTCCAAGGACAGAGGCGCTGGGCGGTCTACAGTCCAGAGGGCCACAGAGCGGGCCACGACCGAGCATGCATACACACCATGACCATTAAGAATTAGGCACTAAATAGGAGGGCCCCACAGGCTGTAGTCCCCAAAGCCTGAGGCATCCATCGACAGAGTAATACAGATCCGATGACTCAGAGTCTGGCCAGAATCCACCTCCTGCTTCACGAGTAACTGTCCTAGTCTTCCTTTTTTTTTTAATGTCTATTTGGCTGTGTTGGGTCTGTCGTGGCACTAGGATTTTTGTTGTGGCACACAGACTCTTAGTTCTGTGGCAAGTGGGATCTTAGTGCCCTGACCAAGGATCGAACCCACATACGCTGCATTGCAAGGCAGATTCTTAACCACAGGACTACCAGGGAAGTCCCTAGAGAGCTATCTTCTCACTGTACCCTCACATGGTGGAAGGGGAAAGGGTGCTCTTTGAGGTCTCTTTTATAAGGACGCTCACTAATCCCATTCATGAGAGTTCTGCCCTCATGACCTAATCAACTTCCAAAGCCCACACCTCCTAATACAAGCAGACTGCTTACTGGAAGGTAGCATATGAATTTGGGGGTGACACAAACATTCTGTCTATAGCACCCACCCATCTGCCTTCCCCATGATATAAATAGCAAGAAACCCACAAACTGTGATTTGAAGAAGGTTAAGAAATGAGCTCCTCAAATATCATTTTTCTGTGGCATCAGGTCTGGACTTCAACCCTTGATACGCGTGTATTCACTTACAGGTGGTACAGATATTCTGTTCCAACTCTAACTGGTTCCTGTAATTCAATTCTAGAGTTACCACCTGCAGTTACTACAGACCCACTAGTTAAAGGCTCAGTCCTCGGTAAGGCTGTCCTCACTTCCAATGCCAATTGTGCTTCAGGGTTTCTCAGACCACCAATGCTTTTGACTGACTGACTGTAAATTTGTATGTTCCCATGACAGGCTTGATAATTTGTTAGAATGACTCACAGAACTCCGGAAAGTGTTATACTTATGATGACAGTTTTATTACAAGGGATACAAATCCCAACTAGTCAAATGAAGAGACACATAGGATAAAGTCTGGGAGGGTCCCCAGTGCAAAGCTTCCACACCTTCTCCCTGTGGAATCAAGGCACTTCACTCTCTAAGTACATTGAGGATGCTCCACTGAGTGCTGGTGTCCAGAGCTTTGGGGTTTCATTGTGTTAACACAATGAAATCATTGATTAAATCACTGGCCATGTGACTGAACTCAATCTCCAATCCCCTTGCTGCCTAGAGGTCAGGCTGGCTCAAAGTCGAATGCTCTAATCATATGGCCAGACTTTCTGGGGATCAGCCCCCATCTTGAAGCTATCTAGGGGTTAACTAGGAGTCACCTTATTAGCACAAGCTCAGGTATAATGGGGGGTTCATGAGTTTAAAAAAAAAAAGACACTCATTATGTGGGAAATTCCAGTTTTAGAAGCTCTGTGCTGGGAACCTGAGACAAAGACCAGACAAGTTCTTTATTATACAACACACATAAGTTGCCTTTGCCAGCATAAATATAGCAAGGCAGGTAAGCTGCAGGGCCTTGGAGCCTGTCATTTCCCTTTTAAGAGGAGACAAAGAAAGAGTTAGTTACCTTGGCTTTTCGTTTCTATAATATTTATTTCTTTTTGTTTTTCTGAACAAATATTTCTTCTCCTGATACCTTAATCCAAATTCTGGACTGCTAATGTTGCCTGCCCAAAATACCAAAGTAGGACCCCCTCCCCACCCCCAGACCCAATCTCCTAACACAAACACATCACCATCAACCACCAAGCATTGTTTCAATGACATTATAAACCCAGAGAAATTTTTTAAATAGGATACTCATTTTGTATTCCTCACAGTCAGCACCTATTAAACTGCCAAGAACTTATCTGGTGCTCAATAAATACTTGTTCAGTTTAATTAGCTAGTTAATCTGAATATTAGCTATAACATATCCAATTCAAAAAGCCACAAACATTTAATGAACACAAACTGTAAGCCAAGCTCTTGAAAAATAACAATGAATGAAGCATAGTCCCTGGTCCCAAGGAGCTGACTATGGCATAAAGAAGACCAAAACAAAAATGACAATAAGAATTTTATTATGAAATTTAAATTATATAATAGAATAAAAACAAAGAACTATGAGAACTTTAGCAATGATTATATCTGAGTAGCGGTGTGTGTGTTGTGGGATTGGAAGGTAAGAATGCAGAGGATGGAATTTACAGAAGAGAGTATGTGTGAGCCATCCAAGTGGTCTTCAATGCTGCTGTATTTGAAATGCCCTGGAAAGGCAATCTCCCCACTGCTACATTCAGTTCGAAAACATATCAAACACAACGATAGATTTCTCTCAACACAAAGCCCTTTTAAAAATGATTACGTGACATTCCAAAAATTCCATCCACCTTTCATTTCAGTCTTGAAATATGAATGTGTTCCCTCCAAATGAACTTTATGTGTCCAAGGTAAAATTGAAACCATGAGCTATGAGTGTGACAATTTTATAATTACTCTTAAATGATGGCTGAGCAAAGCTATGTAGTATAAGTTAGTAAAAACATGAAAACTAATTAGAAATCATTTGAAGAGGCAATATAACATGATGGTCATGAAGACAGGCATTGACAAATGATAGACACACTAGGTACGGATCTTGGTTTCAACACTGACTAGCAGTATAATCTTGGACAATTTACCAAACCTCTTACAACTTCCATTTCCTCATCTGTAAAATGAGGTTTTTTTAAAACGTGTTTAGATATAGTACCTCACAGTAGGATAATTATGAGAAATGAATGAAACGCCTGGCACATACTAAGTCCTCAAACAAATGTTAACTTGTAGTGGCAATGCTATAGTAATAGTAGTAGTAATCTATGCCTACTTAGTTTCATGTATATTGTAATTTCGTATCATACAAACTAAGTTTCTTGAATTACTGGAGGAATGTTTTTAGTTATATAGTCACTCATCAACTTGCCAAGACTGTGTAATATTTTACAGTAAATGAGTAATAAAACATTGAATCAATTCATTTTGTCACTGGTTTACGACTTTAGGAAAAAGGAGCCTGGCTTAAAAGGGGGAGAAAAATGAGTCAGTTATATCTTTTTATTTATAGTTTTTTTCAGATGGCTGGCATTTTTAAACCCTCCTTTTGAGAGGAAAAGTCAGTTCTCCCAGCTTCATAGAAAACATGTCTTTCCTAACACCTAGAAGGACTCCAGAGGAAGCTAAGGTGATACATATACCCGTTGTGATGTCACAGACTTTCTGAGAAAACTTGATGAACATGCCAGGCCAAACAGAAAGGAATGTTGTAGGCAAAATTACAAAGTTTGTAAAAACATCAGCAAAAACAAATCCCACCTATTTAAAGGATGACATTTCATGGAAGCACAATGGAATTAGCTCTCTTTGTACAAAAATTTAAGGGCAGTTACCTTGCAAGGAAAGAAAGAAAATATAATTAATTAATGCCAGTGATGGTTGACCACAGCAGGAAAAACACAATGTGTCACCACCGAACTCCTTTGCATTCAATTCAGAAGATACTGTTCATGCAAATGCATCCATTTTAAGTTATTAGTTAAGTGATAGATTGAAACCAGGAATCTTGAACCTAGCAAAGAGCACTTTCTTCTAGTCCTTTTTACACATGCCCAGCATGATGTCCTGCACCTTGTGGGCAGCTAAGAACTGTTAATAATTTTGACCTTGAGATGAGTAATTAGAAGAGAAATTAATTCTAAATCTTGAGTGTCAACAAACAATTTTAAATCTTGCAATTGATTTCAGAGACTGAAGACAAAACAGAGCAGGGATTAAAAGCCACTCAATAGCTATGAAGTTGTGGGTGACTGGTCTCAAGTTCATTATCTGCAAAGTGGAAATATAAAGGCAAGGCTTACCCTATAGAAGATATTAGGTGAGAGGACAGCTATCACACCCAGTACAGGGCCTGCAAAGATGTCAGACATCGATAACTAGTCCTTCTTGTAAATAATTAGCAAACACTTATCAGTGGCTGCACTTGGAAAGGTGTCATTTCTCCTAGACCTATGAAGGGTCTCTGGCTGACCTTAAGAATTAAACTGACATAAAATAGATCAACAGTATAAAAGCATACAAATTTATTTAGTAAGTTTTACATATACCTGGGAGCTTTCACAAGAAACATGAAGACCCAATGAAGTAGGTATGGCCCAAAGCACATATACCAGGTTAGAAGAAAAGTAGTAAATGGTAAAAACATGGCAAGACAAACAGGTTTGGGCTGGCATGGTTAATTATGGAAAAGTAACTAGGAACACAAAGGCTAGTTTAACAAGGTCTGTTTGTACAGATTTCTCTTTTTCTTGATTGCCCATCTCTGGTGATAAGAATGTTTCTTTCCTCCTGGTACAGAGAAGGCACCTTGCACTGGGGAGTTTTATCTCCTGCTTTCAAGAAGAGAAAGGAAGGTCAGAGTGCCCTTCTTGCATCTGCTGCTCTTTAAAGTACCTTTAAAGTAATCAATATGCCCAAATGGTATGTTCTGGAGTGACATATTCTAACCTCCTAAACTGCCTTTACACACTTGGGGCACGATCCAAGTCAAAGGTGATAAAATGAGAAATGCTGCTTTGGAGGTAGAAACTCTAACTAGATCTGTTTCACTGATGAGGAAACAAGGTGCAGAGAAGCTGAGTTGCCCAGGGGCTCACAGAGACAGAAGCAAATCCATATTCCTTTGACTTTGGAGCAGTTCTTCACACTATTCAAAGACTGCCTCTCTCAAAGGGGCATGAAGGTCATCAGAAGACATGCTCCCCAACACCCATAAAACTTCCAAGGCAACAAAGAAGAAGTGAATTTCGGAAAGGATTAGAGTATCAAAAGATGTTTCACAACTTCTCCATGAACCCGCCCCCCCATACATACACTCCACAAAAGCAGCTGATTCCCCATGGAATCAGAGACTCCCAACCCCAAAGATCAAATGACCCTCAACCCCAAAGATGCACAGACAGTGGTTCTTTCCAGGCCAGGGTAAAGAAGGGAAGCCCAGGAGAAGAGAACTGGGGCTGTCTAGGACGCAGTCTACTTCTAGCCTAAAGATGGAAGGAAGGATAATATTTCACATTGGAATAATCATTGTAATACATGAATTTCATTAAAGATTTTTCTCAAGCCATATTTTTATCTCGTTACAAAAGTAATACACATTCATTGTAACAGACTTGCAAAACATACAGTGGAAGAAAGCAAGTCACAATACCATCACCAGACACAACCACACTTAACAGTCTGACACATGAATTTGTTTTATGTAAATATGCATATTTTAATAGCAAAAAAAGACATCATCCTGTTCTTGTTATTTTGTAACCTGCTTCTCAGGTAATATTTCACCTACCTTTTCCAAAGTTGAGTTTTCCCCTCCAGGTCCCCTGATAGCTCATTTAGTGGCTATAGGCATGATATTCTTTGTGCATTTATGAAGACTTACTCAAACACTAATTCTGAGATGCCAAGGTGGTTTTTAACTTATTGCTGCTACAAACCATGCTTTTTGTACAAACTTATTCAGCCTGGTCATGATGATCTCCCTAGTATAAACTCATAGATGTAACTATTAGGCCAAATCACATGTTATTTTTAAGACTTTTAATGAATGTTGACAAAATGACCTCCACAAAGGATGCACTGATTTATACTCCCACTAGCAATGTATGAGGACACTCTCTTCAAAGACAAAGAACAAAAAGCTGCTCAGTGATTGAATGCAAACAGTTCTATTAATACATTTGAACCGTCAAAATATAACTAAGTAAGAATAAGTTTATTCTGTCCTCTCTACAAGGCTTGCTCACCTTTCAGGAACTCCCCAGGCTCCTTCTATTCTCAGCACTGCAGGAGAACCGCCCTAACTCTGTCACTGGTTTATCCAGGAAAGGATGGTTCCCACCTCCTACTGCTGAGGTAATCCACTGACCAGATTTTATCTGACTTTGTAAATTCTTATCCTTTAAAAGACAGGATTACTTTCTGGGTTGCTGACTTAAAGAGAGCATTTCTTTGAAAGTAAAAGATCTATTAACATATAAAAGAACAGTACACCTGGGCAAATCACCCATCAGCTCAGATAGTCTGTCTCCCAGGGAAAGTACCTAAAACTGTGTAAAAGTGAAAGTGAAAAGGTCACCCAGTCGTGTCAGACTCTTTGCGACCCCATGGACTACACAGTCCATGAAATTCTCCAGACCAGAATACTGGCATGGTTAGCCTTTCCCTTCTCCAGAGGATCTTCCCAACCCAGGAATCAAACCCAGGTCTCCTTCATTGCAGGCAGATTCTTAAAAAGCTGAGCCACCAGGAAAGCCCAAGAATACTGGGGTGGGTAGCCCATCCCTTCTCCAGCAGGTCTTACCAACCCAGGAATGGAACCAGGGTCTCTTGCATTGCAGGTGGATTCTTTACCAACTGAGCTACTAGGGAAGCCCAAAGTTCACTTCTAAAATCCCAATAGGTTTGACCTATTTGGGTTCCTTTAGTCCAAAGAAAAGCTCATTGATCCTGAAAACCTAAAAAGCCCGGGATCAGTAAGGAAGGAAACGGCAACCCACTCCAGTATTCTTGCCTGGAAAATCCTATGGACAGTGGAGCCTGAAAAGTTAAAGTGCTAGTTGCTCAGTCGTCTCTGACTCTTTGTGACCCCATGGACTGTAACCTGCCAGGCTCCACTGTCCATGGAATTCTCCAGGCAAGAACACTGGAGTGGGTTGCCATTCCCTTCTCCAGGGGATCTTCCCAACCCAGGGATCAAACTTGGGTCTCCTGCACTCCAGGCAGATTCAGTGGAGCCTGGTGAGCTACGGTTCACAGGGTCACAAAGAGTTGGACACGACTAAGCAACTGAGCGCATAGTAAGAAAGACTGGAAGCTACTGATAAAATAAGTAGTTATTAGAGTTCAGGATCAATTCACTTTCAGTCTGTTGGAGAAGAGCTAATTTATGGAAGACCACCATGATTAATCTTAGAATAAACACTATTAGGACTCAAGTAAGGTATGAGTTCCTGGAGATAGGAAGCACATTTAGTAGAACATGACTTATTCAGACATGTAATTCTATCCTTAACTCCGTAAAGTTAAGTGTGGCAAAAATGCCAGAAACAGCTTAGCAATTGGAATATGCAATTTAAAATAAGTAAAGATTACTCCCAGGTAGTTTATTGCTTTAACTACATTGAGGCACGTCCCTGTAGCAGACAGCGTAATGACTCTCATTTCATTTTTGGTTTGTGCCAAATACCTTCAGTTAGTTTTGCTTTATTGGCTTCACTCAATTTATTACAGCACTAGAATGCGATTGTAATGCAACTAGTATTTTAGTTTTATCTTCCACTGGTAATTTTTCTTCTTTATGGTGACTATACTGTCTGCATTAATACAAGCCATAGAAATTATACAGTGTGGAACCTTGTTTTCGGCAGCTCCTTCTCTCATGAAGAGCAGAACCATAAGAGCCAACTTCCATAACACGATGATAGCCAAGTGTGTGCCAGGGGAGAGGCAACAACATAGATAGCAGCATTTACAACTCAATAAAGTGACTGACTTGACTAATAATTTACTAGAAAGCCTAATTTTCCCGTCAATTCAAAAACAGGTAAAATCTTCTTTAAGATCTTCTATTTGTAAGTACTCTTCAAGTAAATCCCTGGAATGCAGACACAGCATCCAAGGTGGTAGCTTTTGGAGAAGACCAGAACCCTTTAGAACTGGAGAAGGCAATGGCAACCCACTCTGGTGTTCTTGCCTGGAGAATCCCAGGGATGGGGGAGCTTGGTGGGCTGCCGTCTATGGGGTCTCACAGAGTCAGACAGGACTGACGTGACTTAGCAGTAGCAGTAGCAGAAGCAGAACCCTTTAGATACTCTTTGAAAATATATATAGTTAGTCTGATTTGAATCCATTGATTTGACCAACTTTCCAATACCAGTGTAATCTGCTAAGCATTAACTATTTTATTTTCCTGAATGTAGCTAACTAATAAGCCAAGTATGATTTTACTTACATTTAGACCAAAACAATAGTATACAGTATTACCTTAGTGGTGATTTTGTAGGACAGGAAGAAAGAGGACTATATCTTCCAGTTCTGAGAGCTCCTTATCCTAGACACCTTTGCAGAGCTGTCCAAGAAAAGAAACAAATTAAGTCAGATCAGTGACATGGGTTCAGCTGAAAACATATTTCTCAACCATTCCTTGCATCCTACCTATACTTTGCTATGACTCACTTATTCCATAGACTAAGGTATCCTGTAGACTCTTCAACAGTCTTCTATTAAAATCCAGAATTCCAGGGAGAGGTAGCATGGCAAAATATTATCAGTCATTGCTTCTTTAAAAAATAAGTTTATTAAATTGATATATAAACACAGCAGAGTCATAATGAACTAGCTTATGGGATGGCTGTATTTTGAAGGATAAAGGGAAAGTTTAAAATATGAGTTCCACACACAAAAATCTCAGCTAGCTCATTTCAATAGGGGCTCCAGGGCAGCCAGGAAATGGACTAGCAAACTGGGCACCAGTGGACAGGAGGGCACAGAAAATGAGAATAAAGAGGCTTCATTACAAACTGAGAGTAACAAAAGATAATAAGTGCTGGCAACTATGTGAATAAATTGAATTCTTCAAGCATCACTGATAGGAATGTAAAGTGTACAGTCTTTGTGGAAAACAGCCTGGCCATTCCTCAAAAATACCTAGGATTTCATTCCTAAATATATAACAAGAGAATGAAAAACATATGTACACACCAAAACTCTACATGAGTGTTCACAGCAGTATGATTCATAGTAGCTCAAAAGTGGAAACATCCCCAATATTCATCAACTGATGAATGGATAACCAAATGTGGTCTATCCATACAATGGAATATTATTTAGCAACAAAAAAGAATGAAGTACGGATATATGCTACAACACTATGACACAAATGAACCTTGAAAACATTATGCAGGGTAAAAGAAGCTAGTCAGGAAAGACCACATGTTGTAAGATTCCATTTATAAATAGACAAACTCTATAGATACACAAAGTAGATTAGTAGTTGCCTAGGGCTGGGGGTTCCAGAGAAGGCAATGGCAACCCACTCCAGTGTTCTTGCCTGGAGAGTCCCAGGGATGGAGGAGCCTGGTGGGCTGCAGTCCATGGGGTCGCACAGAGTCGGACACGACTGAAGCGACTTAGCAGCAGCAGCAGCAGCAGCAGCAGCAGGGCTGGGGGTTCAGCAGATGCACAGTGTCTGCTAACAGATTTGGGGTTTCTTCTGAGGGGTCAAAAATGTTCTAAAATTGGATGATGGTGATGATAGAGAAACTCTGTGAACATACTAGAGAACACTGAACTGTATATCTTAAATGAATAAATTAAATTATATATAGATCCCACATGCTAAACTAGAAAATCCCATATGCTACAACAAAAACTGAAGATCAAATAAATAGATAAAAATAAATATTTTTTAAAATTGTGTAACTCAAAGTAAGATTACATTAAAAAAAAAAAACTAACAAGTTGGCCCAAGTTCTTCATTCATTTCTATTACCTATATTTCTAATAAATCTCTAACTTATTCTGAAAAAAACATAGAAATGGTGGTGGTGTGTGCATGCTCAGTCATGTCCAACTCTTTGCAACCCATGGACTGTAGTCCACTGGCTCCTCTGTCCATGGAATTATCCAGGCAAGAATACTGGAGCGTGTTGCCATTTCCTTCTGCAGGGGGTCTTCCTGGACCAGGGATCAAACCCAGGTCTCCTGTATCTCTTGCACTGGCAGGTGGATTTTTTAAACCGCTGAGCCACCTGGGAAACCCAGTATAGAAATGGATAACCTAATAATTAAAAATATAAAGGATGTGAACCCCAAACCAAATAGAACTGGATTTGAATCTGATGAACACTTTTTGGATTCCTGAGGTAGACAATTTGTCTGGACCATGACTAAATGCTCTTGGCCTAAGTAAACACTGAGTTCAGTTCAGTCGCTCAGTCGTATACAACTCAGGCCTCCCTGTCCATCACCAACTCCCAGAGTTTACTCAAACTCATGTCCGTTGAGTCGGTGATGCCATCCAGCCATCTCATCCTTGGTCGTCACCTTCTCTTCCTGCTCCCTATCCCTCCCAGCATCAGGGTCTTTTCCAATGAGTCAACTCTTCACATGAGGTGGCCAAAGTATTGGAGTTTCAGCTTCAGCATCAGTCCTTCCAATGAACATCCAGGACTGATCTCCTTTAGGATGGACTGGATGGATCTTGCAGTCCAAGGGACTCTCAAGAGTCTTCTCCAACACCACACCACAGTTCAAAAGCATCAATTCTTTGGCGATCAGCTTTCTTCACAGTCCAACTCTCACATCCATACATGACTACTTGAAAAACCATATCCTTGACTAGACAGACCTTTATGGGCAAAGTAATGTCTCTGCTTTTCAACATGCTATCTAGGCTGGTCATAACTTTCCTTCCAAGGAGTAAGTGTGTTTTAATTTCATGGCTGCAGTCACCATCTGCAGTGATTCTGGAGCCCAAAAAAATAAACTCTGACACTGTTTCCACTGTTTTCCCATCTATTTCCCATGATGGGAACAGATGCCATGATCTTCGTTTTCTGAATATTGAGTTTTAAGCCAACTTTTTCATCTCCTCTTTCACTTTCATCAAGAGGCTTTTAGTTCCTCTCCACTTTCTGTGTCATCTGCATATCTGAGGTTATTGATATTTCTCCCAGAAATCTTGATTCTAGCTTGTGCTTTATCCAGCCCAGCATTTCTCATGATGTACTCTGCATATAAGTTAAATAAGCAGGGTGACAATATACAGCCTTGACATACTCCTTTTCCTATTTGGAACTAGTCTGGTTGTTCCATGTCCAGTTCCAACTGTTGCTTCCTGACCTGCATATAGGTTTCTCAAGAGGCAAGTCAGGGGGTCTCGTATTCCCATTTCTTTCAGAATTTTCCACAGTTTATTGTGATCCACACAGTCAAAGGCTTTGGCATAGTCAATAAAGCAGAAATAGATGCTTTTCTGGAACTCTCTTGCTTTTTCCATGATCCAGCGGATGTTGGCAATTTGATTTCTGGTTCCTTTGCCTTTTCTAAAACCAGCTTGGACATCTGGAAGTTCACGGTTCACGTATTGCTGAAGCCTGGCCTGGAGAATTCTGAGCATTACTTTACTAGTGTGTGAGATGATTGCAATTGTGTAGTAGTTTGAGCATTCTTTGGCATTGTCTTTCTTTGGGTTTGGAATGAAAACTGACCTTTTCCAGTCCTGTGGCCACTGCTGAGTTTTCCAAACTTGCTGGCATATTGAGTGCAGCACTTTTGCAGCATCATCTTTCAGGATTTGAAATAGCTCAACTGGAATTCCATCACCTCCACTAGCTTTGTTTGTAGTGATGTTTCCTAAGGCCCACTTGACTTCACACTCCAGGATGTCTGGCTGTAGGTGAGTGATCACACCATCATGATTATCTGGGTCGTGAAGATCTTTTTTGTACAGTTCTTCTGTGTATTCTTGCCACCTCTTCTTAAAATCTTCTGCTTCCATTAGGTCCATACCATTTCTGTCCTTTATCGAGCCCATCTTTGCATGAAATATTCCCTTGGTATCTCTAATTTTCTTGAAGAGATCTCTAGTCTTTCCCATTCTGTTGTTTTCCTCTATTTCTTTGCATTGATCGCTAAGGAAGGCTTTCTTATCTCTCCTTGCTATTCTTTGGAACTCACATTCAAATGAGAATATCTTTCCTTTTCTCCTTTGCTTTTCACTTCTCTTCTTTTCACAGCTATTTGTAAGGCCTCCTCAGACAGCCATTTTGCTTTTTTGCATTTTTTTTCCATGGGGATGGTCTTGATACCTGTCTCCTGTACAATGTCATGAACCTCCATCCATAGTTCATCAGGCACTCTATCAGATCTAGTCCCTTAAATCTACTTCTCACTTTCACTGTATAATCATAAGGGATTTGATTTAGGTCATACCTGAATAGTCTAGTGGTATCCCCTACTTTCTTCAATTTAAGTCTGAATTTGGCAATAAGGAGTTCATGATCCGAGCCACAGTCAGCTCCCAGTCTATACAGTCTTTGCTGACTGTATAGAGCTTCTCCATCTGAGTACAAGCCCTCAAACCTATTTCCCATCTTCTCTTGCTGTGAGTAAACAACTATATCTTCACAAGAAATTCCAGATTTTAAGTTTTCATAAATAACATTCTAGGATACAAAGGGTGAAATAATAATAATAAAACCCAACTGCTCATTAAAGGCTGTTTAAACATATTCCTGATTGCTATCCAACACATCCAATCCATCAGGAGAATGATGACCTGGTATGTTAATTGAAATGCCAAGAAAGAAAAAGTACAACCTTGAAAAAACTAGGCAATTGACATCACAATTGGAATGAGTAAGAAGCTACACAGAAATTCAAGCTCAAAGCCTCTCATAAACAATTTTATTTGCTGAAATTTTACTTTTAATGAAATTTGGATTTAGCTTAAACAGATATGGTAGCACAGCTGCCCCAACATGACTTCTCTAAGGAACAGTAGAAAAACAAGTACTGACCACTAGAAGAATTAGTCTCTTGGAGTATACATCCTAAAGATGAACTCTCTATTTCACAGACTCTAGAATTCTCTATATCTGGCAAAGGAAAACTCCTCTGTAACAACACATCTCATTATCTTAGGTATTTACCCCAATCCTTGCCAAAAATTCTACGTGAAATGCCTTTTCAGATTACAGATCCCTCAGAATGAATATAGAGTTTACCCCATCTTCAAAAAAAAGGCTTTCTCTCATCCAGAAGATGTTACAGACTCCTTGATTTAATGGATTTATTCTCAGAATTCCATGTTGTCTTTCTTTTCAGCAAGCCTCTGAAATAAGCATCTTGCATGAAGAGCAAAAAGGTTTTGGGTACAACTTGCCCACAGGTGCAACTCTACACTCTGCTGTATGTGGCAAATCTTGAGGGCCGCTACATGAAGTATAGTTAGTTACGAACAATGAAGGCTTTATAACGCTTTTATTAATCTATCATCAGCCTTCGATTCTGTGGACAGTTTTTGCACTAAACTTGATTATCTTTGCAAAAATCCCAGATGATTCAGTCAGTTCAGTCACTCAGTCACGTCCAGGTCTTTGTGACCCTATGGACTGCAGCATGCCAGGGTTCCCTGTCCATCACCAACTCCCGGAGACTACTCACACTCATGTCCATCGCGTCGGTGATGCCATCCAACCATCTAGTCTTCTGGCATCCCCTTTTCCTCACACTTCCAATCTTTCCCAGCATCAGGGTCTTTTCCAGTGAATCAGTTCTTCACATCAGGTGGCCAAAGTATTGGAGTCTCAGCTTCAGCATCAGTCCTTCCAGTGAATATTCAGGACTGATTTTCTTTAGGATTGACTGGTTGGATTTCCTTGCAGTCCAAGGGATTGTCAAGAGTCTTCTCCAACACCACAGTTCAAAAGCATCATTTCTCTGGCACTCAGCTTTCTTTATAGTCCAACTCTCACATCCATACATGACTACCGGAAAAACCATAGCTTTGACTAGACAGACCTTTGTTGGTAAAGTAACATCTCTGCTTTTTAATATGCTATCTAGGTTGGTCATAGATTTCCTTCCAAAGAGCAAGCGTCTTTTAATTTCATGGCTGCAGTCCCCATCTACAGTTGATTTCGGAGCCCAAAAAAATAAAGTCTCTTAGTGTTTCCCCATCTATTTGCCATGAAGTGATGGGACCAGATACCATGATCTTAGTTTCCTGAATGTTGAGTTTTAAGCCAACTTTTTCACTCTCTTTCACTTTTATCAAGAGGGTCTTTAGTTCTTCTTCACTTTCTTCCATAAGGGTGGTGCCATGTGCGTATGTGAGATTATTGATATTTCTCCCAGCCATCTTGATTCCAGTTTGTGCTTCATCCAGCCTGGCATTTTGCATGATGTACTCTGCATATAAGTTAAATAAGCAGGGTGACAATATACAGCCTTGACATACTCTTTTCCTGATTTGGAACCAGTCTGTTGTTTCATGTCCAGTTCTAACTGTTGCTTCTTGACCTGCACACAGATTTCTCAGGAGGCAGGTCAGGTGGTCTGGTATTCCCATCTCTTTCAAAATTTTCCACAGTTTGTTGTGGATCCACACAGTCAAAGGCTTTGGCATAGTCAATAAAGCAGAAGTAGATGCTTTTCTGGAACTCTCTTGCTTTTTCGATGATCCAGCAGATGTCAGCAATTTGATCTCTGGTTTCTTTGCCTTTTCTAAATCCAGCTTGAACATCTGGAAGTTTACGGTTCACATATTGCTGAAGCCTGGCTTGGAGAATTTTGAGCATTACTTTGCTAGTGTGTGAGATGAGTGCAACTGTGTGGTAGTTTGAGCATTCTTTCGCACTGCCTTTCTTTGAGATTGGAATGAAACCTGACATTTTCCAGTCCTGTGGCCATTGCTGAGTTTTCCAGATTTGCTGGCACGTTGAGTGCAGCACTTTCACAGCATCATCTTTTAGGATCTGAAATAGCTCAACTGGAATTCCGTCACCTCCGCTAGCTTTGTTCGTAGTGATGCTTCCTAAGGCCCACTTGACTTCACATTCCAGGATGTCTGGCTCTAGGTGAGTGATCACACCATCGTGGTTATCTGGGTAATGAAGGTCTTTTTTGTATAGTTCTATATATTCTTGCACCTCTTCCTAATATCTTCTGCTTTTGTTAGGTCCATAACATTTCTGTCCTTTTTTGTGCTCATCTTTGATTAACACTGCCAGATGATTAACACTGCCTAAAACCTTGTCATAATACTTGCCAGAATCAGAAGGGCTAGGAATGCTCTTAGGTCAGACGAGATTCCAATTTTAGACAGAATAAAAGAGGGCTTTCTGAGTCCTACTTCATTTTAGCTTGTATACAGGAAGCAACTTGATTCCTATTTCAGACACATGGGTAGCCTGCCCACCTACCATAGTTAATAGGAAGATGGATGAATACACTGGGGTGAAGCTTTTCAACAGGAAAAGCCTTAACACCCAGTGCAAACTGTAGGCTAATCACTGTTAAAAAACAAACAAACAAACAAATAGTTCAAATTCAACTATGCCAAAGAGAAATGATTGATTTTGGCAGGAGTCTGTCAATGTTCATCTAGACTATACTACAGACTGCCATCTATGAAGATACCCCATGCTGCAATTTAAGGGTGTGATTTTTAAATAATTCATCCTGGTGGGATATCAAAGGACTGTAAGAGGCTTCCACAGGGATTCCCCGCAGGTCATTTCATGTCCAGGAAACCAACTGGAACCATGGCCTTCCAATTTTTCTTGCCAAAATGGTCTTTTGTGGCTCTGTGAGATAGATTGGTGGTGGTGGTGGTGGTATTGTACCTCAGTTGTGTCCAACTCCTTGGTATCCATGGACTGTAGCCTGTGAGGCTCCTCTGACCATGGGATTTCCCAGGCAAGAATTCTGGAGTGGGTTGCCATTTCCTTCTCCAGGGGATCTTGCTGACCCAGGGATAGAACCCAAGTCTCCTGGCAGTTGCCTGCACTGCAGGTGGATTCTTTACCACTGAGCCACCAGGGAAGCCATGATATAGTTTGTACTTCCCTGGTGGCTCAGACGGTAAAGCATCTGTCTACAATGCAGAAGACCCAGGTTCGATCCCTGGGTCGGGAAGATCCCCTGGAGAAGGAAATGGCAACCCACTCCAGTATGCTTGCCTGGAAAATCCCATGGGCAGAGGAGCTTGGTAGGCTGCAGTCCATGGGGTCGCTACGAGTCGGACACGACTGAGACAGGAACCCAAGTCTCCTGGCAGTTGCCTGCACTGCAGGTGGATTCTTACCACTAAGCCACCAGGGAAGCCGTGATACAGTTTACAGGGTCTCAAAAAAAACCTCTCTAGGCATTCAAAATATATTCCTAGCTGCATTTTGAGAGAAAACTTTTTTTCTTGTCTATAGGCTCCTCTGTAGCTTACAACCATGCAAACTTGAGATAACCCTTGCTTCAGGACAAAAACCCAGCCTTCTACAACTTCTTTCCTGTGTAGAAAGGCATCTTTATGCATGGGGATCTTTGCCTCCCTGGATAACATTACAATAGACCATCCTTGGAAGTTCTTATGCTGAGGCTCACTCCATAGGATCAATCGGAAAAGGAAGGGTTTTCGGTTTGTATGCTTGAGGGGTTGTCTGTTTGTTATTTTACGGATAAAGGATAGCTCATACACTCACCAGGGGATGAAGAACCAGGTTTGAGTTTCAGCTTCCAGGCACAATGCCCAAAATCACACCACAAAACTGAATTCATGAGGATGCCATTGATGCTGGCCCTGAGCTCTGGACACTTCGCTTGGCCTCTTTAACACCAGGACCACCACTTTGCCACCACTAACGCTGTGACCTCCTGTACTGAGAAAGCACCACATCTCTGCCTTCTCACAACTTTGAGACCTAGTGTCACCACCCCTCTTTTGAATCAGGCCCCAGGGAGACTGAACTCAGTTCAGAAACAAAGGAACATTCTGGACTTCAATCAAAGAGTGGAGAGACAGAAGCTCATGTTCTAAAGCAGCGGTTTTCAACCTTTTAGGCACCAGGGACCTGGTTTTGTGGAAAACAATTTTTCCGCAGGAACGGGCTGAGGTGAGGGGGTGGGATGGTTCAGGAGGTAACGTGAGCAATGCGGAGGGGAGCGGCAGATGAAGCTTCACTCATTCACTGCCATTCACCTCCTACTTTGCAGTCCAGTTCCTAACGGGCCAAAGACCCTGAGTTGGGGACCCTTGTTAAGTACCTGTTTCCCCTGCACAGGCCTTTGTGGGGGTTGGTTTATGGGATTTCTGTTCACAGAGGGAGGGGAGGAGTTCTCTCGGAGAACAGGCGGACGGGAGTTCTTGCGGGTCCAGCGCAGGCCTATTGCTCGCAGCACACCCTGGCCATCTCGAATGGAGCTGTTGACCCCAGCTGTTCTCCTCCCACCCACGCACCAAGATGAAGTGTAGGGTGCAGGCTAGAAACTCTAATCCTAAGCGTGAAGTGCAAGGACTGCAGACAGCCTCCTTCAGGCGAGTGAAACTAGACTAACCACAAAGCAAGGGGCTGGGCCTTATCTTATTGTTACTGACCTTTTCGAGTGGGGCCCCTGTAAGAAACGCCGTGGGAAGAAGGAACCACCCCTATGGACCGTTGATCAGGGCCTTTTATTGGGCGGTCGCTCTCAGGCAGAACTCCCAGGGGCAGAACTCCCAGGGGCGGGTAAGCAAGGCAGGGGCGGGGGCGGGATAGTGCCAAGCAAAGGGAGTCTGCGGGGTAAAGGCAGTCTGCGGAGTCTGTGAGGGTGGGGAAGGGTTTTATAGCACGGGCGGGCCTCCCATATAAGGAAGAAAACGCGGGCTCAGCGGTGATTGGTGTCCAAGGGCTCCGTGTCAGTTCCTGATTGGACGGCGAGGGCTTCTTGTCGGCTCCTGATTGGTCGGCTTGGTTGCCGGCCGTCTCTGGGGCTTGTCTGCAGCGCCCTCTGCCGGGACATGTCCCGACATGCCTGACCTTGCCCTGACCTTTCATCCTGACCTCGCCCTGAACCTTTCAGCCCCAACAAGTGTCCTCCTGCCTGGGGTCCTTGGAGCCAATAGGAGGAGAACGCATTCACTTCAAAAGCAAAGGAAGGTTTTTCCTCTTTCATTAAACAAGTAAGACCTAGGAGCACCCACTCCAGAGCGCACCGCTCCCAACACGCTGCTTTATGGAGCTCTCGACAGTGGGGAGGGGAGGGCGGAGTTCTCACGGGGCTGGCGCTTCTCACGCTCCACATCCGAGTACCGTCGGCCTCTGCGCACAGCCCGCCGCTGCCGCCATCTTGAACTGAGGTGCCGTGCGCTGCAATTCTGCCCACGACCCGCCCAGCTAAAGCGTCAGTGCAGCCTTAGAACTCCAGGCCTCAACCCACCACACTCTATGAGCAATTGAACCTAGACTAAGCGCAAAGGATTAAAAAAAAAAAAAAAAAAAGGTTAGCCTTTATTTTATTACCTAGATTGTCTTGTTATTTCCTGAGAATTGTTAATGGGCTTTGCCAGTGACAAAACCCTTCTCTGCCTCAGGTAAGGAATAATAGCTCTTCATTTGGGGCAGAAGCCCCTGGGGGTAGGCTTCTTGCTTCCAAGGCTTGAGTGGTATATTACTGTTTCCTGCCAGCCTTTCTCCCTTCCAGAAATCTGCTCCCTCCTGTGAGCCAACCCTCCCCAGCATTTGCTAGAGGCCTACTTTCTAGGTGAGGGGTGACTGGATGGTGTCTGTGGAGTCCGTGCTCCAGCGGCCCTGTTTCTGTGGGGAACAGGTGACAGGCTTTTCTGGTAGCAAGTGGGTTGCCTAAAAGCATAGCCTCTTTTGAGTTCCCTGAGTCATGCAGCAAATTCCCATTGACTATCTGTTTTACATATGGTAGTGTATATGTTTCCATTCTGCTCTCCCGATTCGTTCCACCCTCTCCCTCTCTGCCTGTGGTGTCTGTAAGTCTTTTCTCTATGTCTGTGTCTCCATTGCTGCCCTGCAAATAGATTAATTAAAAAAAATTTTTTTATTTTATTTATTTTATTTTTTTTTTTTTTTTCAAAAAATCATAGCCTGACTTGAAGCAAACTTCTGGAGGATAACCAGCCTGTTCCCATAGAACTTACTAAGGCCTGAACCTGGTGTGGAGTCCACATAGGGATTGCCTGACCCAACATGAACCTTTTAGCCTCCTTTAGCAGGGTGATAATAGCTGCTCCTGGAGGCAAGGAAACCACTGGAGTAAAGGGTTCCCAGTTTTTAAGCTAACACCCCTCGGGCAATTCCCCCATCTCATGAATACAAAGGTTAGGGTTAGGTTTCAGCTGTATCTGGGAGGGCCAGGGCAGGGACCTGAAGTAATTGCTTTTTCGGTTCTTTTTTCTTTTTCTTTTTTTCTCTCACTGAGTGGCCTGCAGGCTCTCAGTTCCCCAACCAGGGCTTGAACACGGAACATAGCGGTGAAAACCTAGACGCCTAACAATTAGGCCACCAGAGAACTGTCTTGCTTTTCCTATTCTTGAAAGGCCCTTTCGCATTCTGAATTCCACTGGGAAAAAAAAAAAAAATCCTTAACCATTGCTTTCAACTTTTCATGCAGAGGCCTAGCTATCAGACTGGACAGTTAAGGATCCAGATGTGGCAAAACCCAGACTTCCCCTAAGAAGCTTCTAGTTTTAGGAGGGTTGAGGCTGCAGGTGGTTTCCTTCCTTTCCTGGGGTAGGTTTTCCTGACCTTCTGTGAGCATGAAGCTTCATTAAGTCACCTTGTGTTTTAAGGCACTTCAGTCTTGTTCGACTCTGACCCCATGGACTGTAGCCCTCCAGGCTCCTCTGTCCATGGAATTTCCCAGGCAAGAATACTGGAATGGGTAGCCATGCCCTTCTGCAGGGGATCTTCCCAATCCAGGGACCAAACCTGAGTCTCCTGCAGCTCCTGCATTGCAGATGGATTCTTTACTGCTGAGCCACTTGGGAAGCCCATTAAGTCACCCTAGATTATTATATGTGAAACTTTGTCTTGGGCACCTTAAATCCTTTATCAGCTAAATTGTTCAGAGTGGTTACAGTATCTTTATCAGACGCCTCCTTAATAGGGCTGATAATCAGAATATCATTAACACACTGGAGGAGAGTTTCATCCCCCAGATGTAGATCTTTAGGGCTTTTAGATCTTTAGCTAAAGTTTCCCTAAAGATGACGGGGGAATTTTTGAATACTTGGAGCAGGACTGTCCAGCAGTATTGTTATTGTTGCTCATTTGGGTCCTGACACTCAACAGCAAGTATCTCTTGTGACTCTGTGGCTAATGGAATACAGAATAAGACATATTTTCTATCTAATACAGAACACAAGGTCTTGGTGGACAAGAGAGTGCTCAGCAGGGTGTAGGGATGAGGAGCCACTGGCTATATCCTGGGTGCTTCATTGACTGCCCTGAGGTCCTATACCATCTAGTATTTCCACTGGGTGTCTTTACAGGAAGAATGAGGATATTACAGGCTGATTGGCATGGTCTAACAAGGCTGGGAGAGATTGAAGACGGGAGAAGAAGGGGATGACAGAGGATGAGATGGTTGAATGGCATCACCGACTCTATGTACATGAGTTTGAGTAAACTCTGGGAGTTGATGATGGACAGGGAGGCCTGGCGTGCTGCAGTCCATGGGGTTGCAAAGAGTCAGACACAACTGAGCGACTGAACTGAACAAGGCCCTGGTCAGTTAGGTCCTCTATAACAAAGGCAGTCCCAATAAGGCCTATCAATAGAGAGGGAACTGTTTAGTTTCTATCTCTCTCTTTTTTTCTTTCTTTTCTTTGGCTGCACCAAACGGCATGAGAAATGTTAGTTCCCTGACCAGGGCCCCATGCATTGAGAACTCAGAGTCATAACCACTGGACAATCAGGAAAGTCCCAAGAGAGTACTGTTTTCTTCTGGGCCGGGTTTTAGATGAACTATCACAGGACTGGCTCCTACAGCTCATCCCACCATCCCTGGGCCTCAGGATTTACTCCAGAGAGGTTGACTTGCTATGTCTGCAAGACTTGGTAGTAGTCATCCACAATATCACTTTATGCCCTTAGTCAAAGAGGGCATCAGTCTTCAGTTTGCCTTCCATTAGGTGGATAGCAACCCCCAGGTAATATAAGATACCTATTCCTAGCAGGAAGGGCACTCAGAGACATACAAAAAGGAATGGGTGAGCTCATGTTCAACCAATTTACATTTTAATGGCTCTATGGGTGCCCATCTGGGGGCCTTCCCTGACATTCCCTTAATTGGACAACTCTTGTAACTAAGTTCTCCTGATTTGGTGTTCAGAACTAAGTGGCATGGTTGTCTACTAAGAAACCAGCAGGCTTTCCCCTCATGTTCAAGGTCAGCACGGCCTCTTTGGGAGTCAGTTGTATTGCCAGTTTAGGAGCCCTCTGGCCCCATCATTCTTCATCTATTTGGACCATCTGCCTTCAAGGGTAGTGACCTGGATCTGTCATTTCCATCCCCCTTACGGGGGCAGCAAGGGCATCTCTCCCAGTGTCTCTCTTGTTTTGTTGGGTTGGTCAAAAAGTTCATTGGCCAACCCAGAAGGTTTGGCTCACTGACTGGGTCCTACTGTCCTTGGCTTGCTATCCTTCATCCCTATGTCAGGAAGATCACCTGAAGTAGGAAATGGCAACCCATTCCAGTATTTTTGCTGGAATAATCCCAGGACAGAGGAGCCTGGCAGGCTACAGTCCATGATACTGCAAAGAGCTGGACATGACTGAGCAACTGAGCACACATCCCTCAGAGGGGCACCAGGGGTTACTTACCAGAGTCCAAAGTCTGGGTAATTTGTCCAGTTTACCATGCCAAGTGATGAACTTTGGAGGGCCATAGCCAGTAGGTGTACTTGTCTCTGGACCTTTTTAATCTTCTGACTTTTCCTTCTCTTGTTGTTAGTTGCTCAGTCATGTCCATGGACTGCAGCACGCCAGGCTTCCCTGCCCTTCACCATCTCCTGGAGCTTGCTCAAACTCATGTCCATTGAGTCAGTGATGCCAGCCAACCATCTTGTCATCTGTCGCCCCTTTCTTCTGGGTCTTTTCCAATCAGTCAGCTCATCACATCAGATGGCCAAAGTATTAGAGCTTCAGCTTCAGCATTAGTCCTTAAATACCTAGTAGGCAACCTCTACCAGAGAGAAGTGAGGGTATCTGGTTCTATACCTAGTTTCTAAAATTAAGACTGATGTTCAGGTCATTCTGGGAAATGAAATGCAACCTCAGGACTGCATTCCCTTCCAGTGGCTCAGAGTCAGTGGTACCATGGATTCAGAGACACTCCAGGAATGCAGAAGGGTTTCCCTTGGCTCCTGATTTCTTTTATCTTATTCCAGTTGACAGGTTTCTTTCCTGCTGCCCATATTCCCTTTAGGATCATATTTTTATAACAGGTCAGCCTCTGTCTTCCTTCCCTTTCTTTGTTGTTTCAGGTCCCTGTTGGGTTCATTTTCTGGGATTGTTTGATTCCCCCGTCTGAAAAGAACATGACTTGAGTTGTTCTGTTCTTTGTCTGCTTCCTCTTGGGCTTTTGAAAAGACTGTGGCCTTTTCTTCACCTGTTAGGAGTACACTGAGGAGACTCTGGATGTCAGCCCAGGTGGGATCATGCTTTTGAAAGATTTC